>NC_140977.1:9196076-9243076 GCF_056783735.1 Eptatretus burgeri | reverse complement strand
GTGGGTACTTAGGAAGGTCGAATTTGGCGAACAACCCTATCCCACGCGGGGGCCGATTGGCACGATCGTGGTGAGGCCGAAAGGCCCACTCGTGACTAGCTCCCGACGTTGGTCCGAGAGGGTCACGACAGAATTGTCCGTCCGGTGGGCGACGTGCCCGCAATTCGAGTTACGTGGCCGCTCGCACGCCGGCGGGCGCGAATTCGCAACAATACAAAACGTTCTTCTGACACATACCTTTTATTTGGGCGGTGTATAGATAACAAACAGCTGTTTCAACAAAGAAATCACCCGGGTTACATGCATGAAGCAAAAACATACCTTCTCTTCTCAAACACTTCATTACACTGGAAAATGTGGCGACAGGAATATTGTGCTGTAAATGATGTGACTTGGAAGACCCTCCCCCACCTGAAGGCGGCGCTACACGGTACACATTTACATGGAGAATTTGCATACCATCCCTCGCCCCACCTCCAAAAGACCACCGGCAAAGATAAAAAAATAACCCGACACACTAATTGGGGTCACCCTATTCCTTTGTAGCAAGTCTAAATGTAATCAGCCCAGAACTGTAGGAGGAGGAGCATGACAAACCCACACACAAACACCAGACCGTGAATTATCGTGACGATGACCTAATTTCAACCATCACAGGAGTGGTAATGATTGTACAGTGGCTGTGTTTACACTCTTCCACGAGCTGTGGTCGAGCTCAAAGAAACTGAAAGGAAAGAACAGGAAGTGTATCCTTGTACCTTTTTATCGGAGTGAACTTTCTTTGCGTCCAATATGGTTCCAAACCGTCCTTTTCCAAGATTGGCGAGAACATCACAGTCCAAAATCTGATAACAAAAGCAAAAACATGGAGTTTCACAACAGTGCTAATGGATGACACTTGTGGTATGCTTACAGACTGCAAGGAGATGATCTGGTGCATCCTACGTGCACACATAAGAACTATAAGCTCCATATAGCAGACTGTAAAAGTGTAAATTTTCACGCTGAGAAAAGTGAAAACGTGTTTGTGACATTTGAAATTTTGTGGAGAGGGCAGAAGACACAACCTCAATGATCTTAACCATATTAAACTACACCGAATGTTTACATTGGGAGAAAATAACTTTCTATGCAACCAAAAATAAAGAGAAACAGGCAAGAAAACACACTTTATTAAAAAAATAAATTAAGATTTACATCGTCTGCCTAAATCATACGGAACTAGAAATACGTTGTCCATGGCACACCATCACATATTCCCGAGTGCACTGCTTTGTCCCATTAACGCCAGGTGAAATTTTATCTTGCAAAATGGATTGACTATTCTTTTCTATTTGATGTGTTTAATGACCAAAGACTTACTACGTTTACTCAATCAGAAGTCATTGCAAGCATGTCAACATTTCATGAAACATTAATTTAACACTGTCCAGCAAATTAATCATAGGAATGAACTGTGTATAATATTAATTATAATTATTCATAATCAATTAGATAAATGCAGTAAAACCTGTGACTGTTTGTCAGTCATGTTGTTGTTGTTCGTCGTTCGGCTGCTCCCGTTAGGGGTGGCCACAGCGGATCATCCATTATGATCCGCATACTGATTTGGCACAGGTTTTACGCCGGATGCCCTTCCTGACGCAACCATGGTCGCCTCTTACATCACAGGGATAAGGATTGGGTTTCGTCATGATTCCGGGCTGCCCTACACCCTCTCATAGCACGGCCCAGCGCAGAGCTCCCGTCCTCAAGCGATCCTCCAACCCAAGCCTTCGAGTCGCCGGATTACTGGCGCACGCTACTTCACCCGGTGTTGACTGTATGTCACTCATGGGGGCCACATAAGAAAGTTCTTTATAAAAGAATTTACCATGTACAATGGCAAATACATTTTTTTTAAATCGACCCCCATGACCCCAACCCCTTGGCCCGGCCCCGAGGGGTCATATCAAAAATCCGAAAGTGTTGTGCACTTCCCCATACATATATCTGCTCTGTCCCAAAGTTTCAAGTTCCTATTTCAAACGGTGTAGGAGGAGTTACAGGGTAGGACAGACGGACGTACGGACGGATGGACGGATGGATGGCGGAGACAATCACAATATTCCCGCTTTTCTTCGAAAGCATGGGAATAATCAAATGAAAGACCAAACAGATAAAGTCCTGCATTGGAGTCATCAGAAGGAGCTCAAACAAGCAAAAGCTCAGATGAAATCATCAGGAGGAACGTGGATAGGATTCACATTCCAGATGCTCCTCCTCTACTCTCAAACCCATCCAGGCACAGCCAAGCCAGCCTTATTGAAAAAATATATCTGTCTATAATTCCAGCAGTGTGTGTGTGTGTGTGTGTGTGTGTGTGTGTGTGTGTGTGTGTGTGTGTGTGTGTGTGTGTGTGTCCGCTGTTTCTCGACAACCACTGGTCCGATCTAATTGAAACTTGCCAGTTATATTACTGGTGCCTTGTGGATGTGCCTTTTCAAGATTTGATATAAATCGGACAAGTGGTTCCCAAGTTATGGCTATTTATTGACCAACCAATGAAAGGACACGTTGCTGCATAGGCGTGGCTGCAGAGGCCGGTGAGCGGCCGGCCGACGATGACGTCACGTGCAGTGCTGGTTACCATGGGGATCGGTGCCTTAGTTACCATGGCGTAGGAGTGTCAATGGTCAATGGCAGCGAATGTCATGGCAAGCAAAGACAGGGAGGTAAACTTGATTTTAATTTTGATTTTAATTAACTCTGTGTATGTAAGTATCACAGCAGTTGTTACTTCAATACAAGCGATAATTCGTGGAATGCATGTGAACATTCCGTACGGGCACACACCACTTCCGGATCATGATGACTTAATGTATTCGAATAATTTATCGATTTCTTATACGAATTAATAGATAAACACAATGCCCCAATCCAGTAGTCGTTTACGAGAGCAAATGAACGGCCTGGTGTGGATGTTGTTTCTGGCACGTGGTTTGAAAGTTTTTCTATTTTTTTAAATTTTTTTGTTTGCACGTACGGGCACGCACGTATGGGCACGCGAGAGTGAAGGAACGGCCTGGTGTGGTTGTTGTTTCTGGCACGTGGTTTGAAAGTTTTTTTTTTGCACGCACGGGCACACAGGTACGGGCACGCACGTACAGGCACGTCCGAGTACTGTATATCAAAAAGAACCCAGATCAAAAAAATTAAATAATTCTGGCTGCCAGACCATGTATCCGATCAGGTTGAAATTTAAAACCTATATTCCCCATCACGACTCGATCATTAATGTGAAGTTTCATGCTGATCGATTAAGCGGTTCCAGAGAAAACATAATTTAATATTTTTATTCAATGCAATATGGCTGCCAAACTATGTGACGATTCAATTATTCCTTCACAAACTTTAACACCCAAGGCTTGGAGAACATTCCTGTGAAATTTCCCCTCAATCTGTCCAGTCGTTCTGGAGAAGAAGATTTTTGTCGGTTTCAGGGTAAATCCAATATGGCTTCCAAACCATGTGACCTATGACATCACATGTGTGAACGTTTTATTTCTCATGGATAGGCGGTCATACTATTGCAGGGCCGGGCGTCGGCCGTGAGCACGACCGCTAGATGGAGCAGCAGAGTCGGCTCGAACGATCACCCGGAATTTCGATCGTACTTTTTCGGAAAAGTCCGAGAAGTACGGGTCCCTTATCGGACCGTGAAGGGTCAATATTTCTACCACGTGGTACGCGGTTATTCGCCAATTTTCAAAATACCTAGAGACCATATGGCGATTTACCGATTCTCCACACCCTCGACGGCACCCGTACGGAACGAGCCGTTTCGCGTACTTGAACCGTGTGTGATCCGAGCGGTTTATCGCCGAGGTCCGTCGGTCCCAAATATCCCGTTATAGCAGCAACAGCCTGGCTAATTCTCCAACACGCAGCACACTAAGCCAATGGAGGAAAAGACATGAACGAGCTGATATATTTAACAATCGGGGTATTAATTCACAATGAGGGTATGAGGGGAGCACATAAGGGCAGAGTTAAACCGGTCAAAAGAAATGCACGTATGTACAGCAACGCACTTATACCATTCACTACTTAGAGATTGACGCCACAAACACACATACGCACACACCCAAAAGAATCGGACCAAAATGGTCTTTATTGAGGCCTGTCTTGGACCTGTCCGCCTCGTGCGGTCTTCAAGGACCAGGTCCTCGAGGCAGAACTGGACCCCGAGCACGATCCAGACGCCCTCACGACATGGCTCCAGGCGAACGAAATCGACAGGGCGAAAGCTGGCAGGAGAAGACCCTCCGTTGCCCCGACCACCTCGTGCGCAGACGCTTTTGCGCTCCACCACCTTGCGTGCAGATGTTCACCTCTTGCCAGAACCCTCAGAACCCCTGAGCGAACTTCTTGCCAGAACCAGAACCCCCGTGCACGCACTTCTAGCCAGAACCAGAACCCCCATGCGCGCAGACCGTGCCGATAATTATACCCCCCTGTTCGGGGGGGGGCACCTCCTCGCGACCCTCCCTCTCTCACTGGCAGGTTTTGGTGCACAAATCGCTCTTCGTCTCTCTCACTGGCCAAAAACGGGCGGCAAGCTCCTTGATTGGCCCGGGGCGTGGTGACATCACGCGGAGCCCTTTCCTCCTGTCTCAGGATCTGATTGGCCGGGCGACGGTCACCTCACTCGTTGCACGCTGATTGGTCGAGGGCCGCCACGCGGCTCCTCCTTGAACTCCGCCCATCATGACGTCGGCCAGAGTGAGGTGAAGTGAGCGAAGTGAAGGTGAGGATGATGCGGTGTGGTCGGCGTTGATGTTGGTGTAAAAATAAACGAAAAGAAAACCTGACTATTAAAATAACTCCACAGCGCAGGAACATTTAATTACCCATGAGACCAGGGACGGGACCCTAACTGGCAACATGTACTTACCGATATAACTAATCTATAGGACCTGTATGTTGTGTGCTCATGGCTTCCAGATTCGCAACAATACGTCATAGTTCTTCATTAAAAACCCGTACAAGTGTCGGTTAATCGCGAGTGCCAGGTCGTGTTCCACCAAACAGTTATCGGTATTCTAGTTCACTCAGGCTTACAAGTTGTTTTGGAACAGTTCAGGAAATATTATTAAACAATTGAGAAGAATTCTGGTATAAACTCTTTCTGGAGCATAAATTATACTTTCGAGTTTTTAGACAGAATTAGATACCTTAATATCAAGTCAGTTGAAGTTTTTGATTTTTTAACTTTCTATACAAATGTGGATTACTCGTGAGGGAATCGTTCTTCAAACTGATTGACAAGGTTTTGAACTTGATTGACAAGTTTTCATTGTTTTGATAAGCAGAAGTTTAAAGATGCTGTAAATTTTATTTTATTTTATACTTTTGTGTCTTTTTGTGGGATAATGTTTCAACAGGTTAAGTGAATTCCCATGGGTGGGAATTGCAGCCCACAACAAGCGGATATTTTTCTTACTTTCTGTGAATTTTCATTCATGCAGAAACTGATGAAGGAGGAAAAAATTGGGATAAGCTAAAATATTCCATCATACATGTGGGTATCTCGATGAGAACTGTGTGATTAATTATAATTATTTTGAAAGGCAGCTTCACAAGATTAGTCCAGATGAGCAGAGTACCCACCTGACGGGCGATCTTATTCCAAACATACTGTTGCGGTTGAGGAAATTCGCAAACCACCATTCAGGTCCCGTAGGTGAGATATCTCTGTAAGTACATGTGTAGTTATCCCCAAACCCGTTGTTTAGAGGGAATAAATGTGATTCATTCGGGCTGCGACCCTTTACGATAGCCGTTTTTCTGTTCCATCTTTATTTTGAACCAACCACGTCTCAACCGCCATCACACAACAACCACCAACCGCAACGCCGCTTCACAACAACAACAACGCCAACAGCCACGATCTTTACCTTCACAACTCGCTCCCGCAAACATCGCATCACCGCCATTCCAAACGTCGCCATGGCCATGGACCAGCACTTTAAACCCTCCACCACCTTTGCCTCTCCTTCTGCGGCCATTCCCGCACCGCATGTGGGCACCGAGCGTCAGGCTGTCCTGGCTTCGTGCGGGACGCGCGCTGAGCCGCGGGTGCAAATAGCGGCCTTTCCGAGGAGAAGTCGGATCAGGAATGATACACGCCCACTTCTGATCCGTCCAATCAGCAAGCGCGGGCGGTTTGGCCCCGCCTCCAGGCGCGTCGGAGTAGAATCAATATATGCAAATTCGTAGATCAGGGGAGACTCACGCCCCTTTTTCTCCGTCCAATGGGCGAGCGTGGCTCCACCCCCGAGCTCGTTCTGATCCAGAAATTTGCATAGGGGTTCTCCTGCCGGACGATAAAGCGCCGAGCGCTGGGCGAATTTAGGGAGTTGGAGAAAAGGTCGAGGCAGTCAAGTCGGTTCTGGAGAGGAGCAGTCTGTGGAGCCGTGAGTCAAGTCGGGTCTGGAGAGTGGCAGTCTGTCGGGGTTCAGAGTCTGTCGGGGAGCTGCAGAGAGGGGAAGCCTGAAGCCAGGAGCGCGGTCGAGGTGGTTTGCTGCAGAGAGGGGAAGCCTGAAGCCGGGAGCGCGGTCGAGGTGGTTTGCTCCAGTCGGCTGAGGAGAATTGGGGAGGAGCTCGAATAGCTCGGGTCCAAGGCAAGGAAGACGGAGGGCGGCGACGAGCTCGCAGTGGAGTCGCTCGTCGCGGGACCCAAGCAAGCCAGCTATCCTCTTTCCCCAGAGCATCAACAATCCCCTCCTTTTTCCCCCCCGCGCTGAGATAGTGCGAAAAGGGGCCCCGTTCCCACCCCACTCCAAGCAGTGCCAACGAAACCCGCGAAGGAGCGCGGGAGTCGGGGCGCCGCCACATTTGCGGCTCATCACAAGACACGGGAAGGATCCACCCGGTCTCGCGGCCCACAGGCCCCGTCTGCCCCCTTGTCTTTGAGGGTGGCCCTTTTCTTTTGCTTTTGAGTAAATGTGTTGTCGGCGCTGTCTGTAAAGTAAAACTGTGTAAGTGTTGCCGTGTGCTCGCGTAGTCGGTAGTAGATCTGCATTGTTGTGTTTCTTTTGTAGCATCTGCTTTTGGTGCATAATTGTTGTAGTTGTATACAGTATGTGTGCTCTCCGTGTGCCGCGGAATAAATGTGCATTATGTTGAACTGTTTTTCCCGTTTCGCTTCGTCTTTTCTTTAATTGAATCTCCATATTGCTTCACGTAAAGGGTTGGTAGTGGGCTTAAAACGCCTGATAATTATTCGGAACCGTCGAGGCCGACGTTGACACCGCTCGGTTATCCCGATAGTACGCAACGGGTCGCTTAAGTGGCCCGTGTCCGGAGTCGATCTGCGGCGAGGTGCGATCGCCCGGTCTACCCTCCGCGTGGGTACTTAGGAAGGTCGTATTTGGCGAACAACCCTATCCCACGCGGGGGCCGATTGGCACGATCGTGGTGAGGCCGAAAGGCCCACCCGTGACTAGCTCCCGGCGTTGGTCTGAGAGGGTCACGACAGAATTGTCCGTCCGGTGGGCGACGTGCCGCAATTCGAGTTACGTGGCCGCTCGCACGCTGGCGGGCGCGACCCGCAACAATACAAAACGTTCTTCTGACACATACCTTTTATTTGGGTGGTGTATAGATAACAAACAGCTGTTTCAACAAAGAAATCACCCGGGTTACATGCATGAAGCAAAAACATACCTTCTCTTCTCAAACACTTCATTGCACTGGAAAATGTGGCGACAGCAATATTGTGCTGTAAATGATGTGACTTGGAAGACCCTCCCCCACCTGAAGGCGGCGCTACACGGTACACATTTACATGGAGAATTTGCATACCATCCCTCGCCCCACCTCCAAAAGACCACCGGCAAAGATAAAAAAATAACCCGATACACTAATTGGGGTCACCCTATTCCTTTGTAGCAAGTCTAAATGTAATCAGCCCAGAACTGTAGGAGGAGGAGCATGACAAACCCACACACAAACACCAGACCGTGAATTATCGTGACGATGACCTAATTTCAACCATCACAGGAGTGGTAATGATTGTACAGTGGCTGTGTTTACACTCTTCCACGAGCTGTGGTCGAGCTCAAAGAAACTGAAAGGAAAGAACAGGAAGTGTATCCTTGTACCTTTTTATCGGAGTGAACTTTCTTTGCGTCCAATATGGTTCCAAACCGTCCTTTTCCAAGATTCGCGAGAACATCCCATTCCAAAATCTGATAACAAAAGCAAAAACATGGAGTTTCACAACAGTGCTTATGGATGACTCTTGTGGTATGCTTACAGACTGCAAGGAGATGATCTGGTGCATCCTACGTGCACACATAAGAACTATAAGCTCCATATAGCAGACTGTAAAAGTGTAAATTTTCACGCTGAGAAAAGTGAAAACGTGTTTGTGACATTTGAAATTTTGTGGAGAGGGCAGAAGACACAACCTCAATGATCTTAACCATATTAAACTACACCGAATGTTTACATTGGGAGAAAATAACTTTCTATGCAACCAAAAATAAAGAGAAACAGGCAAGAAAACACACTTTATTAAAAAAAATTAAGATTTACATCGTCTGCCTCAATCATACGGAACTAGAAATACGTTGTCCATGGCACACCATCACATATTCCCGAGTGCACTGCTTTGTCTCATTAACGCCAGGTGAAATTTTATCTTGCAAAATGGATTGACTATTCTTTTCTATTTGATGTGTTTAATGACCAAAGACTTACTACGTTTACTCAATCAGAAGTCATTGCAAGCATGTCAACATTTCATGAAACATTAATTTAACACTGTCCAGCAAATTAATCATAGGAATGAACTGTGTATAATATTAATTATAATTATTCATAATCAATTAGATAAATGCAGTAAAACCTGTGACTGTTTGTCAGTCATGTTGTTGTTGTTCGTCGTTCGGCTGCTCCCGTTAGGGGTCGCCACAGCGGATCATCCATTATGATCCGCATACTGATTTGGCACAGGTTTTACGCCGGATGCCCTTCCTGACGCAACCATGGTCGCCTCTTACGTCACAGGGATAAGGATTGGGTTTCGTCATGATTCCGGGCTGCCCTACACCCTCTCATAGCACGGCCCAGCGCAGAGCTCCCGTCCTCAAGCGATCCTCCAACCCAAGCCTTCGAGTCGCCGGATTACTGGCGCACGCTACTTCACCCGGTGTTGACTGTATGTCACTCATGGGGGCCACATAAGAAAGTTCTTTATAAAAGAATTTACCATGTACAATGGCAAATACATTTTTTTTAAATCGACCCCCATGACCCCAACCCCTTGGCCCGGCCCCGAGGGGTCATATCAAAAATCCGAAAGTGTTGTGCACTTCCCCATACATATATCTACTATGTCCCAAAGTTTCAAGTTCCTATTTCAAACGGTGCAGGAGGAGTTACAGGGTAGGACAGACGGACGTACGGACGGATGGACGGATGGACGGATGGATGGCGGAGACAATCACAATATTCCCGCTTTTCTTCGAAAGCATGGGAATAATCAAATGAAAGACCAAACAGATAAAGTCCTGCATTGGAGTCATCAGAAGGAGCTCAAACAAGCAAAAGCTCAGATGAAATCATCAGGAGGAACGTGGATAGGATTGACATTTCAGCTGCTCCTCCTCTACTCTCAAACCCATCCAGGCACAGCCAAGCCAGCCTTATTCAAAAAATATATCTATCTATAATTCCAGCAGTGTGTGTGTGTGTGTGTGTGTGTGTGTGTGTGTGTGTGTGTGTGTGTGTGTGTGTGTGTGTGTGTCCGCTGTTTCTCGACAACCACTGGTCCGATCTAATTGAAACTTGCCAGTTATATTACTGGTGCCTTGTGGATGTGCCTTTTCAAGATTTGATATAAATCGGACAAGTGGTTCCCAAGTTATGGCTATTTATTGACCAACCAATGAAAGGACACGTTGCTGCATAGGCGTGGCTGCAGAGGCCGGTGAGCGGCCGGCCGACGATGACGTCACGTGCAGTGCTGGTTACCATGGGGATCGGTGCCTTAGTTACCATGGCGTAGGAGTGGCAATGGTCAATGGCAGCGAATGTCATGGCAAGCAAAGACAGGGAGGTAAACTTGATTTTAATTTTGATTTTAATTAACTCTGTGTATGTAAGTATCACAGCAGTTGTTACTTCAATACAAGCGATAATTCGTGGAATGCATGTGAACATTCCGTACGGGCACACACCACTTCCGGATCATGATGACTTAATGTATTCGAATAATTTATCGATTTCTTATGCGCATTAATAGATAAACACAATGCCCCAATCCAGTAGTCGTTTACGAGAGCAAATGAACGGCCTGGTGTGGATGTTGTTTCTGGCACGTGGTTTGAAAATTTTTCTATTTTTTTTTTAATTTTTTGGTTTGCACGTACGGGCACGCACGTATGGGCACGCGAGAGTGAAGGAACGGCCTGGTGTGGTTGTTGTTTCTGGCACGTGGTTTGAAAGTTTTTTTTTGCACGCACGGGCACACAGGAACGGGCACGCACGTACAGGCACGTCCGAGTACTGTATATCAAAAAGAACCCAGATCAAAAAAATTAAATAATTCTGGCTGCCAGACCATGTATCCGATCAGGTTGAAATTTAAAACCTATATTCCCCATCACGACTCGATCATTAATGTGAAGTTTCATGCTGATCGATTAAGCGGTTCCAGAGAAAACATAATTTAATATTTTTATTCAATGCAATATGGCTGCCAAACCATGTGACGATTCAATTATTCCTTCACAAACTTTAACACCCAAGGCTTGGAGAACATTCCTGTGAAATTTCCCCTCAATCTGTCCAGTCGTTCTGGAGAAGAAGATTTTTGTCGGTTTCAGGGTAAATCCAATATGGCTTCCAAACCATGTGACCTATGACATCACATGTGTGAACGTTTTATTTCTCATGGATAGGCGGTCATACTATTGCGGGGCCGGGCGTCGGCCGCGAGCACGACCGCTAGATCGTGACCTCTCGGACAAGGGTCCAAGGCAAGGAAGACGGCGGTCGGCGACGAGCTCGCAGTGGAGTCGCTCGTCGCGGGACCCAAGCAAGCCAGCTATCCTCTTTCCCCAGAGCATCAACAATCCCCCCCTTTTTCCCCCCCGGGCTGAGATAGTGCGAAAAGGGGCCCCGTTCCCACCCCACTCCAAGCAGTGCCAACGAAACCCGCGTAGGAGCGCGGAGTCGGGGCGCCGCCACATTTGCGGCTCATCACAAGACACGGGAAGGATCCACCCGGTCTCGCGGCCCACAGGCCCCATCTGCCCCCTTGTCTTTGAGGGTGGCCCTTTTCTTTTGCTTTTGAGTAAATGTGTTGTCGGCGCTGTCTGTAAAGTAAAACTATGTAAGTGTTGCCATGTGCTCGCGTAGTCGGTAGTAGATCTGCATTGTTGTGTTTCTTTTGTAGCATCTGCTTTTGGTGCATAATTGTTGTAGTTGTATACAGTATGTGTGCTCTCCGTGTGCCGCGGAATAAATGTGCATTATGTTGAACTGTTTTTCCCGTTTCGCTTCGTCTTTTCTTTAATTGAATCTCCATATTGCTTCACGTAAAGGGTTGGTAGTGGGCTTAAAACGCCTGATAATTATTCAGAACCGTCGAGGCCGACGTTGACACCGCTCGGTTATCCCGATAGTACGCAACGGGTTGCTGAAGTGGCCCGTGTCCGGAGTCGATCTGCGGCGAGGTGCAATCGCCCGGTCTATCCTCCGCGTGGGTACTTAGGAAAGTCGAATTTGGCGAACAACCCTATCCCACGCGGGGGCCGATTGGCACGATCGTGGTGAGGCCTAAAGGCCCACCCGTGACTAGCTCCCGGCGTTGGTCCGAGAGGGTCACGACAGAATTGTCCGTCCGGTGGGCGACGTGCCGCAATTCGAGTTACGTGGCCGCTCGCACGCCGGCGGGCGCGACCCGCAACAATACAAAACGTTCTTCTGACACATACCTTTTATTTGGGCGGTGTATAGATAACAAACAGCTGTTTCAACAAAGAAATCACCCGGGTTACATGCATGAAGCAAAAACATACCTTCTCTTCTCAAACACTTCATTGCACTGGAAAACGTGGCGACAGGAATATTGTGCTGTAAATGATGTGACTTGGAAGACCCTCCCCACCTGAAGGCGGCGCTACACGGTACACATTTACATGGAGAATTTGCATACCATCCCTCGCCCCACCTCCAAAAGACCACCGGCAAAGATAAAAAAATAACCCGACACACTAATTGGGGTCACCCTATTCCTTTGTAGCAAGTCTAAATGTAATCAGCCCAGAACTGTAGGAGGAGGAGCATGACAAACCCACACACAAACACCAGACCGTGAATTATCGTGACGATGACCTAATTTCAACCATCACAGGAGTGGTAATGATTGTACAGTGGCTGTGTTTACACTCTTCCACGAGCTGTGGTCGAGCTCAAAGAAACTGAAAGGAAAGAACAGGAAGTGTATCCTTGTACCTTTTTATCGGAGTGAACTTTCTTTGCGTCCAATATGGTTCCAAACCGTCCTTTTCCAAGATTGGCGAGAACATCACAGTCCAAAATCTGATAACAAAAGCAAAAACATGGAGTTTCACAACAGTGCTCATGGATGACTCTTGTGGTATGCTTACAGACTGCAAGGAGATGATCTGGTGCATCCTACGTGCACACATAAGAACTATAAGCTCCATATAGCAGACTGTAAAAGTGTAAATTTTCACGCTGAGAAAAGTGAAAACGTGTTTGTGACATTTGAAATTTTGTGGAGAGGGCAGAAGACACAACCTCAATGATCTTAACCATATTAAACTACACCGAGTGTTTACATTGGGAGAAAATAACTTTCTATGCAACCAAAAATAAAGAGAAACAGGCAAGAAAACACACTTTATTAAAAAATAAATTAAGATTTACATCGTCTGCCTAAATCATACGGAACTAGAAATACGTTGTCGATGGCACACCATCACATATTCCCGAGTGCACTGCTTTGTCCCATTAACGCCAGGTGAAATTTTATCTTGCAAAATGGATTGACTATTCTTTTCTATTTGATGTGTTTAATGACCAAAGACTTACTACGTTTACTCAATCAGAAGTCATTGCAAGCATGTCAACATTTCATGAAACATTAATTTAACACTGTCCAGCAAATTAATCATAGGAATGAACTGTGTATAATATTAATTATAATTATTCACAATCAATTAGATAAATGCAGTAAAACCTGTGACTGTTTGTCAGTCATGTTGTTGTTGTTCGTCGTTCGGCTGCTCCCGTTTGGGGTCGCCACAGCGGATCATCCATAATGATCCACATCCTGATTTGGCACAGGTTTTACGCCGGATGCCCTTCCTGACGCAACCATGGTCGCCTCTTACGTCACAGGGATAAGGATTGGGTTTCGTCATGATTCCGGGCTGCCCTACACCCTCTCATAGCACGGCCCAGCGCAGAGCTCCCGTCCTCAAGCGATCCTCCAACCCAAGCCTTCGAGTCGCCGGATTACTGGCGCACGCTACTTCACCCAGTGTTGACTGTATGTCACTCATGGGGGCCACATAAGAAAGTTCTTTATAAAAGAATTTACCATGTACAATGGCAAATACATTTTTTTTTAAATCGACCCCCATGACCCCAACCCCTTGGCCCGGCCCCGAGGGGTCATATCAAAAATCCTAAAGTGTTGTGCACTTCCCCATACATATACCTACTATGTCCCAAAGTTTTAAGTTCCTATTTCAAACGGTGTAGGAGGAGTTACAGGGTAGGACAGACGGACGTACGGACGGATGGACGGATGGACGGCGGAGACAATCACAATATTCCCGCTTTTCTTCGAAAGCATGGGAATAATCAAATGAAAGACCAAACAGATAAAGTCCTGCATTGGAGTCATCAGAAGGAGCTCAAACAAGCAAAAGCTTAGATGAAATCATCAGGAGGAACGTGGATAGGATTCACATTTCAGCTGCTCCTCCTCTACTCTCAAACCCATCCAGGCACAGCCAAGCCAGCCTTATTCAAAAAATATATCTATCTATAATTCCAGCAGTGTGTGTGTGTGTGTGTGTGTGTGTGTGTGTGTGTGTGTGTGTGTGTGTGTGTGTGTGTGTGTGTGTGTCCGCTGTTTCTCGACAACCACTGGTCCGATCTAATTGAAACTTGCCAGTTATATTACTGGTGCCTTGTGGATGTGCCTTTTCAAGATTTGATATAAATCGGACAAGTGGTTCCCAAGTTATGGCTATTTATTGACCAACCAATGAAAGGACACGTTGCTGCATAGGCGTGGCTGCAGAGGCCGGTGAGCGGCCGGCCGACGATGACGTCACGTGCAGTGCTGGTTACCATGGGGATCGGTGCCTTAGTTACCGTGGCGTAGGAGTGGCAATGGTCAATGGCAGCGAATGTCATGGCAAGCAAAGACAGGGAGGTAAACTTGATTTTAATTTTGATTTTAATTAACTCTGTGTATGTCAGTATCACAGCAGTTGTTACTTCAATACAAGCGATAATTCGTGGAATGCATGTGAACATTCCGTACGGGCACACACCACTTCCGGATCATGATGACTTAATGTATTCGAATAATTTATCGATTTCTTATGCGCATTAATAGATAAACACAATGCCCCAATCCAGTAGTCGTTTACGAGAGCAAATGAACGGCCTGGTGTGGATGTTGTTTCTGGCACGTGGTTTGAAAGTTTTTCTATTTTTTTAAATTTTTTTGTTTGCACGTACGGGCACGCACGTATGGGCACGCGAGAGTGAAGGAACGGCCTGGTGTGGTTGTTGTTTCTGGCACGTGGTTTGAAAGTTTTTTTTTGCACGCACGGGCACACAGGTACGGGCACGCACGTACAGGCACGTCCGAGTACTGTATATCAAAAAGAACCCAGATCAAAAAAATTAAATAATTCTGGCTGCCAGACCATGTATCCGATCAGGTTGAAATTTAAAACCTATATTCCCCATCACGACTCGATCATTAATGTGAAGTTTCATGCTGATCGATTAAGCGGTTCCAGAGAAAACATAATTTAATATTTTTATTCAATGCAATATGGCTGCCAAACTATGTGAGGATTCAATTATTCCTTCACAAACTTTAACACCCAAGGCTTGGAGAACATTCCTGTGAAATTTCCCCTTAATCTGTCCAGTCATTCTGGAGAAGAAGATTTTTGTCGGTTTCAGGGTAAATCCAATATGGCTTCCAAACCATGTGACCTATGACATCACATGTGTGAACGTTTTATTTCTCATGGATAGGCGGTCATACTATTGCGGGGCCGGGCGTCGGCCGTGAGCACGACCGCTAGATGGAGCAGCAGAGTCGGCTCGACCGATCACCCGGAATTTCGATCGTACTTTTTCGGAAAAGTCCGAGAAGTACGGGTCCCTTATCGGACCGTGAAGGGTCAATATTTCTACCACGTGGTACGCGGTTATTCGGCAATTTTCAAAATACCTAGAGACCATGTGGCGATTTACCGATTCTCCACACCCTCGACGGCACCCGTACGGAACGAGCCGTTTCGCGTACTTGAACCATGTGTGATCCGAGTGGTTTATCGCCGAGGTCCGTCGGTCCCAAATATCCCGTTATAGCAGCAACAGCCTGGCTAATTCTCCAACACGCAGCACACTAAGCCAATGGAGGAAAAGACATGAACGAGCTGATATATTTAACAATCGGGGTATTAATTCACAATGAGGGTATGAGGGGAGCACATAAGGGCAGAGTTAAACCGGTCAAAAGAAATGCACGTATGTACAGCAACGCACTTATACCATTCACTACTTAGAGATTGACGCCACAAACACACATACGCACACACCCAAAAGAATCGGACCAAAATGGTCTTTATTGAGGCCTGTCTTGGACCTGTCCGCCTCGTGCGGTCTTCAAGGACCAGGTCCTCGAGGCAGAACTGGACCCCGAGCACGATCCAGACGCCCTCACGACATGGCTCCAGGCGAACGAAATCGACAGGGCGAAAGCTGGCAGGAGAAGACCCTCCGTTGCCCCGACCACCTCGTGCGCAGACGCTTTGCGCTCCACCACCTTGCATGCAGATGTTCACCTCTTGCCAGAACCCTCAGAACCCCTGAGCGAACTTCTTGCCAGAACCAGAACCCCGTGCACGCACTTCTAGCCAGAACCAGAACCCCCATGCGCGCAGACCGTGCCGATAATTATACCCCCCTGTTCAGGGGGGGGGCACCTCCTCGCGACCCTCCCTCTCTCACTGGCAGGTTTTGGTGCACAAATCGCTCTTCGTCTCTCTCACTGGCCAAAAACGGGCGGCAAGCTCCTTGATTGGCCCGGGGCGTGGTGACATCACGCGGAGCCCTTTCCTCCTGTCGCAGGATCTGATTGGCCGGGCGACGGTCACCTCACTCATTGCACGCTGATTGGTCGAGGGCCGCCACGCGGCTCCTCCTTGAACTCCGCCCATCATGACGTCGGCCAGAGTGAGGTGAAGTGAGCGAAGTGAAGGTGAGGATGATGCGGTGTGGTCGGCGTTGATGTTGGTGTAAAAATAAACGAAAAGAAAACCTGACTATTAAAATAACTCCACAGCGCAGGAACATTTAATTACCCATGAGACCAGGGACGGGACCCTAACTGGCAACATGTACTTACCGATATAACTAATCTATAGGACCTGTATGTTGTGTGCTCATGGCTTCCAGATTCGCAACAATACGTCATAGTTCTTCATTAAAAACCCGTACAAGTGTCGGTTAATCGCGAGTGCCAGGTCGTGTTCCACCAAACAGTTATCGGTATTCTAGTTCACTCAGGCTTACAAGTTGTTTTGGAACAGTTCAGGAAATATTATTAAACAATTGAGAAGAATTCTGGTATAAACTCTTTCTGGAGCATAAATTATACTTTCGAGTTTTTAGACAGAATTAGATACCTTTATATCAAGTCAGTTGAAGTTTTTGATTTTTTAACTTTCTATACAAATGTGGATTACTCGTGAGGGAATCGTTCTTCAAACTGATTGACAAGGTTTTGAACTTGATTGACAAGTTTTCATTGTTTTGATAAGCAGAAGTTTAAAGATGCTGTAAATTTTATTTTATTTTATACTTTTGTGTCTTTTTGTGGGATAATGTTTCAACAGGTTAAGTGAATTCCCATGGGTGGGAATTGCAGCCCACAACAAGCGGATATTTTTCTTACTTTCTGTGAATTTTCATTCATGCAGAAACTGATGAAGGAGGAAAAAATTGGGATAAGCTAAAATATTCCATCATACATGTGGGTATCTCGATGAGAACTGTGTGATTAATTATAATTATTTTGAAAGGCAGCTTCACAAGATTAGTCCAGATGAGCAGAGTACCCACCTGACGGGCGATCTTATTCCAAACATACTGTTGCGGTTGAGGAAATTCGCAAACCACCATTCAGGTCCCGTAGGTGAGATATCTCTGTAAGTACATGTGTAGTTATCCCCAAACCCGTTGTTTAGAGGGAATAAATGTGATTCATTCGGGCTGCGACCCTTTACGATAGCCGTTTTTCTGTTCTATCTTTATTTTGAACCAACCACGTCTCAACCGCCATCACACAACAACCACCAACCGCAACGCCGCTTCACAACAACAACAACGCCAACAGCCACGATCTTTACCTTCACAACTCGCTCCCGCAAACATCGCATCACCGCCATTCCAAACGTCGCCATGGCCATGGACCAGCACTTTAAACCCTCCACCACCTTTGCCTCTCCTTCTGCGGCCATTCCCGCACCGCATGTGGGCACCGAGCGTCAGGCTGTCCTGGCTTCGTGCGGGACGCGCGCTGAGCCGCGGGTGCAAATAGCGGCCTTTCCGAGGAGAAGTCGGATCAGGAATGATACACGCCCACTTCTGATCCGTCCAATCAGCAAGCGCGGGCGGTTTGGCCCCGCCTCCAGGCGCGTCGGAGTAGAATCGATATATGCAAATTCGTGGATCAGGGAGACTCACGCCCCTTTTTCTCCGTCCAATGGGCGAGCGTGGCTCCACCCCGAGCTCGTTCTGATCCAGAAATTTGCATAGGGGTTCTCCTGCCGGACGATAAAGCGCCGAGCGCTGGGCGAATTTAGGGAGTTGGAGAAAAGGTCGAGGCAGTCAAGTCGGTTCTGGAGAGGAGCAGTCTGTGGAGCCGTGAGTCAAGTCGGGTCTGGAGAGTGGCAGTCTGTCGGGGTTCAGAGTCTGTCGGGGAGCTGCAGAGAGGGGAAGCCTGAAGCCAGGAGCGCGGTCGAGGTGGTTTGCTGCAGAGAGGGGAAGCCTGAAGCCGGGAGCACGGTCGAGGTGGTTTGCTCCAGTCGGCTGAGGAGAATTGGGGAGGAGCTCGAATAGCCATTGTCAGGATCGAACCTGACCTGACATCGAATTGTCAGGTCAGGTTCGATCTGTGACCTGCTACAGGTACCATGTAAACCTGTACTAACCTGTTCCATGGTCGGGTTGTCGGCGACTAAACCGTCTCCCCCACCAGGTTTTCTGGTGAGGAGGGTGTTTGGATATGGACACCCAGCAGGATTAAAAACAAAACCTGTCAAAGGGCGGAGGAGCTCCTTGTGAGCCAACGGCCATCCATATCTAGTGCCCAACTGTGTCTGCGGACGTCCTCCTGCAGTTGGGTTACTTCTTATTAGGAGGTTGGTGGCAGGATTTGCACTCCAGCCACCGTAAAACGCCTCATTCCGCAAAACGCAAAAACGCAAAAAAATCTGAAAACCCACTCCGTGGGAGTACCTCCTGTGCAGCTTCCCTTCGCAGGGCAGCTCACCGGATGATGGGATTGGGGCAAAGCCTTCGGGACTCCCAATCTTTGATAGGAGGGAAACCACGGGGTAACATCCCTGGGTCAGATTGCGGGAGAGTGTGTCGGAGTGGTGCTGAGGTGTCGTCCACCAGACGGCGGTCTCCTTGGGTTAACCTGAGGCGGTCCCTTCGGGTGGGTGCCTGGAATGTCCTATCCCTAAGAGAGGATGATCACCTGTCTCTGTTATCATCTGAGCTCAAGCGTTTGGACATCGGGATTGCAGCTCTCTCTGAGGTTCGGAGACCGGATTGCGGCGAGATAATGGTGGGTGGTTACACCTACTATTGGTCTGGTCGCTCTGATGGTTACCATACCCAAGGAGTTGCTGTAGCTGTGTCCAATAAGCTGACCCCAATGATAATTGAGGTAACACCGGTCAACGAGCGTATTATGAGATTAAGGATTCGTCACTCCTTAGGTGTCATTTCCCTGGTCTCTATTTATGCTCCGACTGGGGCGAGTGATCTTACCGTGAAGGACACATTCTACGCCACACTCGAGTCTGTGGTTGATCAGTGCCCCAGACGAGATACACTTCTAGTCTTGGGGGATTTCAATGCATCGACTGGAACTGATAGGGATGGTTATGAGGTGTGTGTTGGTCCCCATGGGTCAGGAACTATGAACCAGAATAGCACTAAGTTCCTTGACTTTGCAAGAAGTCATGGACTGAGGGTGGCTGGTTCATGGTTTCAGCGCCCGCAAGCTCATCGCTGGACTTGGTATTCCAACGCTGGCGGTGTGGCAAAGGAGATTGACCATGTCCTCATTGACGGTCGTTGGAGGATGATCCAGAACTGCAGGGTCTACCGGAGTGCTCAGTTCCTCAATACTGACCACAGGCTTGTTGTAGCAACTCTAAAGCTGCACCTTAAATCCTGGAGAATGGTACCATCCCAGCCTAGGCTGGATGTTGCCAAGCTCAGGGATGAGAGAGTAGCTGAGGAGTTTGCGAACAGGCTGAGTGGACACTTGGGGGGTCTGGGTGCTTTGGGGGTGTCTGAAGAGTTGTGGAGCACCTTCAAGACCACCGTCCTTGATGTTGCCGGTGGATGCCTTGGAGTTCACCGCAGGGCAAAGAAGAATTTTGTCTCTCAAGGGACACTGGATACCATTGACCAGAGTCGCAGGGCCAGGCTGAATGGCAGAGCTGAGCTGTTCAGGGAGCTGAGGCGTAAAACTGTACGTGCACTGAGGGTGGACAAGGAGGCCTATGTGCGAGGAATCTGTGAGGGGTAGAGCATCACCTGTGGACAGGTGATTCTCGTCCCGCTTACAGGGGAATTCGCGCATTACGTTCATCCAAGCCCATCCCTCGGAGCACTGCAGTTCGAGCAGAGAGTGGTAGGCTCTTGACAGAGGAGTCTGAAGTGAAGGCCCGCTGGGCCGGTTACTTTGAGCGGTTGTACCAGGCTGATCCCCCAGCTGTCGAGTTGGACGTCAAGGGTGTTACAATCCCTGTTGCTGACCCTCGAATCAACTGTGGTCCACCATCGCTTGTGGAAACACGGGCTGCGGTGAACCAGTTGAAACGGGGCAAAGCTCCAGGGATCTGTGGCATCCATGCCGAACTTCTCAAGGCTGGTGGAAATGCTGCACTCGCGTCGTTGCATGCAGTTTTGTGCTCTGCCTGGAACACAGGCATCATCCCAACTGACTGGAAGAGGGGCCTTGTTGTCCCTCTCTGGAAAGGGAAGGGTGATCGCCAAGACTGCAACAACAACCGAGGGGTGACGCTGCTCTCAGTGCCGGGCAAGGTCTTTGCTCGGATAATTCTTGATAGGGTTCGCCACCATCTGCTTGAGCACCAGCGTCCAGAGCAGTCAGGCTTTACACCAAAGAGGTCAACGATTGACCGTATCCTTGCACTTCGTGTCCTCACCGAACGCAGACGAGAGTTTCGGCAGGGGCTGCTTGCAGCCTATGTTGATCTCTGTAAAGTGTTCGATTCAGTGAATCGGGATGTCCTCTGGAGGATTCTTGGTCTTCGTGGGGTGCCACCGAAACTGATCGATCTGATGTCTGAACTCTACTCTGGTACTGAGAGTGCTGTGAAGTGTGGTGGTACCATCTCTGACTTATTTCCAGTTGTTACTGGAGTTCGTCAGGGGTGTGTACTTGCCCCCACACTTTTCAGCACTTGTATGGACTGGATTTTTGGGAGGATGTCGGAGAGATCAAGTTGCGGTGCATCGTTTGGCATTGTCAAGATCTCGGACCTTGATTTTGCAGATGATGCAGTCATCTTTGCGGAGACTTTAGACATCCTCTTGGGGGCCCTCGAGGTGCTGAATGAGGAGTCGGAGCCGTTGGGATTACGGATTTCTTGGGTCAAAACAAAGATCCAGGCTTTCGGTGACATCTTGGATGCTGCTGTCCTGTCTGTGTCTGTTTGTGGTGAGGATGTTGAGGTCTTGGATAGATTCACTTACCTTGGCAGTGATATTCATGTCTCCGCAGGTTGTGAGCCGGAGGTCAATAGACGTCTGGGTCGGGCCTGGGGAGTCATGGATTCACTGGATCATGGGGTGTGGCGCTGCCGGTACCTGTGCGGGAGGACGAAAGTCCGAGTCTTCAGGTCCTTGGTACTTCCAGTCTTGCTCTATGGGTGCGAGACTTGGACTTTGACCAAGGATCTGAGACGGAGATTTAATTCCTTTGGTACCAGGTCTCTTCGGAGAATCCTTGGCTATCGCTGGTCGGATTTTGTGTCCAACGAGCGGTTGCTGAGAGAGACTCGGATGAGATTTGTTACCTGCATAGTCCGTGAGCGTCAGCTGCGGCTGTATGGACATGTGGCTCGTTTTCCTGACGCTGATCCTGCTCACCAGATTCTCTCAGCGAGGGAGTCTCATGAGTGGAGGAGGCCAGTGGGCCGACCACGTGCATCATGGTTGCAGCAGGTTGACCATCATCTCAAGGAGATGGGGATGGGCCTGGCATCTGCCTGGGGGATGGCCAGACGGAGGCCCCTGGAGTACCGGCGGAAAGTGGACGCAGCGACGCGCTGTTCTGGCACATGCTCCCATACCTGACCTGACCTGCTCGAATAGCTCGGGTCCAAGGCAAGGAAGACGGCGGTCGGCGACGAGCTCGCAGTGGAGTCGCTCGTCGCGGGACCCAAGCAAGCCAGCTATCCTCTTTCCCCAGAGCATCAACAATCCCCCCCCTTTTTCCCCCCCGCGCTGAGATAGTGCGAAACGGGGCCCCGTTCCCACCCCACTCCAAGCAGTGCCAACGAAACCCGCGAAGAAGCGCGGAGTCGGGGCGCCGCCACATTTGCGGCTCATCACAAGAGACGGGAAGGATCCACCTGGTCTCGCGGCCCACAGGCCCCGTCTGCCCCCTTGTCTTTGAGGGTGGCCCCTTTCTTTTGCTTTTGAGTAAATGTGTTGTCGGCGCTGTCTGTAAAGTAAAACTGTGTAAGTGTTGCCGTGTGCTCGCGTAGTCGGTAGTAGATCTGCATTGTTGTGTTTCTTTTGTAGCATCTGCTTTTGGTGCATAATTGTTGTAGTTGTATACAGTATGTGTGCTCTCCGTGTGCCGCGGAATAAATGTGCATTATGTTGAACTGTTTTTCCCGTTTCGCTTCGTTTTTTCTTTAATTGAATCTCCATATTGCTTCACGTAAAGGGTTGGTAGTGGGCTTAAAACGCCTGATAATTATTCGGAACCGTCGAGGCCGATGTTGACACCGCTCGGTTATCACGATAGTACGCAACGGGTCGCTTAAGTGGCCCGTGTCCGGAGTCGATCTGCGGCGAGGTGCGATCGCCCGGTCTACCCTCCGCGTGGGTACTTAGGAAGGTCGAATTTGGCGAACAACCCTATCCCACGCGGGGGCCGATTGGCACGATCGTGGTAAGGCCGAAAGGCCCACCCGTGACTAGCTCCCGACGTTGGTCCGAGAGGGTCACGACAGAATTGTCCGTCCGGTGGGCGACGTGCCCGCAATTCGAGTTACGTGGCCGCTCGCACGCCGGCGGGCGCGAATTCGCAACAACACAAAACGTTCTTCTGACACATACCTTTTGTTTGGGCGGTGTATAGATAACAAACAGCTGTTTCAACAAAGAAATCACCCGGGTTACGTGCATGAAGCAAAAACATACCTTCTCTTCTCAAACACTTCATTGCACTGGAAAACGTAGTGACAGGAATATTGTGCTGTAAATGATGTGACTTGGAAGACCCTCCCCCACCTGAAGGCAGCGCTACACGGTACACATTTACGTGGAGAATTTGCATACCATCCCTCGCCCCACCCCCACAAGACCACGGGGAAAGATAAAAAATAACCCGACACACTAATTGGGGTCACCCTAATCCTATGTAGCAAGTCGAAATGTAATCAGCCCAGAACTGTAGGAGTAGCACGACAAACCCACACACACAAACACCAGACCGTGAATTATCGTGAGGATGACCTGATTTCAACCATCACAGCAGTGGTAATGATTGTACAGTGGCTGTGTTTACACTCTTCCACGAGCTGTGGTCGAGATCAAAGAAACTGAAAGGAAAGAACAGGAAGTGTATCCTTGTACCTTTTTATCGGAGTGAACTTTCTTTGCGTCCAATATGGTTCCAAACCGTCCTTTTTCAAGATTGGCGAGAACATCACAGTCCAAAATCTGATAACAAAAGCAAAAGCATGGAGTTTCACAACAGTGCTTATGGATGACTTGTGGTATGCTTACAGCTTGCAAGCAGATGATGTGGTGCATCCTACGTGCACACATAAGAACTATAAGCTCCATATACCAGACTGTAAAAGTGTAAATTTTCACGCTGAGCAAAGTGAAAACGTGTTTGTGACATTTGAAATTTTGCGGAGAGGACAGAAGATACAACCTCAATGATCTTAACCATATTAAATACAGCGAATGTTTACATTGGGAGAAAATAACTTTCTATGCAACCAAAAAATGGAGATCGCACAGGACATTCTGTAGACTGTGAACAGCGATCCCAAATTCTTCAACCCAGTGATCACTGGCGATGAGACCACAGTGATCCGTCATTTTGTCAAAAACGAAAATCCGACGGCGTTCACGTCCACTTCCTCACTCATCGGCGGTCTGTCGACGACTGACAGCTTCTGCAGGCGGGGAAATATTCACGCATACGGATGAGGATCGCCTACATACGTGCACCAAACCACGCCTCCCTCGCTTCATTTGTTTACGCACGAAAAATTAAGGTTGGATACTTTTTGAACACACCTTATATATATATATATATATATATATATATATATATATATATATATATATATATATATATATATATATATATATATATACAGTAAAACCCTCTTAATTGGCGGTCTTTTTTACCGTGAAATCGGCTAATTCACGGGTCCTTCATGGACCCCAAAATTTCAACATGAAATAGTAGTATTTTTTGGGTGGAATATGGGTCTTTGATCTCAACCGCGGTCTGAACCGTTGTACAAGTGTGAATGCGCAGATGTTTGTGTAAAACACACAATGGCTTGTCAAATCATTGACTTATGTTCGCTAACCGCCGACACCTGCGATAATCCGTGGATTAGGCCATTCATCCGCCGTTTAACCCAACAATTGAGTACTTTTTGACACGCTGTGAGCAAATCTGAGGTGGCGCGGTGTCATAAACTCGCTCTCACCTCTTCTGGAAAAACCTCAGGCCAAATCCATTTCAATCATAACCTTAGACAACTTACTGCACACCACACATTGATTATCCGTGATTCTACGACCATTCTACAGCTTTCTCCAGTCTTTTCAAACTTCGAAGCTAGCTTCTTCTTCATCTCCCTCCGACATTGCTGTGACGTCATCAGTCAACATGCCGGGGGAAAAGGGGAAGCACACATCCAGAACTGTTTCCGAAAAACTTTTGTAAGTGGACAGGATTGTTTCTGGGAAGGAGAGTAAAGCTAAGATATCCAGGGAAACTGGGGTACAAGAGAGTACCTTGAGAGGATGGGTGAAGGAGGAGGCCAACCTTCGCTCCTTCGTGCAGGACCTCGACGAGGAGAGCGGACTGAGCCGCAAGAGAGCCAGGAAGGCTCAGGATCCAGCGTTGGACAAGGCTGTCTTCGACTGGTTCACTTGTACTCCCTATCCGCGGTCCGTTGGTACAAGATTATATTTTATTAATATTATTCACGGTTTTCTTAATATTATTGATGAATCTGCGGATCGTCTAAACCACGGATTTTTATTTTATGGACCCCAAGGGCCGCAATTTAAAAGAGTTTAACTGTATATATGTATGTATATATATATATATATATATATATATATATATATATATATATATATATATATATATATATATATATATATATATATATATATATATATATGTATATATTGTTACGAATTTGAAATCAATCGCACTCAACATTCAGGTTCCTTTAGCTCAGTTATGTCGATAAGTGCATGTTCCATAGAGAGCTCACCTTCCATTGTTTAATGGGTAGAAATCGATTAAATGCGCTCTGAATCAATTTAATAGTTAGGGTTAGATCACAACACAAAGGAAGACCACCCTCCCCCTCTTCTGCGAAGAGGAAAAAGAGCCCTCCCGTCCCATGATTCATGACGTAAACAACTCCCTCCCACCCGCGGTTGTGAGGGCACGAGGGCATGAGTCACGCCGGGAGCGGGGGAGGGGCCGAGAGGGATAAGGAAGAGACCCTCTGCTGGGCTCAAGTTTTTGTTCTTGGTTCTACTTGGCTCGAGTGGCTTCTTGGTTCTTGTCGAGTTGGCTGCTTGATTCTTGTTTCTTGTTGAAGGAGGGTTGTTCATCGGAAGAGAGTTGAGCTGGTTGCTCGGCTCGAGCTGCTGTTGGCTGGTTGTTCATCGGAGGAGTTGGTCTGGTTGTCGTGGTTCTTTTTCGGCCTGGTGGTCGAGGAGTGTCGGCCTGGTTCAAGGGTGCTCGAGCTGGTCCGAGCCTGTTGCTCGCTTCGTGGCCTGATTCAGCTGGCTCTTCTTGGTTTGTGGAGCTCTTTGTTCTCTGCTTGGTTCCCGGCTTGGTGAGACTCCTTGGCCTCATCTTGGAGATGGTTCTTCGGGGAAGCGACGCATCGACGGGAAGGATCGGCGCCTCATCTCACCAGCACGTGTTCGAAGCGCGAGGGGATTCGCTGGAGCTCGGGAAGGATCGTGGCTCACGGCGATTGGATCCAGCTCGCTCTCGCTGGAGCCCGGGTCCGAACAGCTTGAAGACCACACGAGGTGGAGAGGTTCGAGATAGGTTCTGGGTTTCAGCTCATCTGTCCCTCCGAGCTGAAGTCCGTATTAAAGGCATCAGCCACCATTTCTTGGGTGTGTGTGTGCGTACGAGTGTCCGTGGGCCCGTCTAGCAAGTAGGAAACTGTTAAGTGCCTGTTTGTATTTGCTTTACATTACATAATAGACATCGGCTGTAGGCTTTTTGCTCATGTCCTGTCCTCTATCCCCATTCATTCATTGCTTGCATGCCTGTGTTCAAATAAATGTCCCCCATTGTTGAATGTCACCTGCTCATTGCGTCCCTTTCCTCACATTGACTGCCATGGAGCGTTTGGGGAATTAACTGGCCAATTAAAGCTGATAAACGTACATCTGGTCCGATGGGATTTGGTGAAGTAAAACCGCTTGGCTTCGTATGCGGAACGAGCTGCTTAAGCAGCTCGTTTTCGTTCAGGCCCTGTCAAAGTATAAACTCCCAGCATTTCTGTCTGCGCGAATAGTTAGGTGTATCGATAATTCGGCGATTGACCCTGTAGCGTGTGGACAGAATATTTGGCTAGTTTATTTAGTTTAGAATATTAGGCTAGTTTACCTGGCACTTGTCAACATTGACCACCTCATCAAACTCCTCTTCATTTTCATCAGTCTCAATGCCCATATTTTTATTCAGCTGATTATCCTTCATCTCCTCCCATTCTTTCAATTCTTTGCGGTCCTCCTCTTGAATAACACCGAGACGAGATCCTGCAAAGATAAGATGATATCCACATTAAACAGATATTGTGACAGACAAATGTCAATGATGAGAACAACATCCTGTTCAGATGTGTGCACTGTGGAAATTAAGTCCTCAGTTTCATCAATTCCCGGCGAGTTCTTCTTCTCGACCAGCCAGTTCCTCTTGTACCATGTCTTTGTGTGAAGGGTGAAGGGCTCACAGAACATGTAAGATTCGCCCAAGTCTTTCAGGATCTTGTTGGCCAGGCCTGACATTAGAGTTGGTGAAGGCAGGAATTTGTTCTGGGTGCTGGCGATCACTTAGCAACTCTTGGTGAAAGACACCGAGTGATCTTTAATGATCCCCCCAACTAATGCTCCCAGACGGAACACCCAATGTAACGTCCAGCTGAGGAACCGCACGGTTATGATGCAATGCCCTACTTGCGAGGCACCAATCCGAGTTCATTAAACATGGATGGAAACGACAGAACATTGATCGAGGTGATATAACTGTCATTGAAAGTGAGAAGAAGCTGACGTTTCAGGTGTTAACCCTTCATCAAAGCCAAAAGAGACGGACAAAATCTACACCGGTCCTCACTGGAAAGATTCATTGGTGATTCAACAGTGTCTGGTCAGGATGAAAATCAAACCCAGGCTGGACAGCTCAGAGGTATATTCGCTACCTCTGCACTAACCTGTCGGACACACATATAAACAAAAGTGATAAAGATAAATTTACGAATTGGGGAATTATGTTTAGGAAAAGGATAAAGGAACAAGAGCGAGAATTGCTTTGCAATAAATATCCCCTCGTGCTGTGATATTTTGTTGGTTGGTTGCCAACAAAATATCAAAACAATCAAAAAAATTGGTTGCCTCACCAACCCTAACCTGAAGAGGAAATGCATTCAGAAAGAACAGCACTCAGTGGAGCGCATACCTCTGCCAGGATGAACAGTTTACATTTGGTATCCCACCAAAAGGTCGGATCTGGATCCAAACCTGAACCAAAGTCTAATTGGCTTGTTCTTGTCACCGACCAACTCATACACCAAGTTTTGTCAGAATTCGTCCACAACTTTTTGAGATATCGTGCTGTACATCGTTTTTGATCCAATCTCTCAATGGTGAAGAATCACAAAAAAATTCCAATACCCAGATCTGGATCTTCACCAAAATCTAATCAATTCGTCCTTGCCACACATGTAACCTGTCCAACAAATTCCATCCAAATCTGTCCACAACTTTTTGAGATATCCTGCTCACAGACAAACAGACAAACAAACAGACCGTGGTGAAGACATAACCTCCATCCATAACTTTCAGTGGAGAAGGTAATAAGTTGCTTTGCCAAGACTACACAAAAAGTTCAAAAGGAAATGATTGGCATTGACTTCTGATGGTATGTTAAAGACACATGTGTTTTGAACAAGAGAATGGAAGTTATTGCCGTCATCCCTAACGATTCACGATTCCTGTTCAAACCTGTAAAATTGCAAGTGCAAAATGTGAACCTGCAAGCTAAACTATTAAAGCTGCGATTGTGAAGGAAGGAGGTGAAAAGCAGGTAAAACGTCGCCATGGTATTGCTTGAGGATCAAAACAAAATGTTTGGAGTGTGCACGAGAAAAGTTGCTGCTGTGAGAGCAAAGTAATCTGGGTCTCCGTGATCAGGAAGCCACGAACCGAGCAGCCACCACCGGCAAGTAAAAACATATATTATAAAAACACCAACAACCTTTTACAGGTCCTTAAATATCCCAACACATGCAAAATATGCGAAACCGAGACGTGGTATTCATTTTGTGAAAAGCATTTAATCCTCAACAACTCTCACACCTCACCTGTTGGTGGTTCTTCCTGAAAAGATGCTTTTCCCACTTGGGGCTTTGAATTCCTAAAGAAAATAATGAAAAAAGAGATTTTGTAAAACTGCACTTACAAAAATGATACAAATAAAATGAAATGGCAGAATGAAAATACAGTCAGGTCAGTGATCATGAAACCGCATCAGTTTGTGATGGGCACGCGGGCAGATAACTCGGAACCCGACATGTCTATAAAAAGACCACCGACGCCATCAACAACACTCACTTCTGGCTGGATCTGGACGCCACTTCTCTCTCCAAGTTTCCAGTTTTCCCTTCCTTTGGATTTGTGTCTGTCTCCATCTGCACCACGTGCATCCTCCGAACCCACCATTCCTCCCCACACCAAAGTCTCTCTCTCTATTTTGTCCCTCAACCCTGCTGTTATTCCCTCCTCTTTTTACTGTTCCTTTTATTCTGTTTGGTCATGACCTGTTCTATTTTCCAGCTCTTCCACGAGCCTCGACTTTGTATGCAAAAAATATTAAATAAAATAAAATAAACCAAGAAAGGCACTCTCAATGATCTGTCACCCTTCATGTTAAGTACCAGGATGACCGTTAATATCTGGGTCCAGATTCCAATCCAGGCTTGACAGGTCAAAGGAGAGTGTGAGCACGTTGAGGTACCCCAACCCCACAACCCCTAATCTATGGTACAGAAAACCATAAAGGAGTAAAATGTGATTGAGATGCGATGGGGTGAGGTTTCATCCTTCTCTCGAAAAGGAAAATCATTTTACATGTTTGTGTGTTTCACGTCAAGACATCCTGAAGGGATATTTGTTTCATTACTTACGTGGAATTTCTGGCAGCGCCACGTTTCCACATAGTTTTAAATCTTCTGAACTTTTTCCTGAGGAGAAAAGGATTGAAAAGTCAATTTGTTACACACTTTGTGAGGAAGATACATCCAAAAAAACGAGCTTCAATGTAACGTATTTACTTGAGCCAATTCCACAGGGAGACTTTCTGGGCTGAAGGCGATGGTGTTGCTTCATTCACAAAAACATCTGATGAATCTTGAGACCGATTCATCTTTGCTTTCCTGAAAAAGAACAAAACTCTTCAATCCACAACCGAGTACAAATTTGCTAAACCAGATATCACACACATTCTCCATTTAAACAAATCTTTCCTTCAACTCATTTGCACTCCAATGGATCATTCCTCCACTCAACACACAAAAAACAACAAAACACGAGAGCGAGGTGGATGACACGACATCGTAAATCCCCACGCTTCCCACCGAAAGCAAGGTTGAAAGATGGGAAAAGACTCCACCAAGATTGATGTCAAATTTTCCGTTTAACCCTTTGAACCCGAGCGGCTGTTTTACCAGCCGTGATTCAAACTTCGATACAGCCGAGTGGTGGGTTTACCGGCCACTATTCAAACTTCGATACAGCCGAGTGGTGGGTTTACCGGCCACTATTCAAACTTCGATACAGCCGAGCGGCGGGTTTACCGGCCACTATTCAAACTTCGATACAGCCGAGTGGTGGGTTTACCGGCCGCTATTCAAACCTCCATACACCCGAGCGGCGGGTTTACCGGCCACTATTCAAACCTCCATGCACCCGAGCGGCGGGTTTACCGGCCACTATGCAAACCTCCATACAGCCGAGCGGCGGGTTTACCGGCCACTATTCAAACCTCCATACAGCCGAGCGGCGGGTTTACCGGCCACTATTCAAACCTCCATACACCCGAGCGGTGGGTTCACCGGCCGCTATTCAAACCTCCATACACCCGAGCGGCGGGTTTACCGGCCACTATTCAAACCTCCATACACCCGAGCGGTGGGTTCACCGGCCGCTATTCAAACCTCCATACACCCGAGCGGCGGGTTTACCGGCCACTATTTAAACCTCCATACACCCGAGCGGCGGGTTTTCCGGCCACTATTCAAACCTCCATACAGCCGAGTGGTGGGCTTAGCGGCCACTATTCAAACCTCCATACAGCCGAGCGGCGGGTTTACCGGCCACTATTCAAACCTCCATACAGCCGAGCGGCGGGTTTTCCGGCCACTATTCAAACCTCCATACAGCCGAGTGGTGGGCTTAGCGGCCACTATTTAAACCTCCATACACCCGAGCGGCGGGTTTACCGGCCACTATTCAAACCTCCATACACCCGAGCGGCGGGTTTACCGGCCACTATTTAAACCTCCATGCAGGCGAGCTCAAGAGGTGCACAAGCCACGCCTTCAAACCGCGTCACTCAGGGTGACGGGGTTTAAGAGCCACGCCTTCAAACCTCCGTAGACCCGAGCGGCCAGATTTCTCTGCAGGGAGCCGAAAATCCAAGGAGCTCAGTGTTCAAAGGGCTAAAATGTTTCTGTTTTGACTCCTGTGACCCAAAGTCCCCACCCTCGAGGGAATGAACCAGCGGACAAATCCAAAAATCGTTACACATTTCATGAGTCCCTAATGTTGATTGCATGTCCAACGTGACTTGACAAAGATGTTTAGAAATGTGTCCGTCATTGCATTTTTTGTAATCTCACCTTTTGAACCCACCCCAGGGGCTCAGGGGCCAAAATGATCGTCTTGCATAGTCTTGCCATGTGGTGATCATAACTATCAAGTTTGGTGGAGTTATACACAACTGTTTATCAGGAAAGAGAAGTCCTTCATACTTCGTCTGTCCTTTATACCATGGAGACCCCTTTTCAGACTCCTCAAACCTTCAGACCTTTATACCCCTGAAGTCCCTTGACTCCCTTTCCACCCATTTGAACTCATCACCCACTCTTCATACCCTTTCGACATGCGAGACAGCCTTAAACCCCTTTTAGACTGATTGGATCCTTGACCATTTTCCGCTTTTGACCCTTGAGACCACTTCAAACTTTTCAGACACTTCAGAATCTTTTCGACCCCTTAGACATTTATATCCTTTTGAGATTATACCCTTGAGAGTTTAGACCCTAACTACTATTGGAACGTACCCTTTAGACCATGTGGAACCTTTTCGACGCACACCAAACAAACGTGTGAGAGGGAGAGGGAGAGAGGGAGAGAGAGAGAGAGAGAGAGAGAGAGAGAGAGAGAGAGAGAGAGAGAGAGAGAGAGAGAGAGAGAGAAGAGGGAGAGAGAGAGAAGAGGGAGAGAGAGAGAAGAGGGAGAGAGAGAGAGAGAGAGAGAGAGAGAGAGAGAGAGAGAAGAGGGAGAGAGAGAGAGAGAGAGAGAGAGAGAGAGAGAGAGAGAGAGAGAGAGAGAGAGAGAGAGAGAGAGAGAGAGAGAGAGAGAGAGAGAGAGAGAGAGAGAGAGAGAGAGAGAGAGAGAGAGAGAGAGAGAGAGAGAGAGAGAGAGAGAGAGAGAGAGAGAGAGAGAGAGAGAGAGAGAGAGAGAGAGAGAGAGGTGGAGAGAGAGGGGGAGAGTGGAGAGGTGGAGGGGAGAGTGAAGAGGTGGAGAAGAAAGGAGAGAGGTGTTTGGGTGCGAGGAAGGGTGTGGGAGCAAGGATGGGTGGGGGGAATGAAAGATTGAGGTGAGAGGAAGGGAAGGCAGACGTGTGGTGGAGCGTTAATTGTGATTCATACTGTTTCATCAAAATGATTCTGAACACAATAACAGTGAAGATGGAAACAAAATTACATCTGAAATCCATTTTCTACCAGTCATACTATAAACATGATCCGGAGACAAACTCCCATCTGGACACTTCCGGAGATACACTCCCGTCCAGAGACAAACACCACCCGGATGCATCCAGAGACTAACACCACCCGGACACGTCTGGAGCCAAGCTGTCCGGAGACAAATACCGCTCAGACACGTCTGAAGAGAAACCACGCCCAGACATAATCACTGTCTGGATATTCTAAAGACAGAGACAGACAGATAGACAGAGAGAGGGAAGGGGAGAGTGAGAGAAGTGTGAGATGAGGGTGCTGAACTGAATGGGAGGGGGGGTAGAGCAAGGATCGGATGAAAAGAGAGAGGGGTGGGGTAGGGGAGTTAACAGATTTCATATGTTATGCTTTAAGAAACACACACACACACACACACACACACACACACACACACACACACACACACACACACACACTAGTGGAGATAATATTGCACAAAGCAGTTGTTTCCCTGCATATTATGGATCAAATATTTGATGCAAGCAAATACAACCTGTTGCTTCACTGATTGGAATATCAAAGGGGGAGGGGGGAAGGGAGGAGGAGAGATGGGAGGGAGAGAGGGTGGAGAGAGGGACAGGGTCGTGGGGAAGGGAAAAGGGTGTTCTGGACATGCGTTTGACAGTATGACTCGAGGGAAAGCAGTGGGGAGAGGGGGACGATCCCATTATATGAACATTGCTGGATTGAACGAAATTGGGTGTGTTTAAACAGCACGTTCAAACGGGTCATACTAAACAATGCACGGACACTGCCCAGAGACGTCCGTGTGGTGTGGAGGAGCTTTGGGAGGAAGCAGGCATGCGGGGGGGGGGAAGGGGAAATAGTATGAGGAGAGGGAGAGGAGAGAACAGCGTGATGGAAGTGGTGGGGAGGCAGCGTGGGGAGGAAAAGTGGGGGGGTGGCCGAGTGAGCGATAGGAGAGCGGATGAGAAGGTAGCATGAGGTGAGGGGAGGGGAAGGCAGTGCGACACAGAGTGAGGGGGGAGGCAGCGTGGGGTGGGGGGGGTAGAAGCAATGGGAGGAGAAGCAATGGGGGTAGTGGTGAGGAAGAGTGAGGGAACGGTCGACCGATTCCTTATTGTTTCCCTGAAAAAGAACAATACTCTTTTATCCACAACTAAGTGAGTCCAAATGTGCTAAACCAGATATCATACTCTATCTCCATTGAAACAAATATTCCCTTGAAATCATTTGCACGGCAATGGATCCTTCACCCAACACCACATAAAACAACAAAATACGAGTGAAGTCGATGTGACACGTCATCGTAAATCCCCACGCTTCCCATCAAAATCAAGGTTTAAATTAGGGAAAACGTTCCACCAAGATTGACCAAATATCAAATTCTGAGTTTAAAAATTTCCCGTTTTGACCCCTGTGACCCCAAGTCCTTCCTCCATACTTCATACGTCGCCCAATGTTGATCACATGTACAAGGTTTCATGAAGAAATGTTTAAAATGTTCCCGTAGTTGAATTTTTTGGTGTTTGACCTTCTCACCTCATCAGGGTAGTGCTGGGAATTGTACTGTACTCACAGCTTCTTGCCATGTGATGATCATAACTACCAAGTTTGGTGAATTTCTCTCCAACCGTTTAGGAGATAGAGTGATGGATGGACAGACAGACAGATGGAGCCGATTACAAAAAAGCGTGTGGATAATTAGTAAATAAATTGATTAATTTAATTAATGCGGCTCCCAGCGCTGGCAAATGATTCATTGGCATGACGTCCTTTGATTGGACGGCCCTTAAATTGATGTATCACCCCTCAGGTAAATCAACAGGGTCCAACATGACCATTTACATCAGGGTCAAGATTCAAAGGTAACCCCCCAACCCTCCAACCAGGGTGAGGTTTAACCCTCTCTCACCAAGTGTTTCTACCGAAGGTGAGCAGACGATGTGTTTTCACCCCTGTTGCTGTCTGTAAAACACAATATCTCAAAAAAGTTGTGGCCGTATTCGGACCAAACGAGGTGGATGAGTTGGGTGTGTGACAAGGACGAATTAATTCGATTTTGATGAAGATCCAGATCAGACTATGAGAATTATTTTAGCGATTTTTCACCGTTGAGAGATCGGGCCAAACTAAACAGCAAGGTGTCCCTGCCTCGGGCCTGGTTTGAGGCTCTGCGAGCCACCTTGGAGTCTGACAAGAGACAGAAATGGTCCACGAGCTGCAGGCTGCCTGGAATTCAGCAGCAAGTAGAGTGTTGTTGTTGTTGTTCGGGTGGTGCAAATAAACGACACTTGCGCCTGCTCCAGGGCCGAGACCATCCTGCCAGCGCACTGAGCCTGAACTCGTGATGAAAAGAGAAAATCAATCAATGTTGTGGGAAAACCCACGGGAAATACCTTTGTCGTCTTTTCCTGAAGAATCAAAACATCTTCATGGATAAAATAAATCCCTGGTTAATCCTGAAGAAGATAAAGCTCGGAATTCTCAAACGCCCAATATTCACGGTTTTCCGTCTGCAGCGAACTCATTCAGAACAGGTTGCTCAGACAACGCGGTTAATGTGACATGACCGCCTCATTGTTACGTCAAACATTGTCGTCAATCAAGTGCCCCCCCCCTTCCATCTCATTCAGAAGTGCCCCTCGCTAGACTGAGTGGCTTCCCTTCGCATACCCTTCGGAGGAATGCGCTCTCCCGAGAGCCCTTCGAGTTTCCCTCTTTCCCTCTCCCTCGTACTTTGTAGCCGCTTCTAACACAATTAATCCGTTGGAGAAGTTGTCACAAGAGGATCGAGTCGAATTCAAGTGCTTCCTTGATCGAGGGGTACATGGACATTAGCTGCACATGTGGGCCAGGCTTGTGAATGTGCTCTTGAGATCAGTCCATCATTTACCCAACACCTCATCACCCTTGCTCTCTCTCCAGGAAGTAAATGCACAAACTAAAAACAAGTGGTTCTCTCACTTTATGGTTCTTTACATAGAAGGCACTCACATTGATCTGTTATCTTTCATAAAAAGCACCAGGATGACTGTTTATATCTGGGTCCGGATTCCAACCAAGGCGAGACAGGTCAGAGGAGAGTGCGAGCACCTCGAGATACCCCAACCCCACAACCCTGAATCTATGGTATAGAAAACAATAATTGAGAAAAATGCGATTGAGATACAGTGGGGTAAGGTTTAATCCTTCTCTCGAAAAGGAAAATCATTTTTCTTGTTTGTGCGTTTCACCTCATGACATCCTGAAGGGATATTTTTCCATTACTTACGTGGAACGTTCAGCAGCCCGACGCTTCCCCATCCTTTTAAGTTTTCTGAATCCATTCCTAAGGAGAAAAGGATTGAAAAGTCAATTTGTTACACACTTTGTGAGGAAGATCCATACAAAAACACGATCATCAATGTAACGTATTTACTTTAGGCGCTTCCAGAAGGAGACTTTCTTGACTGGAGTCCACGGTGTTGGTTCGTTCATCGAAACCTCTGATGAACCCAATGGCTCCTTCACAGAAACGTCGAGTGAACCCAATAGCTCGTTCATAGAAATATCTGATGAATCTTCACACCAATTCATCTTCGCGTCCCTGAAAAAGAACAATACTCTTCAATCCAGAACGAAATACAAATTTGCTCCACCAGATATCATACACATTCTCCATTGATACAAATCTTTCCTTCAACTCATTTTCACCACAATAGATCATTCCTTCACTCAACACCACATAAAACAACAAAACATGAGAGTGAGGTTGATGTCACGCCATCGTAAATCCCCACGCTTCACACCGAAAGCAAGGTTGAAAGATGGGAAAACATTCCACCAAGATTGATGTCAAATTTTCCGTTTAACCCTTTGAACCCGAGCGGCGGGTTTACCGGCCACTATTCAAACCTTCATACACCTGAGCGGTGGGTTTACCGGCCACTATTCAAACCTCCATACACCCGAGCGGTGGGTTTACCGGCGACTATTCAAACTTCCATACACCCGAGCGGTGGGTTTACCGGCGACTATTCAAACTTCCATACACCCGAGCGGTGGGTTTACCGGCCACTATTCAAACCTCCATACACCCGAGCGGTGGGTTTACCGGCCACTATTCAAACCTTCATACACCCGAGCGGCGGGTTTACCGGCGACTATTCAAACTTCCATACACCCGAGCGGTGGGTTTACCGGCCACTATTCAAACCTTCATACACCCGAGCGGTGGGTTTACCGGCGACTATTCAAACCTCCATACACCCGAGCGGTGGGTTTACCGGCGACTATTCAAACCTCCATACACCCGAGCGGTGGGTTTACCGGCCACTATTCAAACTTCCATACACCCGAGCGGTGGGTTTACCAGCCACTATTCAAACCGACATACACCCAAGTGATGGGTTTACCGGCCACTATTCAAACTTCCAAACACCCGAGCGGTGGGTTTACCGGCCACTATTCAAACCTCCATACATCGGAGCGGTGGATTTACCGGCCACTATTCAAACTTCCAAACACCCGAGCGGTGGGTTTTCCGGCCACTATTCAAACCTCAATACACCCAAGTGATGGGTTTACCGGCCACTATTCAAGCCTCCATACACCCAAGAGATGGGTTTACCAGCCACGCCCTCAAATATCCATAGACCCGAGCCGTGGGTTTGTCGGCCACTCTTCAAACGTCCGTGCACTCGAGTGGCCTGATTTTTCTTCCAAGAGCCCAGGATGGAGGAGCCGAAAATCTCAGGAGCTCAGTGTTCAAAGGGTTAAAAATTGATTCCTGTGACCCTGAGTCCCCACCCCCTGGGACATGAACCAGTGGTCAAATCCAAAAATCATTACACATTCATGAGTCCCCAATGTTGATCGCATGTACAACGTGATGTGACAAAGATGTTTGGAAATGTGCCCGTCATTCCATTTATTTCCCCTTTTGACCCCACCACAGGGGCTCGGGGGCCAAAAAAGATCGTCTTGCATATTCTTGTCAGGTGGTGATCATCACTGTCAAGTTTGATGGAGTTATACAAAATCGTTTATGAGGAGAGAGAAGTCCTTCATACTCCGTCTGTCCTTTACACCATCGAGACCCCTTTTCAGACTCCTCAAACCTTTAGACCTTTATACCCCTGAAGTCCCTTGAGTCCCTTTGGACCGCTTTGACCTGGTCACCCACTCTTCACTCCCTTCAGACATGTTAGACAGCCTGAAACTCCTTTTCGACCGATTGGACCCTTGAGACCACTTCGACCTTTTAAGACACTTCAGATCCCTTGACACCCTTTCGACATTTACATCGTTTTGAGATTATACCCGAACGGCGATTGGAAAGTCCACTTTGGACCATACAGAACCATTTAGACATACACCACACAAACATCTACCGTCTTTTTGGAAAACACAAACAATACCTTTTTCAGCAAGTAATGTGCAAACTCGACCCACCAACAGGGAGGGTACACTGCGTGTTGCAAGATCCAAACATTGTTATCAGAGGTAAAGTGACATTGTTCACTGTGCTGTTTGAAAGTAAAAGTTCATTCCAAGTTTACACAATGAGGTTATCCTCCCGCCATCACGTGGTAACTTCTTCAGGTTAGTCCAGGTGTGCAGCTTTACCAATTCCCAACTTACACACAGGTGGACTGATTGAACGATATGTTAACAAATCAAAACTCAATGAAACTCCACACTCAGGGATACAGTACAGACATCAATAAATCTCCGTGCTGTGTCCCTGCCTCGGGCCTGGTTTGAGGCTTTTCGAGCCCCTTGGAGTCGGACAAGACAGAAACGGATCACCATCTGCAGGCTGCTTGGAATAACTGGGCGTAGTGGCGTGCGCCTGTAATCCGGCTACTCGGAGGATTGGCTTGGAGGATCGCTTGAGGACGGGTGCTCTGCACTGGGCAGGGTGGAGAGCAGCCCGGAATCATGGCGAAACCCAAATCCTGATCCCTGTGTCGTAAGAGGCGACCAGGGTTGCGTCAGGAAGGGCATCCGGCGTAAAACCTGTGCCAAATCAGTATGCGGATCATAACGGATGATCCGCTGTGGCGACCCCGAATGGGAGCAGCCGAAAGATGAACAACAACAACAACAACAACAGGCTGCTTGGAATAAAGCAGCAACTACAGTTGTTGTTGTTGTTGTTGTTGTTCGGGTGGTGAAAATAAACTAAACTTGCGCCTGCTCCCGGGCCTAGGCCATCCTGCCAGCGCACTGAGCCTGCACTCGTGATGAAAAGAGAAAATCAATCAACGTTGTGGGAAAACCCACGGGAAATACCTTTGTCGTCTTTTACTGAACAATCGAAACATCTTCATGGATAAAATAAATCCCTGGTTAATCCTGAAGAGGATAAAGTTCGGAATTCTCAAACGCGCCATCTTCACGGTTTTCCGTTCACAGCGAACTCAGTCAGAACAGGTTGCCAAGACAACGCGTTGTTGTGATATGACCGCGTCATTGTTACGTCAAACGTTGTCGTCACGCAGGTGACCCACCCTCCCTCCTCAATGACAATGACGAGTTGAAGTGCAGTAACTATCGTAGATTCGAACTCGTGTTGGTGAGGAGAAAACACCAGAACGTTCGATCCGTGATTGTTTCCCACGGGGCGGGACACACGTGATCGTGATTAAACCCTCTTCATGAAATATTTTATTAAATGTAAAACTTCCATTATCAACGTCCTGATGATGACTCTGTGTGTCTGGTGTGTTCCCTTGGATGATCGAATCTCTCATTTATTTCAACATTTCAACGTCATGACATAGCGAGGATCTGCGCATAATCAAATAATCCTTCACTGAAACATGGACATGAAGGGGAGGGAGAGGGGAGGGGAAGGGGAGGGGAAGGGGAGGGAGAGGGGAGGGGAAGGGGAGGGAAAGGGGAGGGAGAGGGGAGGGAAGGGGAGGGAGAGGGGAGGGGAAGGGGAGGGGAAGGGGAGGGAGAGGGGAGGGGAAGGGGAGGGAGAGGGGAGGGAGGGGAGGGAGAGGGGAGGGGAAGGGAGGGGAAGGGTAGGGAGTATGACGGGAGGGAAAGGGGAGAAGGGGCGGGAGTGTGAGGGGAGGGAAGGGGAGGGGAGGGAAAGGAGAGGGGAAGGGGAGGGAAAGGAGAGGGAAAGGGGAGGGGTGAGGGGAGGGGTGAGAGGAGGGAGTGTGAGGGGTGAGGATTTGGAAAGGGGAGGGGTGAGGGGAGGGGTGAGAGGAGGGAGTGTGAGGGGTGAGGATTTGGAAAGGGGAGGGGTGAGGGGGTCGTGTGAGGGGTGAGGGGAGGGAAAGGGGAGAGGTGTGAGGGGAGGGAAAGGGGAGGAGTGAGGGGAGGGAGTGTGAGGAGGGAGGGGAGGCACAGGGGAGGGGTGAGGAGAGGGAAAGGGGAGAGGTGTGAGGGGATGGAAAGGGGAGGGGTGAGGGGAGAGAGTGTGAGGGGTGAGGGGAGGGAAAAGGGAGGGTGAAGAGAGGGAAAAGGGGACGTGTGAGGGGAGGGAGAGGGAAGGAGTGAGGAGAGGGAAAGGGGAGGAGTGTGAGGAGAGGGAACGTGAGACCGATTCCTCATTGTTTCCCTGAAAAAGAACAATACTATTTTATCCACAACTCAGTGAGTCCAAATGTGATAAACCAGATATTACACACAATCTCCATTTATACAAACATTCCCTTCAAATCACTTGCACGACAATGGATCCTTCACCCAACACGACATAAAACAACAAAACACGAGAGCGAGGTTGATGTGGTACACCATCGTAAATCCCAACGCTTCACACCTAAATCAAGTTTTAAATTTGGGAAAACGTTCCACCAAGATTGACCAGATATCAAATTCTCAGTTTACAAATTTTCTGTTTTGACTCCTGTGACCCCAAGTCCTTCCTCCATACTTCATACTGTTACAGATTTGGAAACCTTTTGTACACAAACAGCCAGAGTCCCCACAGTTCAGTTATTTCGATAAGTACGTGTATAGTTAGAATTCATTCCCTATGTCTAATCGGAATTTCGTATGTGCGCTGAGTTATTTTATAGTCAGGTTTAATACATCTACTACAACAACAACAACAACAACAACAACAACAACAACAACAACAGTGGCACCGTCCCTCACTCAACCCGGTCGCCATTGCCCACGTGTTTTTGGCTTGGGGCGTGGGCGGAGCCTCCATTGCCTCAGATCGAGGCTCCGCCCCAAGGAAGGGCATAGAGCGTTTCCTCCAGCCAATGAGCGAAGAGCGAGCATCACACGCACGCCCCAGCCAATGGGAAGCCAGCGTGCCAAAAGCTACGACAGAGCCTCTTCGGGTGGCGGGCCTCCGAGACGCCTCGACACCCCCCCCCCCCCCGAGACGCCTCGTCCAATCAGGAGGCTGACCACTTCAGGGCTGGCTCTGCCTTAGCCAGATGGAGTGTTTGGCCCGACAATTAAGGGCGGCCACTCGTCGCAGGACAACCCCTCGTCCAATCCGGAGGCGAGTCCTTCAGATCGGTACCCTCGACCCACGGGGAAGGGATAGGAGAAGGGAAGGGTCGTCGTCATAAAAAGGGGAAGAAGGAGAAGGGAAGGTTCGCCCCGTCGTGAAAAAAGGGCCAGAAGAAGAAGGAGAAGAAGCCTCATCTTGCCTGCTGGCATTCCCGTCTTCCCGTGGGTGCTCGTCTCGTCTGGTCCTTTCCTGTGCTGGCTGGTGTCCATTGCGTCATTCCTGGTCCCTGGCGTTTGGTGCTGCGTTGTGGTGGTGGGTTCGAGTCCTGCCACCAGACAAGCTCGACCAGACCGCACGAGGCGGACAGGTGCAAGAATAGGCTCCTACCCTCAGCTTGCCTTTCCCTCCCGAGCTGAAGGGCCAAATAAGAGCCGCCGCCACCATTTATTTGGGTGTGCGTGTGTGTGTGTGTGTGTGTGTGTGTGTGTGTGTGTGTGTGTGTGTGTGTGTGTGTGTGTGTGTGTGTGTGTGTGTGTGTGTGTGTGTGTGTGTGTGTGTGTGTGTGTGTGGCGCCAGTCTTTTAAGTTGAACTGTTAAGTGCTTTTCGCTCACTGTACATTGCCTGCATTTCTTTTATTCGGATAACTCTGCTCTTGTGTGCTCCCCTGCCCGATTATTATTTATAAATAAACCCCTGTGTTAAATGTTGCAGTTCGTTGTCCGTGTTTTCTTTCATTTGCCTAGCATGGTGTGGGTTTGAGAAATAGTGAGGCCGTCGGTGCCGTTAAGTTGTCATTGGGTCTGACGGACTCTGGTAATTTCGCCCGGTTACACTGGACCGAGGTCGCTTGAGCCACCCGGTTCGACAGAGTCCGTTGAGGGTGTGACTGCCCCGGTAATTTAACGACGTGGGTACTTAGGTATATGGACGCGACCCTACGCCGTCAGAGAATTGGCGATCACGGTCTTTAAGTGACCCGTGACCTTTCGGACTTATCTGAGAGACACGACCTAAATTCCAGATGTTCGGTGGGAGACCACTCCACTGCTCCACCCACCAGTCGTTTATCGCCACCGAACCCCGGCCCACAACAATACGTCCCCCAATGTTGATCACATGGACAAAGTTTCATGAAGAAATGTTTAAAATGTTCCCGTAATTGAATTTTTTGGTGTTTGACCTTCTCACCTCATCAGGGTTGAGCTAAAAATGATACTGTACTCACAGCTTCTTGCCACGTGATGATCATAACTACCAAGTTTGGCGAATTTCCTTCTTACCGTTTTGGAGATAGAGTGATGGACGGACAGACAGACAGACAGACAGACAGACAGACAGACAGACAGACGGAGCCAATTACAATAAAGCGTGTGGATAATAAGTAAATAAATTGATTAATTTAATTAATGGGACTACCAGCACTGGCAAATGATTCATTTGCACGACATCCTTTGATTGGACGGCCCTTAAATTGATCTATCACCCCTCAGGTAAATCAACAGGGTCCAACATGACCATTTACATCAGGGTCAAGATTCAAAATAAACCCCCAAAACCCACAACCAGGGTGAGGTTTAATCCTCTCACCAAGTGTTTCCACCCAAGGTGAGCGGACGTTGTTTTCACCCCTGTTGTTGTCTGTGAACACGATATCTCAAAAAGTTGTGGCCGGATTCGGACGAAACGAGGTGAATGAGTTGGGTGAGTGAGAAGGACGAATTAATTCGATTTTGGTGAAGATCCGGATCCGGATCCGACGATGAGAATTATTTAAGTGATTTTTCACCGTTGAGAGTTCGGGCAAAACTAAACAACAAGGTGTCCCTGCCTCGGGCCTGGTTTGAGGCTCTTCGAGCCCTTTGGAGTCGGACAAGACGCAGAAACGGATCACCATCTGCAGGCTGCTTGGAATTCAGCGGCAACAACAGTGTTGTTGTTGTTGTTGTTGTTGTTGTTGTTCGGGTGGTGAAAATAAACGAAAACAACAAGGTGTCCCTGCCTCGGGCCTGGTTTGAGGCTCTTCGAGCCCCTTGGAGTCGGACAAAACTCAGAAACGGATCACCATCTGCAGGCTGCTTGGAATTCAGCAGCAACTACAATGTTGTTGTTGTTCGGGTGGTGAAAATAAACTAAACTTGCGCCTGCTCCGGGGCCGAGACCATCCTGTCAGTGCACTGAGCCTGTACTCGTGATGAAAAGATAAAATCAAATATAAGGGAATGTTCTTTTGAACATATGAGTCCCCGAGGACCACCAGGTGGCGCCATGAATAGATACACAGCGGGAGGTGATGCCGCTCGGCGAGTAGATGTTGAGCAGCGTCATCATGGTTGGGGTCTCGCAATATAAGATATGAGCGCGATTAAAAATACCGTTTTTTCCTCGAATCTTCATGTCTGTCAAAAAACCAGTGTCAAGGTGCACAACTACAGCTCATAACCTATCCATTGAGGTGTTTCCCCCCTGCTTTCCCGTCTTCACGCCACTGTCCACACAAAATTCATCAATCAATTCGATACAGAGTCCGGGGACTCAATCAATGTTGTGGGAAAACCCGCGGAAATACCTTTGTCGTCTTTTCCTCAAGAATCGAAACATCTTCATGGATAAAACAAATCCCTGGTTAATCCTGAAGAGGATAAAGTTCGGAATTCTCAAACGCGCCAATTCCACGGTTTTCCGTTCACAGCGAACTCAGTCAGAACAGGTTGCCAAGACAACGCGTTGTTGTTATATGACCGCGTCATTGTGACGTCACTCAAATGCCCCCTCCCCCCTCCTCTCAATGACAATGACGAGTTGAAGTGCAGTAACTATCGTAGATTCGAACTCGTGTCGGTGAGGAGAAAACACCAGAACGTTCGATCCGTGATTGTTTCCCTCGGGGCAGGACACACGTGATCGTGATTAAACCCTCTTCATGAAATATTTTATTAAATGTAAAACTTCCATTATCAACGCCCTGATGATGACTCTGTGTGTCTGGTGTGTTCCCTTGGATGATCGAATCTCTCATTTATTTCAAAAAATCTTCATATTTCACCGTTAAACCTGACGGTGTGTTCAGTGCAGCGTTGTGTTGTATGACATCATGACGTCGCGAGGGTCTCTGCATAATAAACTGGTCCTTCACTGAAACATGGACATGAAGGGGAGGGAAAGGGGAGGGAAAGGGGAGGGAGTGTGAGGGGAGGGAAAGGGGGAGTAAGGGGATGGGAAGGGGGGGGAAGGGGAGGGAAAGGAGATGGAAAGGGGAGGGGTGAGGGGAGGGAGTGTGAGGGGAGGGAAAGGAAAGGGAAAGGGGAGGCAGTGTGAGGGGAGGGAGTGTGAGGAAGGGAAAGCAGAGGGAGTGTGAGGGGAGGGAAAGGGGAGGGAGTGTGAGGGGAGGGAAAGGGGAGGGAGTGTGAGGGGAGGGAAAGGGGACGGAGTGTGAGGGGAGGGAAAGGGGAGGGAGTGTGAGGTGAAGGAAAGGGGAGGGAGCGTGAGGGGAGGAAAAGGGAAGGGAGTGTGAGGGGAGGGAAAGGGGAGGGAGTGTGAGGGGAGGGAAAGGGGAGAGGTGTGACAGTAGGGAAAGGGGAGGGAGTGTGAGGGGAGGGAGTGTGAGGGGAGGGAAAGGGGAGAGGTGTGACAGTAGGGAAAGGGGAGGGAGTGTGAGGGGAGGGAGTGTGAGGGGAAGAAGTGTGAGGGGAGGGAAAGGGGAGGCAGTGTGAGGGGAGGGAGTGTGAGGGGAGGGAAAGCAGAGGGGTGTGAGGGGAGGGAAAGGGGAGGGAGTGTGAGGGGAGGGAAAGGGGAGGGAGTGTGAGGGGAGGGAAAGGGGACGGAGTGTGAGGGGAGGGTAAGGGGACGGAGTGTGAGGGGAGGGAAAGGGGAGGGAGTGTGAGGGGAGGGAGTGTGAGGGGAGGGAAAGGGGAGGGTGAGGGGAGGGAAAGAGGAGGGAAAAGGGGAGAGTGTGATGAGGGAGTGTGAGGGGAGGGAAAGAGGAGGGAGTGTGAGGGGAGGAAAAGAGGAGGGAGTGTGAGGGGAGGGAGTGTGGGGGAGGGAAAGGGGAAGGAGTGTGAGGTGAGGGAAAGGGGAGGGAGTGTGAGGGGAGGGAAAGGGGAGGGAGTGTGAGAAAAGGGAAAGGGGTGGGAGTGTGAGGGGATGGAAAGGGGAGGGAGTGTGAGGAGAGGGAAAGGGGAGGTAGTGTGAGGGGAGGGAAAGGGGAGGAGTGAGGGGAGGAAAAGGGGAGGGGTGAGGGGAGGAAAAGGGGCGGAAAAGGGGAGGGGTGAGGACAGGGAAAGAGTAGAGTGTGAGGGGAGGGAACGGGAGACCGAATTCCTCATTGTTTCCCTGTAAAAGAACAACACTCTTTCATCCACAACGAAGTGAGTACAAATGTGCTAAATATCATACACAATCTTCATTTATACAAATATTCCCTTCAAATCACTTGCATGACAATTGATCCTTCACCCAACACCACATAAAACAACGAAATACAAGAGTGAAGTCGATGTGACACACCATCGTAAATCCCAACACTTCCCACCTAAATTAAAGTTGAAATTTGGGAAAACGTTCCACCAAGATTGACCAAATATCAAATTCTGAGTTTACAAATTTTCCGTTTTGACCCATGTGACCCTCAGTCCTTCCTCCATACTCCATACTGTTGTGGTGCCGGGTATCGGTGGCGAGCACGACCGCTCGGGAGAGCAGTGGAGTCGGCTCCACCGAACACACCGGAATTTAGGTCATGACCCGAGGATAAGTCCGAATGGCACGGGTCCCTTACAGGACCTTGAATCACCAATAATTTGACCGCGTGGGGTAGGGTTAATTAACAACTTCAATATACCTAAGTACCCACGCGGCAAAGCTTACCGGGGAATTCACACCCTCAACAAGCCTCGAGCGGAATGAGCCATTACCGTGCTCGAACCCTGTGTAACCCGGGCGGATGGTTACCGAGGCCTACCGGTCCATATGAACAATTTGCCGCTTTGCTATTGCCCAACACGCACCATTCTAAGCCAATGAAAGAAACACAGAAACGAGCTGGTACATTCAACAAAAGGTATATTTATTTAAAACAATAATTGGGGAGGAGAACACAGAGCAGAGTTATTATGAATACAGAAAGGTATCAAATATACAAGAAATTCCTCAAACAATTCGACTTAGAGACAGGGCCCACGGACACAAACACGCACACACAAATACCCAGAAAGAGATGGATTTCGAGATCTTTATTGCCCCTTCAGCTCGGAGGGAAGACGAGCTGAGGGAAGAGAACGTGCTGGTTACCTGGCCGCGTTCACGCGGCTGTACGACCGCACCTTCCCGGAGCACCAGTCGCCAAAGAAACGGACCAGGGCAGCCGAACCCAGTGGAGGCGAGACGACGTGATCTCCCGTGATGAGATGGTCGACCGCTTGTTGTAATACGCCAGACGAGACGCCTCCGATGGGCGGGATCCAGTCAACCGCAGTCGCAGGCAGAAGCGCCTCGAGCAGACGGGACGCACTCTTCAATTCTCTTTCGTCGTCCTTTATGGGGCGCAGTCCGCTGCTCCGTCGGCTGCTCCCCTTGGGTGGACGGCGTGTCGCGGCTCCGCCTTCTTGAGAAGGACCGCCCCGGCTTTGGTCCGTGCGTTGCCCATTGGGCGTAAAATGACGCATACCCTTATTTGGTGCCAAACCAGAACGAAACGCTTCGTGACCATATTTGGTGCGAAATCCACACCGCCTGGGATATGGAATTCTGCCCACACACACGCCCACATGGCGGCGAACACGCAAAGAATTCCGTGAGCAGAGTGTTGTTGTTATTTTTGTTGTTGTTGTGGTTGGGGTAAAAATCCTATCCATAAAATAATTGCCCAGCGCACGTACACTTAATCACCCATTAAACATAGGACGGGACCCTACCTCGACACACATACTTACCGATATAACTGATCTATAGGACCTGGCTGTTGTGTGCAGTAAGCTTCCAAATTCGTAACAATACGTCCCCCAATATTGATCACATGTACAAGGTTTCATGAAGAAATGTTTAAAATGTTCCCGTAATTGAATTTTTTGGTGTTTGACATTCTCACCTCATCAGGGTGGTGCTTGGAATGATACTGCACTCACAGCTTCTTGCCAAGTGATGATCATAACTACCAAGTTTGGTGAATTTCTTTCTAACCATTTCGGAGAAAGAGTGACAGACAGACAGACAGACAGACAGATGGACAGACAGACAGAGATACAGAGGTGATTGCAAAAAAGCGTGTGGATAATAAGTAAATAAATTGATTAATTTA
>NC_140977.1:8911576-9195576 GCF_056783735.1 Eptatretus burgeri | reverse complement strand
CACCCGTGACTAGCTCCCGGCGTTGGTCCGAGAGGGTCACGACAGAATTGTCCGTCCGGTGGGCGACGTGCCGCAATTCGAGTTACGTGGCCGCTCGCACGCCGGCGGGCGCGAATTCGCAACAATACAAAACGTTCTTCTGACACATACCTTTTATTTGGGCGGTGTATAGATAACAAACAGCTGTTTCAACAAAGAAATCACCCGGGTTACATGCATGAAGCAAAAACATACCTTCTCTTCTCAAACACTTCATTGCACTGGAAAACGTGGCGACAGGAATATTGTGCTGTAAATGATGTGACTTGGAAGACCCTCCCCCACCTGAAGGCAACGCTACACGGTACACATTTACATGGAGAATTTGCATACCATCCCTCGCCCCACCTCCAAAAGACCACCGGCAAAGATAAAAAAATAACCCGACACACTAATTGGGGTCACTCTATTCCTTTGTAGCAAGTCTAAATGTAATCAGCCCAGAACTGTAGGAGGAGGAGCATGACAAACCCACACACAAACACCAGACCGTGAATTATCGTGACGATGACCTAATTTCAACCATCACAGGAGTGGTAATGATTGTACAGTGGCTGTGTTTACACTCTTCCACGAGCTGTGGTCGAGCTCAAAGAAACTGAAAGGAAAGAACAGGAAGTGTATCCTTGTACCTTTTTATCGGAGTGAACTTTCTTTGCGTCCAATATGGTTCCAAACCGTCCTTTTCCAAGATTGGCGAGAACATCACAGTCCAAAATCTGATAACAAAAGCAAAAACATGGAGTTTCACAACAGTGCTAATGGATGACTCTTGTGGTATGCTTACAGACTGCAAGGAGATGATCTGGTGCATCCTACGTGCACACATAAGAACTATAAGCTCCATATAGCAGACTGTAAAAGTGTAAATTTTCACGCTGAGAAAAGTGAAAACGTGTTTGTGACATTTGAAATTTTGTGGAGAGGGCAGAAGACACAACCTCAATGATCTTAACCATATTAAACTACACCGAATGTTTACATTGGGAGAAAATAACTTTCTATGCAACCAAAAATAAAGAGAAACAGGCAAGAAAACACACTTTATTAAAAAATAAATTAAGATTTACATCGTCTGCCTAAATCATACGGAACTAGAAATACGTTGTCCATGGCACACCATCACATATTCCCGAGTGCACTGCTTTGTCCCATTAACGCCAGGTGAAATTTTATCTTGCAAAATGGATTGACTATTCTTTTCTATTTGATGTGTTTAATGACCAAAGACTTACTACGTTTACTCAATCAGAAGTCATTGCAAGCATGTCAACATTTCATGAAACATTAATTTAACACTGTCCAGCAAATTAATCATAGGAATGAACTGTGTATAATATTAATTATAATTATTCACAATCAATTAGATAAATGCAGTAAAACCTGTGACTGTTTGTCAGTCATGTTGTTGTTGTTCGTCGTTCGGCTGCCCCCGTTTGGGGTCGCCACAGCGGATCATCCATTATGATCCGCATACTGATTTGGCACAGGTTTTACGCCGGATGCCCTTCCTGACGCAACCATGGTCGCCTCTTACGTCACAGGGATAAGGATTGGGTTTCGTCATGATTCCGGGCTGCCCTACACCCTCTCATAGCACGGCCCAGTGCAGAGCTCCCGTCCTCAAGCGATCCTCCAACCCAAGCCTTCGAGTCGCCGGATTACTGGCGCACGCTACTTCACCCAGTGTTGACTGTATGTCACTCATGGGGGCCACATAAGAAAGTTCTTTATAAAAGAATTTACCATGTACAATGGCAAATACATTTTTTTTAAATCGACCCCCATGACCCCAACCCCTTGGCCCGGCCCCGAGGGGTCATATCAAAAATCCGAAAGTGTTGTGCACTTCCCCATACATATACCTACTATGTCCCAAAGTTTTAAGTTCCTATTTCAAACGGTGTAGGAGGAGTTACAGGGTAGGACAGACGGACGTACGGACGGATGGACGGATGGACGGCGGAGACAATCACAATATTCCCGCTTTTCTTCGAAAGCATGGGAATAATCAAATGAAAGACCAAACAGATAAAGTCCTGCATTGGAGTCATCAGAAGGAGCTCAAACAAGCAAAAGCTTAGATGAAATCATCAGGAGGAACGTGGATAGGATTCACATTTCAGCTGCTCCTCCTCTACTCTCAAACCCATCCAGGCACAGCCAAGCCAGCCTTATTCAAAAAATATATCTATCTATAATTCCAGCAGTGTGTGTGTGTGTGTGTGTGTGTGTGTGTGTGTGTGTGTGTGTGTGTGTGTGTGTGTGTGTGTCCGCTGTTTCTCGACAACCACTGGTCCGATCTAATTGAAACTTGCCAGTTATATTACTGGTGCCTTGTGGATGTGCCTTTTCAAGATTTGATATAAATCGGACAAGTGGTTCCCAAGTTATGGCTATTTATTGACCAACCAATGAAAGGACACGTTGCTGCATAGGCGTGGCTGCAGAGGCCGGTGAGCGGCCGGCCGACGATGACGTCACGTGCAGTGCTGGTTACCATGGGGATCGGTGCCTTAGTTACCATGGCGTAGGAGTGGCAATGGTCAATGGCAGCGAATGTCATGGCAAGCAAAGACAGGGAGGTAAACTTGATTTTAATTTTGATTTTAATTAACTCTGTGTATGTAAGTATCACAGCAGTTGTTACTTCAATACAAGCGATAATTCGTGGAATGCATGTGAACATTCCGTACGGGCACACACCACTTCCGGATCATGATGACTTAATGTATTCGAATAATTTATCGATTTCTTATGCGCATTAATAGATAAACACAATGCCCCAATCCAGTAGTCGTTTACGAGAGCAAATGAACGGCCTGGTGTGGATGTTGTTTCTGGCACGTGGTTTGAAAGTTTTTCTATTTTTTTAATTTTTTTGTTTGCACGTACGGGCACGCACGTATGGGCACGCGAGAGTGAAGGAACGGCCTGGTGTGGTTGTTGTTTCTGGCACGTGGTTTGAAAGTTTTTTGCACGCACGGGCACACAGGTACGGGCACGCACGTACAGGCACGTCCGAGTACTGTATATCAAAAAGAACCCAGATCAAAAAAATTAAATAATTCTGGCTGCCAGACCATGTATCCGATCAGGTTGAAATTTAAAACCTATATTCCCCATCACGACTCGATCATTAATGTGAAGTTTCATGCTGATCGATTAAGCGGTTCCAGAGAAAACATAATTTAATATTTTTATTCAATGCAATATGGCTGCCAAACTATGTGACGATTCAATTATTCCTTCACAAACTTTAACACCCAAGGCTTGGAGAACATTCCTGTGAAATTTCCCTCAATCTGTCCAGTCGTTCTGGAGAAGAAGATTTTTGTCGGTTTCAGGGTAAATCCAATATGGCTTCCAAACCATGTGACCTATGACATCACATGTGTGAACGTTTTATTTCTCATGGATAGGCGGTCATACTATTGCGGGGCCGGGCGTCGGCCGTGAGCACGACCGCTAGATGGAGCAGCAGAGTCGGCTCGACCGATCACCCGGAATTTCGATCGTACTTTTCGGAAAAGTCCGAGAAGTACGGGTCCCTTATCGGACCGTGAAGGGTCAATATTTCTACCACGTGGTACGCGGTTATTCGCCAATTTTCAAAATAACTAGAGACCATGTGGCGATTTACCGATTCTCCACACCCTCGACGGCACCCGTACGGAACGAGCCGTTTCGCGTACTTGAACGGTGTGTGATCCGAGCGGTTTATCGCCGAGGTCCGTCGGTCCCAAATATCCCGTTATAGCAGCAACAGCCTGGCTAATTCTCCAACACGCAGCACACTAAGCCAATGGAGGAAAAGACATGAACGAGCTGATATATTTAACAATCGGGGTATTAATTCACAATGAGGGTATGAGGGGAGCACATAAGGGCAGAGTTAAACCGGTCAAAAGAAATGCACGTATGTACAGCAACGCACTTATACCATTCACTACTTAGAGATTGACGCCACAAACACACATACGCACACACCCAAAAGAATCGGACCAAAATGGTCTTTATTGAGGCCTGTCTTGGACCTGTCCGCCTCGTGCGGTCTTCAAGGACCAGGTCCTCGAGGCAGAACTGGACCCCGAGCACGATCCAGACGGCCTCACGACATGGCTCCAGGCGAACGAAATCGACAGGGCGAAAGCTGGCAGGAGAAGACCCTCCGTTGCCCCGACCACCTCGTGCGCAGACGCTTTTGCGCTCCACCACCTTGCGTGCAGATGTTCACCTCTTGCCAGAACCCTCAGAACCCCTGAGCGAACTTCTTGCCAGAACCAGAACCCCCGTGCACGCACTTCTAGCCAGAACCAGAACCCCCATGCGCGCAGACCGTGCCGATAATTATACCCCCTGTTCAGGGGGGGCACCTCCTCGCGACCCTCCCTCTCTCACTGGCAGGTTTTGGTGCACAAATCGCTCTTCGTCTCTCTCACTGGCCAAAAACGGGCGGCAAGCTCCTTGATTGGCCCGGGCGTGGTGACATCACGCGGAGCCCTTTCCTCCTGTCGCAGGATCTGATTGGCCGGGCGACGGTCACCTCACTCGTTGCACGCTGATTGGTCGAGGGCCGCCACGCGGCTCCTCCTTGAACTCCGCCCATCATGACGTCGGCCAGAGTGAGGTGAAGTGAGCGAAGTGAAGGTGAGGATGATGCGGTGTGGTCGGCGTTGATGTTGGTGTAAAAATAAACGAAAAGAAAACCTGACTATTAAAATAACTCCACAGCGCAGGAACATTTAATTACCCATGAGACCAGGGACGGGACCCTAACTGGCAACATGTACTTACCGATATAACTAATCTATAGGACCTGTATGTTGTGTGCTCATGGCTTCCAGATTCGCAACAATACGTCATAGTTCTTCATTAAAAACCCGTACAAGTGTCGGTTAATCGCGAGTGCCAGGTCGTGTTCCACCAAACAGTTATCGGTATTCTAGTTCACTCAGGCTTACAAGTTGTTTTGGAACAGTTCAGGAAATATTATTAAACAATTGAGAAGAATTCTGGTATAAACTCTTTCTGGAGCATAAATTATACTTTCGAGTTTTTAGACAGAATTAGATACCTTTATATCAAGTCAGTTGAAGTTTTTGATTTTTTAACTTTCTATACAAATGTGGATTACTCGTGAGGGAATCGTTCTTCAAACTGATTGACAAGGTTTTGAACTTGATTGACAAGTTTTCATTGTTTTGATAAGCAGAAGTTTAAAGATGCTGTAAATTTTATTTTATTTTATACTTTTGTGTCTTTTTGTGGGATAATGTTTCAACAGGTTAAGTGAATTCCCATGGGTGGGAATTGCAGCCCACAACAAGTGGATATTTTTCTTACTTTCTGTGAATTTTCATTCATGCAGAAACTGATGAAGGAGGAAAAAATTGGGATAAGCTAAAATATTCCATCATACATGTGGGTATCTCGATGAGAACTGTGTGATTAATTATAATTATTTTGAAAGGCAGCTTCACAAGATTAGTCCAGATGAGCAGAGTACCCACCTGACGGGCGATCTTATTCCAAACATACTGTTGCGGTTGAGGAAATTCGCAAACCACCATTCAGGTCCCGTAGGTGAGATATCTCTGTAAGTACATGTGTAGTTATCCCCAAACCCGTTGTTTAGAGGGAATAAATGTGATTCATTCGGGCTGCGACCCTTTACGATATCCGTTTTTCTGTTCTATCTTTATTTTGAACCAACCACGTCTCAACCGCCATCACACAACAACCACCAACCGCAACGCCGCTTCACAACAACAACAACGCCAACAGCCACGATCTTTACCTTCACAACTCGCTCCCGCAAACATCGCATCACCGCCATTCCAAACGTCGCCATGGCCATGGACCAGCACTTTAAACCCTCCACCACCTTTGCCTCTCCTTCTGCGGCCATTCCCGCACTGCATGTGGGCACCGAGCGTCAGGCTGTCCTGGCTTCGTGCGGGACGCGCGCTGAGCCGCGGGTGCAAATAGCGGCCTTTCCGAGGAGAAGTCGGATCAGGAATGATACACGCCCACTTCTGATCCGTCCAATCAGCAAGCGCGGGCGGTTTGGCCCCGCCTCCAGGCGCGTCGGAGTAGAATCGATATATGCAAATTCGTGGATCAGGGGAGACTCACGCCCCTTTTTCTCCGTCCAATGGGCGAGCGTGGCTCCACCCCGAGCTCGTTCTGATCCAGAAATTTGCATAGGGGTTCTCCTGCCGGACGATAAAGCGCCGAGCGCTGGGCGAATTTAGGGAGTTGGAGAAAAGGTCGAGGCAGTCAAGTCGGTTCTGGAGAGGAGCAGTCTGTGGAGCCGTGAGTCAAGTCGGGTCTGGAGAGTGGCAGTCTGTCGGGGTTCAGAGTCTGTCGGGGAGCTGCAGAGAGGGGAAGCCTGAAGCCAGGAGCGCGGTCGAGGTGGTTTGCTGCAGAGAGGGGAAGCCTGAAGCCGGGAGCGCGGTCGAGGTGGTTTGCTCCAGTCGGCTGAGGAGAATTGGGGAGGAGCTCGAATAGCTCGGGTCCAAGGCAAGGAAGACGGCGGGCGGCGACGAGCTCGCAGTGGAGTCGCTCGTCGCGGGACCCAAGCAAGCCAGCTATCCTCTTTCCCCAGAGCATCAACAATCCCCCCTTTTCCCCCCGCGCTGAGATAGTGCGAAAAGGGGCCCCGTTCCCACCCCACTCCAAGCAGTGCCAACGAAACCCGCGAAGGAGCGCGGAGTCGGGGCGCCGCCACATTTGCGGCTCATCACAAGACACGGGAAGGATCCACCCGGTCTCGCGGCCCACAGGCCCCGTCTGCCCCCTTGTCTTTGAGGGTGGCCCTTTTCTTTTGCTTTTGAGTAAATGTGTTGTCGGCGCTGTCTGTAAAGTAAAACTGTGTGAGTGTTGCCGTGTGCTCGCGTAGTCGGTAGTAGATCTGCATTGTTGTGTTTCTTTTGTAGCATCTGCTTTTGGTGCATAATTGTTGTAGTTGTATACAGTATGTGTGCTCTCCGTGTGCCGCGGAATAAATGTGCATTATGTTGAACTGTTTTTCCCGTTTCGCTTCGTCTTTTCTTTAATTGAATCTCCATATTGCTTCACGTAAAGGGTTGGTAGTGGGCTTAAAACGCCTGATAATTATTCGGAACCGTCGAGGCCGACGTTGACACCGCTCGGTTATCCCGATAGTACGCAACGGGTCGCTTAAGTGGCCCGTGTCCGGAGTCGATCTGCGGCGAGGTGCGATCGCCCGGTCTACCCTCCGCGTGGGTACTTAGGAAGGTCGTATTTGGCGAACAACCCTCTCCCACGCGTGGGCCGATTGGCACGATCGTGGTGAGGCCGAAAGGCCCACCCGTGACTAGCTCCCGGCGTTGGTCCGAGAGGGTCACGACAGAATTGTCCGTCCGGTGGGCGACGTGCCGCAATTCGAGTTACGTGGCCGCTCGCACGCTGGCGGGCGCGAATTCGCAACAATACAAAACGTTCTTCTGACACATACCTTTTATTTGGGTGGTGTATAGATAACAAACAGCTGTTTCAACAAAGAAATCACCCGGGTTACATGCATGAAGCAAAAACATACCTTCTCTTCTCAAACACTTCATTGCACTGGAAAATGTGGCGACAGCAATATTGTGCTGTAAATGATGTGACTTGGAAGACCCTCCCCCACCTGAAGGCGGCGCTACACGGTACACATTTACATGGAGAATTTGCATACCATCCCTCGCCCCACCTCCAAAAGACCACCGGCAAAGATAAAAAATAACCCGACACACTAATTGGGGTCACCCTATTCCTTTGTAGCAAGTCTAAATGTAATCAGCCCAGAACTGTAGGAGGAGGAGCATGACAAACCCACACACAAACACCAGACCGTGAATTATTGTGACGATGACCTAATTTCAACCATCACAGGAGTGGTAATGATTGTACAGTGGCTGTGTTTACACTCTTCCACGAGCTGTGGTCGAGCTCAAAGAAACTGAAAGGAAAGAACAGGAAGTGTATCCTTGTACCTTTTTATCGGAGTGAACTTTCTTTGCGTCCAATATGGTTCCAAACCGTCCTTTTCCAAGATTGGCGAGAACATCCCATTCCAAAATCTGATAACAAAAGCAAAAACATGGAGTTTCACAACAGTGCTTATGGATGACTCTTGTGGTATGCTTACAGACTGCAAGGAGATGATCTGGTGCATCCTACGTGCAGACATAAGAACTATAAGCTCCATATAGCAGACTGTAAAAGTGTAAATTTTCACGCTGAGAAAAGTGAAAACGTGTTTGTGACATTTGAAATTTTGTGGAGAGGGCAGAAGACACAACCTCAATGATCTTAACCATATTAAACTACACCGAATGTTTACATTGGGAGAAAATAACTTTCTATGCAACCAAAAATAAAGAGAAACAGGCAAGAAAACACACTTTATTAAAAAATAAATTAAGATTTACATCGTCTGCCTCAATCATACGGAACTAGAAATACGTTGTCCATGGCACACCATCACATATTCCCGAGTGCACTGCTTTGTCCCATTAACGCCAGGTGAAATTTTATCTTGCAAAATGGATTGACTATTCTTTTCTATTTGATGTGTTTAATGACCAAAGACTTACTACGTTTACTCAATCAGAAGTCATTGCAAGCATGTCAACATTTCATGAAACATTAATTTAACACTGTCCAGCAAATTAATCATAGGAATGAACTGTGTATAATATTAATTATAATTATTCATAATCAATTAGATAAATGCAGTAAAACCTGTGACTGTTTGTCAGTCATGTTGTTGTTGTTCGTCGTTCGGCTGCTCCCGTTAGGGGTCGCCACAGCGGATCATCCATTATGATCCGCATACTGATTTGGCACAGGTTTTACGCCGGATGCCCTTCCTGACGCAACCATGGTCGCCTCTTACGTCACAGGGATAAGGATTGGGTTTCGTCATGATTCCGGGCTGCCCTACACCCTCTCATAGCACGGCCCAGCGCAGAGCTCCCGTCCTCAAGCGATCCTCCAACCCAAGCCTTCGAGTCGCCGGATTACTGGCGCACGCTACTTCACCCGGTGTTGACTGTATGTCACTCATGGGGGCCACATAAGAAAGTTCTTTATAAAAGAATTTACCATGTACAATGGCAAATACATTTTTTTTAAATCGACCCCCATGACCCCAACCCCTTGGCCCGGCCCCGAGGGGTCATATCAAAAATCCGAAAGTGTTGTGCACTTCCCCATACATATATCTACTATGTCCCAAAGTTTCAAGTTCCTATTTCAAACGGTGTAGGAGGAGTTACATGGTAGGACAGACGGACGTACGGACGGATGGACGGATGGACGGCGGAGACAATCACAATATTCCCGCTTTTCTTCGAAAGCATGGGAATAATCAAATGAAAGACCAAACAGATAAAGTCCTGCATTGGAGTCATCAGAAGGAGCTCAAACAAGCAAAAGCTTAGATGAAATCATCAGGAGGAACGTGGATAGGATTCACATTTCAGCTGCTCCTCCTCTACTCTCAAACCCATCCAGGCACAGCCAAGCCAGCCTTATTCAAAAAATATATCTATCTATAATTCCAGCAGTGTGTGTGTGTGTGTGTGTGTGTGTGTGTGTGTGTGTGTGTGTGTGTGTGTGTGTGTGTGTGTGTGTGTGTGTGTGTGTGTGTCCGCTGTTTCTCGACAACCACTGGTCCGATCTAATTGAAACTTGCCAGTTATATTACTGGTGCCTTGTGGGTGTGCCTTTTCAAGATTTGATATAAATCGGACAAGTGGTTCCCAAGTTATGGCTATTTATTGACCAACCAATGAAAGGACACGTTGCTGCATAGGCGTGGCTGCAGAGGCCGGTGAGCGGCCGGCCGACGATGACGTCACGTGCAGTGCTGGTTACCATGGGGATCGGTGCCTTAGTTACCATGGCGTAGGAGTGGCAATGGTCAATGGCAGCGAATGTCATGGCAAGCAAAGACAGGGAGGTAAACTTGATTTTAATTTTGATTTTAATTAACTCTGTGTATGTAAGTATCACAGCAGTTGTTACTTCAATACAAGCGATAATTCGTGGAATGCATGTGAACATTCCGTACGGGCACACACCACTTCCGGATCATGATGACTTAATGTATTCGAATAATTTATCGATTTCTTATGCGCATTAATAGATAAACACAATGCCCCAATCCAGTAGTCGTTTACGAGAGCAAATGAACGGCCTGGTGTGGATGTTGTTTCTGGCACGTGGTTTGAAAGTTTTTCTATTTTTTTTAATTTTTTTGTTTGCACGTACGGGCACGCACGTATGGGCACGCGAGAGTGAAGGAACGGCCTGGTGTGGTTGTTGTTTCTGGCACGTGGTTTGAAAGTTTTTTTTTGCACGCACGGGCACACAGGTACGGGCACGCACGTACAGGCACGTCCGAGTACTGTATATCAAAAAGAACCCAGATCAAAAAAATTAAATAATTCTGGCTGCCAGACCATGTATCCGATCAGGTTGAAATTTAAAACCTATATTCCCCATCACGACTCGATCATTAATGTGAAGTTTCATGCTGATCGATTAAGCGGTTCCAGAGAAAACATAATTTAATGTTTTTATTCAATGCAATATGGCTGCTAAACTATGTGACGATTCAATTATTCCTTCACAAACTTTAACACCCAAGGCTTGGAGAACATTCCTGTGAAATTTCCCCTCAATCTGTCCAGTCGTTCTGGAGAAGAAGATTTTTGTCGGTTTCAGGGTAAATCCAATATGGCTTCCAAACCATGTGACCTATGACATCACATGTGTGAACGTTTTATTTCTCATGGATAGGCGGTCATACTATTGCGGGGCCGGGCGTCGGCCGTGAGCACGACCGCTAGATGGAGCAGCAGAGTCGGCTCGACCGATCACCCGGAATTTCGATCGTACTTTTTCGGAAAAGTCCGAGAAGTACGGGTCCCTTATCGGACCGTGAAGGGTCAATATTTCTACCACGTGGTACGCGGTTATTCGCCAATTTTCAAAATACCTAGAGACCATGTGGCGATTTACCGATTCTCCACACCCTCGACGGCACCCGTACGGAACGAGCCGTTTCGCGTACTTGAACCATGTGTGATCCGAGTGGTTTATCGCCGAGGTCCGTCGGTCCCAAATATCCCGTTATAGCAGCAACAGCCTGGCTAATTCTCCAACACGCAGCACACTAAGCCAATGGAGGAAAAGACATGAACGAGCTGATATATTTAACAATCGGGGTATTAATTCACAATGAGGGTATGAGGGGAGCACATAAGGGCAGAGTTAAACCGGTCAAAAGAAATGCACGTATGTACAGCAACGCACTTATACCATTCACTACTTAGAGATTGACGCCACAAACACACATACGCACACACCCAAAAGAATCGGACCAAAATGGTCTTTATTGAGGCCTGTCTTGGACCTGTCCGCCTCGTGCGGTCTTCAAGGACCAGGTCCTCGAGGCAGAACTGGACCACGAGCACGATCCAGACGCCCTCACGACATGGCTCCAGGTGAACGAAATCGACAGGGCGAAAGCTGGCAGGAGAAGACCCTCCGTTGCCCCGACCACCTCGTGCGCAGACGCTTTTGCGCTCCACCACCTTGCGTGCAGATGTTCACCTCTTGCCAGAACCCTCAGAACCCCTGAGCGAACTTCTTGCCAGAACCAGAACCCCCGTGCACGCACTTCTAGCCAGAACCAGAACCCCCATGCGCGCAGACCGTGCCGATAATTATACCCCCCTGTTCAGGGGGGGGGCACCTCCTCGCGACCCTCCCTCTCTCACTGGCAGGTTTTGGTGCACAAATCGCTCTTCGTCTCTCTCACTGGCCAAAAACGGGCGGCAAGCTCCTTGATTGGCCCGGGGCGTGGTGACATCACGCGGAGCCCTTTCCTCCTGTCGCAGGATCTGATTGGCCGGGCGACGGTCACCTCACTCATTGCACGCTGATTGGTCGAGGGCCGCCACGCGGCTCCTCCTTGAACTCCGCCCATCATGACGTCGGCCAGAGTGAGGTGAAGTGAGCGAAGTGAAGGTGAGGATGATGCGGTGTGGTCGGCGTTGATGTTGGTGTAAAAATAAACGAAAAGAAAACCTGACTATTAAAATAACTCCACAGCGCAGGAACATTTAATTACCCATGAGACCAGGGACGGGACCCTAACTGGCAACATGTACTTACCGATATAACTCATCTATAGGACCTGTATGTTGTGTGCTCATGGCTTCCAGATTCGCAACAATACGTCATAGTTCTTCATAAAAAAACCCGGACAAGTGTCGGTTAATCGCGAGTGCCAGGTCGTGTTCCACCAAACAGTTATCGGTATTCTAGTTCACTCAGGCTTACAAGTTGTTTTGGAACAGTTCAGGAAATATTATTAAACAATTGAGAAGAATTCTGGTATAAACTCTTTCTGGAGCATAAATTATACTTTCGAGTTTTTAGACAGAATTAGATACCTTTATATCAAGTCAGTTGAAGTTTTTGATTTTTTAACTTTCTATACAAATGTGGATTACTCGTGAGGGAATCGTTCTTCAAACTGATTGACAAGGTTTTGAACTTGATTGACAAGTTTTCATTGTTTTGATAAGCAGAAGTTTAAAGATGCTGTAAATTTTATTTTATTTTATACTTTTGTGTCTTTTTGTGGGATAATGTTTCAACAGGTTAAGTGAATTCCCATGGGTGGGAATTGCAGCCCACAACAAGCGGATATTTTTCTTACTTTCTGTGAATTTTCATTCATGCAGAAACTGATGAAGGAGGAAAAAATTGGGATAAGCTAAAATATTCCATCATACATGTGGGTATCTCGATGAGAACTGTGTGATTAATTATAATTATTTTGAAAGGCAGCTTCACAAGATTAGTCCAGATGAGCAGAGTACCCACCTGACGGGCGATCTTATTCCAAACATACTGTTGCGGTTGAGGAAATTCGCAAACCACCATTCAGGTCCCGTAGGTGAGATATCTCTGTAAGTACATGTGTAGTTATCCCCAAACCCGTTGTTTAGAGGGAATAAATGTGATTCATTCGGGCTGCGACCCTTTACGATAGCCGTTTTTCTGTTCTGTCTTTATTTTGAACCAACCACGTCTCAACCGCCATCACACAACAACCACCAACCGCAACGCCGCTTCACAACAACAACAACGCCAACAGCCACGATCTTTACCTTCACAACTCGCTCCCGCAAACATCGCATCACCGCCATTCCAAACGTCGCCATGGCCATGGACCAGCACTTTAAACCCTCCACCACCTTTGCCTCTCCTTCTGCGGCCATTCCCGCACCGCATGTGGGCACCGAGCGTCAGGCTGTCCTGGCTTCGTGCGGGACGCGCGCTGAGCCGCGGGTGCAAATAGCGGCCTTTCCGAGGAGAAGTCGGATCAGGAATGATACACGCCCACTTCTGATCCGTCCAATCAGCAAGCGCGGGGCGGTTTGGCCCCGCCTCCAGGCGCGTCGGAGTAGAATCGATATATGCAAATTCGTGGATCAGGGGAGACTCACGCCCCTTTTTCTCCGTCCAATGGGCGAGCGTGGCTCCACCCCCGAGCTCGTTCTGATCCACAAATTTGCATAGGGGTTCTCCTGCCGGACGATAAAGCGCCGAGCGCTGGGCGAATTTAGGGAGTTGGAGAAAAGGTCGAGGCAGTCAAGTCGGTTCTGGAGAGGAGCAGTCTGTGGAGCCGTGAGTCAAGTCGGGTCTGGAGAGTGGCAGTCTGTCGGGGTTCAGAGTCTGTCGGGGAGCTGCAGAGAGGGGAAGCCTGAAGCCAGGAGCGCGGTCGAGGTGGTTTGCTGCAGAGAGGGGAAGCCTGAAGCCGGGAGCACAGTCGAGGTGGTTTGCTCCAGTCGGCTGAGGAGAATTGGGGAGGAGCTCGAATAGCTCGGGTCCAAGGCAAGGAAGACGGCGGGCGGCGACGATCTCGCAGTGGAGTCGCTCGTCGCGGGACCCAAGCAAGCCAGCTATCCTCTTTCCCCAGAGCATCAACAATCCCCCCCTTTTTCCCCCCCGCGCTGAGATAGTGCGAAAAGGGGCCCCGTTCCCACCCCACTCCAAGCAGTGCCAACGAAACCCGCGAAGGAGCGCGGAGTCGGGGCGCCGCCACATTTGCGGCTCATCACAAGACACGGGAAGGATCCACCCGGTCTCGCGGCCCACAGGCCCCGTCTGCCCCCTTGTCTTTGAGGGTGGCCCTTTTCTTTTGCTTTTGAGTAAATGTGTTGTCGGCGCTGTCTGTAAAGTAAAACTGTGTAAGTGTTGCCGTGTGCTCGCGTAGTCGGTAGTAGATCTGCATTGTTGTGTTTCTTTTGTAGCATCTGCTTTTGGTGCATAATTGTTGTAGTTGTATACAGTATGTGTGCTCTCCGTGTGCCGCGGAATAAATGTGCATTATGTTGAACTGTTTTTCCCGTTTCGCTTCGTCTTTTCTTTAATTGAATCTCCATATTGCTTCACGTAAAGGGTTGGTAGTGGGCTTAAAACGCCTGATAATTATTCGGAACCGTCGAGGCCGACGTTGACACCGCTCGGTTATTCCGATAGTACGCAACGGGTCGCTTAAGTGGCCCGTGTCCGGAGTCGATCTGCGGCGAGGTGCGATCGCCCGGTCTACCCTCCGCGTGGGTACTTAGGAAGGTCGTATTTGGCGAACAACCCTATCCCACGCGGGGGCCGATTGGCACGATCGTGGTGAGGCCGAAAGGCCCACCCGTGACTAGCTCCCGGCGTTGGTCCGAGAGGGTCACGACAGAATTGTCCGTCCGGTGGGCGACGTGCCGCAATTCGAGTTACGTGGCCGCTCGCACGCTGGCGGGCGCGACCCGCAACAATACAAAACGTTCTTCTGACACATACCTTTTATTTGGGTGGTGTATAGATAACAAACAGCTGTTTCAACAAAGAAATCACCTGGGTTACATGCATGAAGCAAAAACATACCTTCTCTTCTCAAACACTTCATTGCACTGGAAAATGTGGCGACAGGAATATTGTGCTGTAAATGATGTGACTTGGAAGACCCTCCCCCACCTGAAGGCGGCGCTACACGGTACACATTTACATGGAGAATTTGCATACCATCCCTCGCCCCACCTCCAAAAGACCACCGGCAAAGATAAAAAAATAACCCGACACACTAATTGGGGTCACCCTATTCCTTTGTAGCAAGTCTAAATGTAATCAGCCCAGAACTGTAGGAGGAGGAGCATGACAATCCCACACACAAACACCAGACCGTGAATTATCGTGACGATGACCTAATTTCAACCATCACAGGAGTGGTAATGATTGTACAGTGGCTGTGTTTACACTCTTCCACGAGCTGTGGACGAGCTCAAAGAAACTGAAAGGAAAGAACAGGAAGTGTATCCTTGTACCTTTTTATCGGAGTGAACTTTCTTTGCGTCCATTATGGTTCCAAACCGTCCTTTTCCAAGATTCGCGAGAACATCCCATTCCAAAATCTGATAACAAAAGCAAAAACATGGAGTTTCACAACAGTGCTTATGGATGACTCTTGTGGTATGCTTACAGACTGCAAGGAGATGATCTGGTGCATCCTACGTGCACACATAAGAACTATAAGCTCCATATAGCAGACTGTAAAAGTGTAAATTTTCAAGCTGAGAAAAGTGAAAACGTGTTTGTGACATTTGAAATTTTGTGGAGAGGGCAGAAGACACAACCTCAATGATCTTAACCATATTAAACTACACCGAATGTTTACATTGGGAGAAAATAACTTTCTATGCAACCAAAAATAAAGAGAAACAGGCAAGAAAACACACTTTATTAAAAAAAAATTAAGATTTACATCGTCTGCCTAAATCATACGGAACTAGAAATACGTTGTCCATGGCACACCATCACATATTCCCGAGTGCACTGCTTTGTCCCATTAACGCCAGGTGAAATTTTATCTTGCAAAATGGATTGACTATTCTTTTCTATTTGATGTGTTTAATGACCAAAGACTTACTACGTTTACTCAATCAGAAGTCATTGCAAGCATGTCAACATTTCATGAAACATTAATTTAACACTGTCCAGCAAATTAATCATAGGAATGAACTGTGTATAATATTAATTATAATTATTCATAATCAATTAGATAAATGCAGTAAAACCTGTGACTGTTTGTCAGTCATGTTGTTGTTGTTCGTCGTTCGGCTGCTCCCGTTAGGGGTCGCCACAGCGGATCATCCATTATGATCCGCATACTGATTTGGCACAGGCTTTACGCCGGATGCCCTTCCTGACGCAACCATGGTCGCCTCTTACGTCACAGGGATAAGGATTGGGTTTCGTCATGATTCCGGGCTGCCCTACACCCTCTCATAGCACGGCCCAGCGCAGAGCTCCCGTCCTCAAGCGATCCTCCAACCCAAGTCTTCGAGTCGCCGGATTACTGGCGCACGCTACTTCACCCGGTGTTGACTGTATGTCACTCATGGCGGCCACATAAGAAAGTTCTTTATAAAAGAATTTACCATGTACAATGGCAAACACATTTTTTTTAAATCGACCCCCATGACCCCAACCCCTTGGCCCGGCCCCGAGGGGTCATATCAAAAATCCGAAAGTGTTGTGCACTTCCCCATACATATATCTACTATGTCCCAAAGTTTCAAGTTCCTATTTCAAACGGTGTAGGAGGAGTTACAGGGTAGGACAGACGGACGTACGGACGGATGGACGGATGGACGGATGGATGGCGGAGACAATCACAATATTCCCGCTTTTCTTCGAAAGCATGGGAATAATCAAATGAAAGACCAAACAGATAAAGTCCTGCATTGGAGTCATCAGAAGGAGCTCAAACAAGCAAAAGCTCAGATGAAATCATCAGGAGGAACGTGGATAGGATTGACATTTCAGCTGCTCCTCCTCTACTCTCAAACCCATCCAGGCACAGCCAAGCCAGCCTTATTCAAAAAATATATCTATCTATAATTCCAGCAGTGTGTGTGTGTGTGTGTGTGTGTGTGTGTGTGTGTGTGTGTGTGTGTGTGTGTGTGTGTGTGTCCGCTGTTTCTCGACAACCACTGGTCCGATTTAATTGAAACTTGCCAGTTATATTACTGGTGCCTTGTGGATGTGCCTTTTCAAGATTTGATATAAATCGGACAAGTGGTTCCCAAGTTATGGCTATTTATTGACCAACCAATGAAAGGACACGTTGTTGCATAGGCGTGGCTGCAGAGGCCGGTGAGCGGCCGGCCGACGATGACGTCACGTGCAGTGCTGGTTACCATGGGGATCGGTGCCTTAGTTACCATGGCGTAGGAGTGGCAATGGTCAATGGCAGCGAATGTCATGGCAAGCAAAGACAGGGAGGTAAACTTGATTTTAATTTTGATTTTAATTAACTCTGTGTATGTAAGTATCACAGCAGTTGTTACTTCAATACAAGCGATAATTCGTGGAATGCATGTGAACATTCCGTACGGGCACACACCACTTCCGGATCATGATGGCTTAATGTATTCGAATAATTTATCGATTTCTTATGCGCATTAATAGATAAACACAATGCCCCAATCCATTAGTCGTTTACGAGAGCAAATGAACGGCCTGGTGTGGATGTTGTTTCTGGCACGTGGTTTGAAAATTTTTCTATTTTTTTTAATTTTTTGGTTTGCACGTACGGGCACGCACGTATGGGCACGCGAGAGTGAAGGAACGGCCTGGTGTGGTTGTTGTTTCTGGCACGTGGTTTGAAAGTTTTTTTTTGCACGCACGGGCACACAGGTATGGGCACGCACGTACAGGCACGTCCGAGTACTGTATATCAAAAAGAACCCAGATCAAAAAAATTAAATAATTCTGGCTGCCAGACCATGTATCCGATCAGGTTGAAATTTAAAACCTATATTCCCCATCACGACTCGATCATTAATGTGAAGTTTCATGCTGATCGATTAAGCGGTTCCAGAGAAAACATAATTTAATATTTTTATTCAATGCAATATGGCTGCCAAACCATGTGACGATTCAATTATTCCTTCACAAACTTTAACACCCAAGGCTTGGAGAACATTCCTGTGAAATTTCCCCTCAATCTGTCCAGTCGTTCTGGAGAAGAAGATTTTTGTCGGTTTCAGGGTAAATCCAATATGGCTTCCAAACCATGTGACCTATGACATCACATGTGTGAACGTTTTATTGCTCATGGATAGGCGGTCATACTATTGCGGGGCCGGGCGTCGGCCGCGAGCACGACCGCGAGATGGAGCAGCAGAGTCGGCTCGACCGATCACCCGGAATTTCGATCGTACTTTTTCGGAAAAGTCCGAGAAGTGCGGGTCCCTTATCGGACCGTGAAGGGTCAATATTTCTATCATGTGGTACAGAGTTATTCGCCAATTTTCAAAATACCTGGAGACCACGTGGCGATTTACCGATTCTCCACACCCTCGACGGCACCCGTACGGAACGAGCCGTTTCGCGTACTTGAACCGTGTGTGATCCGAGCGGTTTATCGCCGAGGTCCATCGGTCCCAAATATCCCGTTATCGTAGCAACAGCCTGGCTAATTCTCCAACACGCAGCACACTAAGCCAATGGAAGAAAAGACATGAACGAGCGGATATATTTAACAATCGGGGTATTAATTCACAATGAGGGTATGAGGGGAGCACATAAGGGCAGAGTTAAACCGGTTAAAAGAAATGCACGTATGTACAGCAACGCACTTATACCATTCACAACTTAGAGATTGACGCCACAAACACACATACGCACACACCCAAAAGAATCGGACCAAAATGGTCTTTATTGAGGCCTGTCTTGGACCTGTCCGCCTCGTGCGGTCTTCAAGGACCAGGTCCTCGAGGCAGAACTGGACCCGAGCACGATCCAGACGCCCTCACGACATGGCTCCAGGCGAAAGAAATCGACAGGGCGAAAGCTGGCAGGAGAAGACCCTCCGTTGCCCCGACCACCTCGTGCGCAGACGCTTTTGCGCTCCACCACCTTGCGTGCAGATGTTCACCTCTTGCCAGAACCCTCAGAGTCCCTGAGCGAACTTCTTGCCAGAACCAGAACCCCCGTGCACGCACTTCTAGCCAGAACCAGAACCCCCATGCGCGCAGACCGTGCCGATAATTATACCCCCCTGTTCAGGGGGGGGCACCTCCTCGCGACCCTCCCTCTCTCACTGGCAGGTTTTGGTGCACAAATCGCTCTTCGTCTCTCTCACTGGCCAAAAACGGGCGGCAAGCTCCTTGATTGGCCCGGGGCGTGGTGACATCACGCGGAGCCCTTTCCTCCTGTCGCAGGATCTGATTGGCCGGGCGACGGTCACCTCACTCGTTGCACGCTGATTGGTCGAGGGCCGCCACGCGGCTCCTCCTTGAACTCCGCCCATCATGACGTCGGCCAGAGTGAGGTGAAGTGAGCGAAGTGAAGGTGAGGATGATGCGGTGTGGTCGGCGTTGATGTTGGTGTAAAAATAAACGAAAAGAAAACCTGACTATTAAAATAACTCCACAGCGCAGGAACATTTAATTACCCATGAGACCAGGGACGGGACCATAACTGGCAACATGTACTTACCGATATAACTAATCTATAGGACCTGTATGTTGTGTGCTCATGGCTTCCAGATTCGCAACAATACGTCATAGTTCTTCATTAAAAAAAAACCCGTACAAGTGTCGGTTAATCGCGAGTGCCAGGTCGTGTTCCACCAAACAGTTATCGGTATTCTAGTTCACTCAGGCTTACAAGTTGTTTTGGAACAGTTCAGGAAATATTATTAAACAATTGAGAAGAATTCTGGTATAAACTCTTTCTGGAGCATAAATTATACTTTCGAGTTTTTAGACAGAATTAGATACCTTTATATCAAGTCAGTTGAAGTTTTTGATTTTTTAACTTTCTATACAAATGTGGATTACTCGTGAGGGAATCGTTCTTCAAACTGATTGACAAGGTTTTGAACTTGATTGACAAGTTTTCATTGTTTTGATAAGCAGAAGTTTAAAGATGCTGTAAATTTTATTTTATTTTATACTTTTGTGTCTTTTTGTGGGATAATGTTTCAACAGGTTAAGTGAATTCCCATGGGTGGGAATTGCAGCCCACAACAAGCGGATATTTTTCTTACTTTCTGTGAATTTTCATTCATGCAGAAACTGATGAAGGAGGAAAAAAATTGGGATAAGCTAAAATATTCCATCATACATGTGGGTATCTCGATGAGAACTGTGTGATTAATTATAATTATTTTGAAAGGCAGCTTCACAAGATTAGTCCAGATGAGCAGAGTACCCACCTGACGGGCGATCTTATTCCAAACATACTGTTGCGGTTGAGGAAATTCGCAAACCACCATTCAGGTCCCGTAGGTGAGATATCTCTGTAAGTACATGTGTCGTTATCCCTAAACCCGTTGCTTAGAGGGAATAAATGTGATTCATTCGGGCTGCGACCCTTTACGATAGCCGTTTTTCTGTTCTATCTTTATTTTGAACCAACCACGTCTCAACCGCCATCACACAACAACCACCAACCGCAACGCCGCTTCACAACAACAACAACGACAACAGCCACGATCTTTACCTTCACAACTCGCTCCCGCAAACATCGCATCACCGCCATTCCAAACGTCGCCATGGCCATGGACCAGCACTTTAAACCCTCCACCACCTTTGCCTCTCCTTCTGCGGCCATTCCCGCACCGCATGTGGGCACCGAGCGTCAGGCTGTCCTGGCTTCGTGCGGGACGCGCGCTGAGCCGCGGGTGCAAATAGCGGCCTTTCCGAGGAGAAGTCGGATCAGGAATGATACACGCCCACTTCTGATCCGTCCAATCAGCAATCGCGGGGCGGTTTGGCCCCGCCTCCAGGCGCGTCGGAGTAGAATCGATATATGCAAATTCGTGGATCAGGGGAGACTCACGCCCCTTTTTCTCCGTCCAATGGGCGAGCGTGGCTCCACCCCCGAGCTCGTTCTGATCCAGAAATTTGCATAGGGGTTCTCCTGCCGGACGATAAAGCGCCGAGCGCTGGGCGAATTTAGGGAGTTGGAGAAAAGGTCGAGGCAGTCAAGTCGGTTCTGGAGAGGAGCAGTCTGTGGAGCCGTGAGTCAAGTCGGGTCTGGAGAGTGGCAGTCTGTCGGGGTTCAGAGTCTGTCGGGGAGCTGCAGAGAGGGGAAGCCTGAAGCCAGGAGCGCGGTCGAGGTGGTTTGCTGCAGAGAGGGGAAGCCTGAAGCCGGGAGCGCGGTCGAAGTGGTTTGCTGCAGTCGGCTGAGGAGAATTGGGGAGGAGCTCGAATAGCCATTGTCAGGATCGAACCTGACCTGACATCGAATTGTCAGGTCAGGTTCGATCTGTGACCTGCTACAGGTACCATGTAAACCTGTACTAACCTGTTCCATGGTCGGGTTGTCGGCGACTAAACCGTCTCCCCCACCAGGTTTTCTGGTGAGGAGGGTGTTTGGATATGGACACCCAGCAGGATTAAAAACAAAACCTGTCAAAGGGCGGAGGAGCTCCTTGTGAGCCAACGGCCATCCATATCTAGTGCCCAACTGTGTCTGCGGACGTCCTCCTGCAGTTGGGTTACTTCTTATTAGGAGGTTGGTGGCAGGATTTGCACTCCAGCCACCGTAAAACGCCTCATTCCGCAAAACGCAAAAACGCAAAAAAATCTGAAAACCCACTCCGTGGGAGTACCTCCTGTGCAGCTTCCCTTCGCAGGGCAGCTCACCGGATGATGGGATTGGGGCAAAGCCTTCGGGACCCCCAATCTTTGATAGGAGGGAAACTACGGGGTAACATCCCTGGGTCAGATTGCGGGAGAGTGTGTCGGAGTGGTGCTGAGGTGTCGTCCACCAGACGGCGGTCTCCTTGGGTTAACCTGAGGCGGTCCCTTCGGGTGGGTGCCTGGAATGTCCTATCCCTAAGAGAGGATGATCACCTGTCTCTGTTATCATCTGAGCTCAAGCGTTTGGACATCGGGATTGCAGCTCTCTCTGAGGTTCGGAGACCGGATTGCGGCGAGATAATGGTGGGTGGTTACACCTACTATTGGTCTGGTCGCTCTGATGGTTACCATACCCAAGGAGATGCTGTAGCTGTGTCCAATAAGCTGACCCCAATGATAATTGAGGTAACACCGGTCAACGAGCGTATTATGAGATTCAGGATTCGTCACTCCTTAGGTGTCATTTCCCTGGTCTCTATTTATGCTCCGACTGGGGCGAGTGATCTTACCGTGAAGGACACATTCTACGCCACACTCGAGTCTGTGGTTGATCAGTGCCCCAGACGAGATACACTTCTAGTCTTGGGGGATTTCAATGCATCGACTGGAACTGATAGGGATGGTTATGAGGTGTGTGTTGGTCCCCATGGGTCAGGAACTATGAACCAGAATAGCACTAAGTTCCTTGACTTTGCAAGAAGTCATGGACTTAGGGTGGCTGGTTCATGGTTTCAGCGCCGGCAAGCTCATCGCTGGACTTGGTATTCCAACGCTGGCGGTGTGGCAAAGGAGATTGACCATGTCCTCATTGACGGTCGTTGGAGGATGATCCAGAACTGCAGGGTCTACCGGAGTGCTCAGTTCCTCAATACTGACCACAGGCTTGTTGTAGCAACTCTAAAGCTGCACCTTAAATCCTGGAGAATGGTACCATCCCAGCCTAGGCTGGATGTTGCCAAGCTCAGGGATGAGAGAGTAGCTGAGGAGTTTGCGAACAGGCTGAGTGGACACTTGGGGGTCTGGGTGCTTTGGGGGTCCTGAAGAGTTGTGGAGCACCTTCAAGACCACCGTCCTTGATGTTGCCGGTGGATGCCTTGGAGTTCACCGCAGGGCAAAGAAGAATTTTGTCTCTCAAGGGACACTGGATACCATTGACCAGAGTCGCAGGGCCAGGCTGAATGGCAGAGCTGAGCTGTTCAGGGAGCTGAGGCGTAAAACTGTACGTGCACTGAGGGTGGACAAGGAGGCCTATGTGCTAGGAATCTGTGAGGGGTAGAGCATCACCTGTGGACAGGTGATTCTCGTCCCGCTTACAGGGGAATTCGCGCATTACGTTCATCCAAGCCCATCCCTCGGAGCACTGCAGTTCGAGCAGAGAGTGGTAGGCTCTTGACAGAGGAGTCTGAAGTGAAGGCCCGCTGGGCCGGTTACTTTGAGCGGTTGTACCAGGCTGATCCCCCAGCTGTCGAGTTGGACGTCAAGGGTGTTACAATCCCTGTTGCTGACCCTCGAATCAACTGTGGTCCACCATCGCTTGTGGAAACACGGGCTGCGGTGAACCAGTTGAAACGGGGCAAAGCTCCAGGGATCTGTGGCATCCATGCCGAACTTCTCAAGGCTGGTGGAAATGCTGCACTCGCGTCGTTGCATGCAGTTTTGTGCTCTGCCTGGAACACAGGCATCATCCCAACTGACTGGAAGAGGGGCCTTGTTGTCCCTCTCTGGAAAGGGAAGGGTGATCGCCAAGACTGCAACAACTACCGAGGGGTGACGCTGCTCTCAGTGCCGGGCAAGGTCTTTGCTCGGATAATTCTTGATAGGGTTCGCCACCATCTGCTTGAGCACCAGCGTCCAGAGCAGTCAGGCTTTACACCAAAGAGGTCAACGATTGACCGTATCCTTGCACTTCGTGTCCTCACCGAACGCAGACGAGAGTTTCGGCAGGGGCTGCTTGCAGCCTATGTTGATCTCTGTAAAGTGTTCGATTCAGTGAATCGGGATGTCCTCTGGAGGATTCTTGGTCTTCGTGGGGTGCCACCGAAACTGATCGATCTGATGTCTGAACTCTACTCTGGTACTGAGAGTGCTGTGAAGTGTGGTGGTACCATCTCTGACTTATTTCCAGTTGTTACTGGAGTTCGTCAGGGGTGTGTACTTGCCCCCACACTTTTCAGCACTTGTATGGACTGGATTTTTGGGAGGATGTCGGAGAGATCAAGTTGCGGTGCATCGTTTGGCAATGTCAAGATCTCGGACCTTGATTTTGCAGATGATGCAGTCATCTTTGCGGAGACTTTAGACATCCTCTTGGGGGCCCTCGAGGTGCTGAATGAGGAGTCGGAGCCGTTGGGATTACGGATTTCTTGGGTCAAAACAAAGATCCAGGCTTTCGGTGACATCTTGGATGCTGCTGTCCTGTCTGTGTCTGTTTGTGGTGAGGATGTTGAGGTCGTGGATAGATTCACTTACCTTGGCAGTGATATTCATGTCTCCGCAGGTTGTGAGCCGGAGGTCAATAGACGTCTGGGTCGGGCCTGGGGAGTCATGGATTCACTGGATCATGGGGTGTGGCGCTGCCGGTACCTGTGCGGGAGGACGAAAGTCCGAGTCTTCAGGTCCTTGGTACTTCCAGTCTTGCTCTATGGGTGCGAGACTTGGACTTTGACCAAGGATCTGAGACGGAGATTTAATTCCTTTGGTACCAGGTCTCTTCGGAGAATCCTTGGCTATCGCTGGTCGGATTTTGTGTCCAACGAGCGGTTGCTGAGAGAGACTCGGATGAGATTTGTTACCTGCATAGTCCGTGAGCGTCAGCTGCGGCTGTATGGACATGTGGCTCGTTTTCCTGACGCTGATCCTGCTCACCAGATTCTCTCAGCGAGGGAGTCTCATGAGTGGAGGAGGCCAGTGGGCCGACCACGTGCCTCATGGTTGCAGCAGGTTGACCATCATCTCAAGGAGATGGGGATGGGCCTGGCATCTGCCTGGGGGATGGCCAGACGGAGGCCCCTGGAGTACCGGCGGAAAGTGGACGCAGCGACGCGCTGTTCTGGCACATGCTCCCATACCTGACCTGACCTGCTCGAATAGCTCGGGTCCAAGGCAAGGAAGACGGCGGTCGGCGACGAGCTCGCAGTGGAGTCGCTCGTCGCGGGACCCAAGCAAGCCAGCTATCCTCTTTCCCCAGAGCATCAACAATCCCCCCCTTTTTCCCCCCCCGCGCTGAGATAGTGCGAAAAGGGGCCCCGTTCCCACCCCACTCCAAGCAGTGCCAACGAAACCCGCGAAGAAGCGCGGAGTCGGGGCGCCGCCACATTTGCGGCTCATCACAAGACACGGGAAGGATCCACCCGGTCTCGCGGCTCACAGGCCCCGTCTGCCCCCTTGTCTTTGAGGGTGGCCCCTTTCTTTTGCTTTTGAGTAAATGTGTTGTCGGCGCTGTCTGTAAAGTAAAACTGTGTAAGTGTTGCCGTGTGCTCGCGTAGTCGGTAGTAGATCTGCATTGTTGTGTTTCTTTTGTAGCATCTGCTTTTGGTGCATAATTGTTGTAGTTGTATACAGTATGTGTGCTCTCCGTGTGCCGCGGAATAAATGTGCATTATGTTGAACTGTTTTTCCCGTTTCGCTTCGTTTTTTCTTTAATTGAATCTCCATATTGCTTCACGTAAAGGGTTGGTAGTGGGCTTAAAACGCCTGATAATTATTCGGAACCGTCGAGGCCGACGTTGACACCGCTCGGTTATCCCGATAGTACGCAACGGGTCGCTTAAGTGGCCCGTGTCCGGAGTCGATCTGCGGCGAGGTGCGATCGCCCGGTCTACCCTCCGCGTGGGTACTTAGGAAGGTCGAATTTGGCGAACAACCCTATCCCACGCGGGGGCCGATTGGCACGATCGTGGTGAGGCCGAAAGGCCCACCCGTGACTAGCTCCCGACGTTGGTCCGAGAGGGTCACGACAGAATTGTCCGTCCGGTGGGCGACGTGCCCGCAATTCGAGTTACGTGGCCGCTCGCACGCCGGCGGGCGCGACCGCAACAACACAAAACGTTCTTCTGACACATACCTTTTGTTTGGGCGGTGTATAGATAACAAACAGCTGTTTCAACAAAGAAATCACCCGGGTTACATGCATGAAGCAAAAACATACCTTCTCTTCTCAAACACTTCATTGCACTGGAAAATGTGGCGACAGGAATATTGTGCTGTAAATGATGTGACTTGGAAGACCCTCCCCCACCTGAAGGCGGCGCTACACGGTACACATTTACATGGAGAATTTGCATACCATCCCTCGCCCCACCTCCAAAAGACCACCGGCAAAGAGAAAAAATAACCCGACACACTAATTGGGGTCACCCTATTCCTTTGTAGCAAGTCGAAATGTAATCAGCCCAGAACTGTAGGAGGAGGAGCATGACAAACCCACACACAAACACCAGACCGTGAATTATCGTGACGATGACCTAATTTCAACCATCACAGGAGTGGTAATGATTGTACAGTGGCTGTGTTTACACTCTTCCACGAGCTGTGGTCGAGCTCAAAGAAACTGAAAGGAAAGAACAGGAAGTGTATCCTTGTACCTTTTTATCGGAGTGAACTTTCTTTGCGTCCAATATGGTTCCAAACCGTCCTTTTCCAAGATTGGCGAGAACATCACAGTCCAAAATCTGATAACAAAAGCAAAAACATGGAGTTTCACAACAGTGCTTATGGATGACTCTTGTGGTATGCTTACAGACTGCAAGGAGATGATCTGGTGCATCCTACGTGCACACATAAGAACTATAAGCTCCATATAGCAGACTGTAAAAGTAAATTTTCACGCTGAGAAAAGTGAAAACGTGTTTGTGACATTTGAAATTTTGTGGAGAGGGCAGAAGACACAACCTCAATGATCTTAACCATATTAAACTACACCGAATGTTTACATTGGGAGAAAATAACTTTCTATGCAACCAAAAATAAAGAGAAACAGGCAAGAAAACACACTTTATTAAAAAATAAATTAAGATTTACATCGTCTGCCTAAATCATACGGAACTAGAAATACGTTGTCCATGGCACACCATCACGTATTCCCGAGTGCACTGCTTTGTCCCATTAACGCCAGGTGAAATTTTATCTTGCAAAATGGATTGACTATTCTTTTCTATTTGATGTGTTTAATGACCAAAGACTTACTACGTTTACTCAATCAGAAGTCATTGCAAGCATGTCAACATTTCATGAAACATTAATTTAACACTGTCCAGCAAATTAATCATAGGAATGAACTGTGTATAATATTAATTATAATTATTCATAATCAATTAGATAAATGCAGTAAAACCTGTGACTGTTTGTCAGTCATGTTGTTGTTGTTCGTCGTTCGGCTGCTCCCGTTAGGGGTGGCCACAGCGGATCATCCATTATGATCCGCATACTGATTTGGCACAGGTTTTACGCCGGATGCCCTTCCTGACGCAACCATGGTCGCCTCTTACGTCACAGGGATAAGGATTGGGTTTCGTCATGATTCCGGGCTGCCCTACACCCTCTCAGAGCACGGCCCAGCGCAGAGCTCCCGTCCTCAAGCGATCCTCCAACCCAAGCCTTCGAGTCGCCGGATTACTGGCGCACGCTACTTCACCCGGTGTTGACTGTATGTCACTCATGGGGGCCACATAAGAAAGTTCTTTATAAAAGAATTTACCATGTACAATGGCAAATACATTTTTTTAAAATCGACCCCCATGACCCCAACCCCTTGGCCCGGCCCCGAGGGGTCATATCAAAAATCCGAAAGTGTTGTGCACTTCCCCATACATATACCTACTATGTCCCAAAGTTTCAAGTTCCTATTTCAAACGGTGTAGGAGGAGTTACAGGGTAGGACAGACGGACGTACGGACGGATGGACGGATGGATGGCGGAGACAATCACAATATTCCCGCTTTTCTTCGAAAGCATGGGAATAATCAAATGAAAGACCAAACAGATAAAGTCCTGCATTGGAGTCATCAGAAGGAGCTCAAACAAGCAAAAGCTCAGATGAAATCATCAGGAGGAACGTGGATAGGATTCACATTTCAGCTGCTCCTCCTCTACTCTCAAACCCATCCAGGCACAGCCAAGCCAGCCTTATTCAAAAAATATATCTATCTATAATTCCAGCAGTGTGTGTGTGTGTGTGTGTGTGTGTGTGTGTGTGTGTGTGTGTGTGTGTGTGTGTGTCCGCTGTTTCTCGACAACCACTGGTCCGATCTAATTGAAACTTGCCAGTTATATTACTGGTGCCTTGTGGATGTGCCTTTTCAAGATTTGATATAAATCGGACAAGTGGTTCCCAAGTTATGGCTGTTTATTGACCAACCAAAGAAAGGACACGTTGCTGCATAGGCGTGGCTGCAGAGGCCGGTGCGCGGCCGGCCGACGATGACGTCACGTGCAGTGCTGGTTACCATGGGGATCGGTGCCTTAGTTACCGTGGCATAGGAGTGGCAATGGTCAATGGCAGCGAATGTCATGGCAAGCAAAGACAGGGAGGTAAACTTGATTTTAATTTTGATTTTAATTAACTCTGTGTATGTAAGTATCACAGCAGTTGTTACTTCAATACAAGCGATAATTCGTGGAATGCATGTGAACATTCCGTACGGGCACACACCACTTCCGGATCATGATGACTTAATGTATTCGAATAATTATCGATTTCTTATGCGCATTAATAGATAAACACAATGCCCCAATCCAGTAGTCGTTTACGAGAGCAAATTAACGGCCTGGTGTGGATGTTGTTTCTGGCACGTGGTTTGAAAGTTTTTCTATTTTTTTAAATTTTTTTGTTTGCACGTACGGGCACGCACGTATGGGCACGCGAGAGTGAAGGAACGGCCTGGTGTGGTTGTTGTTTCTGGCACGTGGTTTGAAAGTTTTTTTTTGCACGGACGGGCACACAGGTACGGGCACGCACGTACAGGCACGTCCGAGTACTGTATATCAAAAAGAACCCAGATCAAAAAAATTAAATAATTCTGGCTGCCAGACCATGTACCGATCAGGTTGAAATTTAAAACCTATATTCCCCATCACGACTCGATCATTAATGTGAAGTTTCATGGTGATCGATTAAGCGGTTCCAGAGAAAACATAATTTAATATTTTTATTCAATGCAATATGGCTGCCAAACCATGTGACGATTCAAATATTCCTTCACAAACTTTAACACCCAAGGCTTGGAGAACATTCCTGTGAAATTTCCCCTCAATCTGTCCAGTCGTTCTGGAGAAGAAGATTTTTGTCGGTTTCAGGGTAAATCCAATATGGCTTCCAAACCATGTGACCTATGACATCACATGTGTGAACGTTTTATTCCTCATGGATAGGCGGTCATACTATTGCGGGGCCGGGCGTCGGCCGCGAGCACGACCGCTAGATGGAGCAGCAGAGTCGGCTCGACCGATCACCCGGAATTTCGATCGTACTTTTTCGGAAAAGTCCGAGAAGTGCGGGTCCCTTATCGGACCGTGAAGGGTCAATATTTCTATCATGTGGTACAGAGTTATTCGCCAATTTTCAAAATACCTAGAGACCACGTGGCGATTTACCGAGTCTCCACACCCTAGACGGCACCCGTACGGAATGAGCCGTTTCGCATACTCGAACCGTGTACGATCCGAGCGGATTATCGCCGAGGTCCATCAGTCCCAAATATCCCGTGATAGCAGCAACAGCCTGGCTAATTCTCCAACACGCAGCACACTAAGCCAATGGAGGAAAAGACATGAACGAGCTGATATATTTAACAATCGGGGTATTAATTCACAATGAGGGTATGAGGGGAGCACATAAGGGCAGAGTTAAACCGGTCAAAAGAAATGCACGTATGTACAGCAACGCACTTATACCATTCACTACTTAGAGAGTGGCGCCACAAACACACATACGCACACACCCAAAATAATCGGACCAAAATGGTCTTTATTGAGGCCTGTCTCGGACCTGTCTGCCTCGTGCGGTCTTCAAGGACTAGGTCCTCGGGGCAGAACTGGACCCCCAGCACGATCCAGACGCCCTCACGACATGGCTCCAGGAACGAAATCGGCAGGGCGAAAGCTGGCAGGAAAAGACCCTCCGTTGTCCCGACCACTCCGTGCGCAGACGCTTTTGCACTCCACCACCTTGCGCGCAGATGTTCACCTCTTGCCAGAACCCTCAGAACCTCTGCGCGAACTTCTTGCCAGAACCAGAACCCCCGTGCGCACACTTCTTGCTAGAACCAGAACCCCCATGCGCGCAGACCATGCCTATAATTATACCCTCCTCTTCAGAGGGGGGGCGACCCCCCCTCTCACTGGCAGGTTTTGGTGCGCAAATCGCTCTTCGTCTCTCTCACTGGCCAAAACGGTCGGCAAGCTCCTTGATTGGCCCGGGGGCGTGGTGACATCACACGGAGCCCATTCCTCCTGTCACAGGATCTGATTGGCCAGGCGACGGTCACCTCACTCGTTGCACGCTGATTGGTCGAGGGCCGCCACGTGGCTCCTCCTTAAACTCCGCCCATCATGAAGTCGGCCAGAGCGAGGGGAAGGAAGCGAAGTGAAGGTGAGGGTGATGCGGTGTGGTCGGCGTTGATGTTGGTGTAAAAATAAACGAAAAGAAAACCTGACTCTTAAAATAACTCCACAGTGCAGGAACATTTAATAACCCATTAGACCAAGGACGGGACCCTAACTGGCAACATGTACTTACCGAAAAAACTGATCTCCAGGACCTGTATGTTGTGTGCTCATGGCTTCCAGATTCGCAACAATATGTCATCGTTCTTCATTTTAAAAAAACCCGTACAAGTATAGGTTAATCGCGAGTGCCAGGTCGTGTTCCACCAAACAGTTATCGGTATTCTAGTTCACTCAGGCTTTCAAGTTGTTTGGGAACAGTTCAGGAAATATTGTTGAACAATTGAAAATAATTCTGGTATAAACTCTTTCTGGAGCAAAAATTATACTTCAGAGTTTTTAGATAGAATTAGATCTCTCAACATCAAGTTCGTTGAAGTTTTTGATTTTTTAACTTTCTATACAAATGTGGATTTCGTACTCGTGAGGGATTCGCTCTTCAAATTGATTGACAAGGTTTTTAACTCGATTGACAAGTTTTCATTGTTTTGATAAGCAGAAGTTTAAGGATGCTGTAAATTTTGTTGAATTTTCTACTTTTGTGTCTTTTTGTGGGATCATTAAATTAATTAATTTTAATGTTTCAACAGGTTAAGTGAATTCCCATGGGTGGGAATTGCAGCCCACAACGAGCAGATATTTTTCTTACTTTCTGTGAATTTTCATTCATGCAGAAACTGATGAAGGAGGAAAAACATTGGGATTAGCTAAAATATTACATCATTCATGTTGGTATCTCTATGAGAACTGTGTGATTAATTATAATTATTTTGAAAGGCAGCTTCACAATATTAGTCCAGATGAGCAGAGTACCCGCCCGACAGGTGATCTTGTTCCAAACATACAACACGTTCTTCTGACACATTCCTTTTATTTGGGCGGTGTATAGGTAACAAACAGCTCTGTTTCAACAAAGAAATAACCCGGGTTACGTGCATGAAGCAAAAACATACCTTCTGTTCTCAAACACTTCATTGCACTGGAAAACGTAGTGACAGGAATATTGTGCTGTAAATGATGTGACTTGTAATACCCTCCCCCACCTGAAGGCAGCGCTACACGGTACACATTTACGTGGAGAATTTGCATCCCATCCCTCGCCCCACCCCCACAAGACCACGGGGAAAGATAAAAAATAACCCGACACACTAATTGGGGTCACCCTAATCCTATGTAGCAAGTCTAAATGTAATCAGCCCAGAACTGTAGGAGTAGCACGACAAACCCACACACACAAACACCAGACCGTGAATTATCGTGAGGATGACCTGATTTCAACCATCACAGCAGTGGTAATGATTGTACAGTGGCTGTGTTTACACTCTTCCACGAGCTGTGGTCGAGATCAAAGAAACTGAAAGGAAAGAACAGGAAGTGTATCCTTGTACCTTTTTATCGGAGTGAACTTTCTTTGCGTCCAATATGGTTCCAAACCGTCCTTTTTCAAGATTGGCGAGAACATCACAGTCCAAAATCTGATAACAAAAGCAAAAGCATGGAGTTTCACAACAGTGCTTATGGATGACTTGTGGTATGCTTACAGCTTGCAAGCAGATGATGTGGTGCATCCTACGTGCACACATAAGAACTATAAGCTCCATATACCAGACTGTAAAAGTGTAAATTTTCACGCTGAGCAAAGTGAAAACGTGTTTGTGACATTTGAAATTTTGCGGAGAGGACAGAAGATACAACCTCAATGATCTTAACCATATTAAATACAGCGAATGTTTACATTGGGAGAAAATAACTTTCTATGAAACCAAAAAATGGAGATCGCACAGGACATTCTGTAGACTGTGAACAGCGATCCCAAATTCTTCAACCCAGTGATCACTGGCGATGAGACCACAGTGATCCGTCATTTTGTCAAAAACGAAAATCCGACGGCGTTCACGTCCACTTCCTCACTCATCGGCGGTCTGTCGACGACTGACAGCTTCTGCAGGCGGGGAAATATTCACGCATACGGATGAGGATCGCCTACATACGTGAACCAAACCACGCCTCCCTAGCTTCATTTGTTTACGCACGAAAAATTAAGGTTGGATACTTTTTGAACACACCTCATATATATATATATATATATATATATATATATATATATATATATATATATATATATATATATATATATATATATATATATATATATATATATACAGTAAAACCCTCTTAATTGGCGGTCTTTTTTACCGTGAAATCGGCTAATCCACGGGTCCTTCATGGACCCCAAAATTTCAACATGAAATAGTAGTATTTTTTGGGTGGAATATGGGTCTTTGATCTCAACCGCGGTCTGAACCGTTGTACAAGTGTGAATGCGCAGATGTTTGTGTAAAACACACAATGGCTTGTCAAATCATTGACTTATGTTCGCTAACCGCCGACACCTGCGATAATCCGTGGATTAGGCCATTCATCCGCCGTTTAACCCAACAATTGAGTACTTTTTGACACGCTGTGAGCAAATCTGAGGTGGCGCGGTGTCATAAACTCGCTCTCACCTCTTCTGGAAAAACCTCAGGCCAAATCCATTTCAATCATAACCTTAGACAACTTACTGCAGACCACACATTGATTATCCGTGATTCTACGACCATTCTACAGCTTTCTCCAGTCTTTTCAAACTTCGAAGCTAGCTTCTTCTTCATCTCCCTCCGACATTGCTGTGACGTCATCAGTCAACATGCCGGGGGGAAAAGGGGAAGCACACATCCAGAACTGTTTCCGAAAAACTTTTGTAAGTGGACAGGATTGTTTCTGGGAAGGAGAGTAAAGCTAAGATATCCAGGGAAACTGGGGTACAAGAGAGTACCTTGAGAGGATGGGTGAAGGAGGAGGCCAACCTTCGCTCCTTCGTGCAGGACCTCGACGAGGAGAGCGGACTGAGCCGCAAGAGAGCCAGGATGGCTCAGGATCCAGCGTTGGACAAGGCTGTCTTCGACTGGTTCACTTGTACTCCCTATCCGCGGTCCGTTGGTACAAGATTATATTTTATTAATATTATTCACGGTTTTCTTAATATTATTGATGAATCTGCGGATCGTCTAAACCACGGATTTTTATTTTATGGACCCCAAGGGCCGCAATTTAAAAGAGTTTTACTGTATATATGTATGTATATATATATATATATATATATATATATATATATATATATATATATATATATATATATATGTATATATTGTTACGAATTTGGAAATCAATCGCACTCAACATTCAGGTTCCTTTAGCTCAGTTATGTCGATAAGTGCATGTTCCATAGAGAGCTCACCTTCCATTGTTTAATGGGTAGAAATCGATTAAATGCGCTCTGAATCAATTTAATAGTTAGGGTTAGATCACAACACAAAGGAAGACCACCCTCCCCCTCTTCTGCGAAGAGGAAAAAGAGCCCTCCCGTCCCATGATTCATGACGTAAACAACTCCCTCCCACCCGCGGTTGTGAGGGCACGAGGGCATGAGTCACGCCGGGAGCGGGGGAGGGGCCGAGAGGGATAAGGAAGAGACCCTCTGCTGGGCTCAAGTTTTTGTTCTTGGTTCTACTTGGCTCGAGTGGCTTCTTGGTTCTTGTCGAGTTGGCTGCTTGATTCTTGTTTCTTGTTAAAGGAGGGTTGTTCATCGGAAGAGAGTTGAGCTGGTTGCTCGGCTCGAGCTGCTGTTGGCTGGTTGTTCATCGGAGGAGTTGGTCTGGTTGTCGTGGTTCTTTTTCGGCCTGGTGGTCGAGGAGTGTCGGCCTGGTTCAAGGGTGCTCGAGCTGGTCCGAGCCTGTTGCTCGCTTCGTGGCCTGATTCAGCTGGCTCTTCTTGGTTTGTGGAGCTCTTTGTTCTCTGCTTGGTTCCCGGCTTGGTGAGACTCCTTGGCCTCATCTTGGAGATGGTTCTTCGGGGAAGCAACGCATCGACGGGAAGGATCGGCGCCTCATCTCACCAGCACGTGTTCGAAGCGCGAGGGGATTCGCTGGAGCTCGGGAAGGATCGTGGCTCACGGCGATTGGATCCAGCTCGCTCTCGCTGGAGCCCGGGTCCGAACAGCTTGAAGACCACACGAGGTGGAGAGGTTCGAGATAGGTTCTGGGTTTCAGCTCATCTGTCCCTCCGAGCTGAAGTCCGTATTAAAGGCATCAGCCACCATTTCTTGGGTGTGTGTGTGCGTACGAGTGTCCGTGGGCCCGTCTAACAAGTAGGAAACTGTTAAGTGCCTGTTTGTATTTGCTTTACATTACATAATAGACATCGGCTGTAGGCTTTTTGCTCATGTCCTGTCCTCTATCCCCATTCATTCATTGCTTGCATGCCTGTGTTCAAATAAATGTCCCCCATTGTTGAATGTCACCTGCTCATTGCGTCCCTTTCCTCACATTGACTGCCATGGAGCGTTTGGGGAATTAACTGGCCAATTAAAGCTGATAAACGTACATCTGGTCCGATGGGATTTGGTGAAGTAAAACCGCTTGGCTTCGTATGCGGAACGAGCTGCTTAAGCAGCTCGTTTTCGTTCATGCCCTGTCAAAGTATAAACTCCCAGCATTTCTGTCTGCGCGAATAGTTAGGTGTATCGATAATTCGGCGATTGACCCTGTAGCGTGTGGACAGAATATTTGGCTAGTTTATTTAGTTTAGAATATTAGGCTAGTTTACCTGGCACTTGTCAACATTGACCACCTCATCAAACTCCTCTTCATTTTCATCAGTCTCAATGCCCATATTTTTATTCAGCTGATTATCCTTCATCTCCTCCCATTCTTTCAATTCTTTGCTGTCCTCCTCTTGAATAACACCGAGACGAGATCCTGCAAAGATAAGATGATATCCACATTAAACAGATATTGTGACAGACAAATGTCAATGATGAGAACAACATCCTGTTCAGATGTGTGCACTGTGGAAATTAAGTCCTCAGTTTCATCAATTCCCGGCGAGTTCTTCTTCTCGACCAGCCAGTTCCTCTTGTACCATGTCTTTGTGTGAAGGGTGAAGGGCTCACAGAACATGTAAGATTCGCCCAAGTCTTTCAGGATCTTGTTGGCCAGGCCTGACATTAGAGTTGGTGAAGGCAGGAATTTGTTCTGGGTGCTGGCGATCACTTAGCAACTCTTGGTGAAAGACACCGAGTGATCTTTAATGATCCCCCCAACTAATGCTCCCAGACGGAACACCCAATGTAACGTCCAGCTGAGGAACCGCACGGTTATGATGCAATGCCCTACTTGCGAGGCACCAATCCGAGTTCATTAAACATGGATGGAAACGACAGAACATTGATCGAGGTGATATAACCGTCATTGAAAGTGAGAAGAAGCTGACGTTTCAGGTGTTAACCCTTCATCAAAGCCAAAAGAGACGGACAAAATCTACACCGGTCCTCACTGGAAAGATTCATTGGTGATTCAACAGTGTCTGGTCAGGATGAAAATCAAACCCAGGCTGGACAGCTCAGAGGTATATTCGCTACCTCTGCACTAACCTGTCGGACACACATATAAACAACAGTGATAAAGATAAATTTACGAATTGGGGAATTATGTTTAGGAAAAGGATAAAGGAACAAGAGCGAGAATTGCTTTGCAATAAATATCCCCTCGTGCTGTGATATTTTGTTGGTTGGTTGCCAACAAAATATCAAAACAATCAAAAAAATTGGTTGCCTCACCAACCCTAACCTGAAGAGGAAATGCATTCAGAAAGAACAGCACTCAGTGGAGCGCATACCTCTGCCAGGATGAACAGTTTACATTTGGTATCCCACCAAAAGGTCGGATCTGGATCCAAACCTGAACCAAAGTCTAATTGGCTTGTTCTTGTCACCGACCAACTCATACACCAAGTTTTGTCAGAATTCGTCCACAACTTTTTGAGATATCGTGCTGTACATCGTTTTTGATCCAATCTCTCAATGGTGAAGAATCACAAAAAAATTCCAATACCCAGATCTGGATCTTCACCAAAATCTAATCAATTCGTCCTTGCCACACATGTAACCTGTCCAACAAATTCCATCCAAATCTGTCCACAACTTTTTGAGATATCCTGCTCACAGACAAACAGACAAACAAACAGACCGTGGTGAAGACATAACCTCCATCCATAACTTTCAGTGGAGAAGGTAATAAGTTGCTTTGCCAAGACTACACAAAAAGTTCAAAAGGAAATGATTGGCATTGACTTCTGATGGTACGTTAAAGACACATGTGTTTTGAACAAGAGAATGGAAGTTATTGCCGTCATCCCTAACGATTCACGATTCCTGTTCAAACCTGTAAAATTGCAAGTGCAAAATGTGAACCTGCAAGCTAAACTATTAAAGCTGCGATTGTGAAGGAAGGAGGTGAAAAGCAGGTAAAACGTCGCCATGGTATTGCTTGAGGATCAAAACAAAATGTTTGGAGTGTGCACGAGAAAAGTTGCTGCTGTGAGAGCAAAGTAATCTGGGTCTCCGTGATCAGGAAGCCACGAACCGAGCAGCCACCACCGGCAAGTAAAAACATATATTATAAAAACACCAACAACCTTTTACAGGTCCTTAAATATCCCAACACATGCAAAATATGCGAAACCGAGACGTGGTATTCATTTTGTGAAAAGCATTTAATCCTCAACAACTCTCACACCTCACCTGTTGGTGGTTCTTCCTGAAAAGATGCTTTTCCCACTTGGGGCTTTGAATTCCTAAAGAAAATAATGAAAAAAGAGATTTTGTAAAACTGCACTTACAAAAATGTTACAAATACAATGCAATGGCAGAATGAAAATACAGTCAGGTCAGTGATCATGAAACCGCATCAGTTTGTGATGGGCACGCGGGCAGATAACTCGGAACCCGACATGTCCATAAAAAGACCACCGACGCCATCAACAACACTCACTTCTGGCTGGATCTGGACGCCACTTCTCTCTCCAAGTTTCCAGTTTTCCCTTCCTTTGGATTTGTGTCTGTCTCCATCTGCACCACGTGCATCCTCCGAACCCACCATTCCTCCCCACACCAAAGTCTCTCTCTCTATTTTGTCCCTCAACCCTGCTGTTATTCCCTCCTCTTTTTACTGTTCCTTTTATTCTGTTTGGTCATGACCTGTTCTATTTTCCAGCTCTTCCACGAGCCTCGACTTTGTATGCAAAAAATATTAAATAAAATAAAATAAACCAAGAAAGGCACTCTCAATGATCTGTCACCCTTCATGTTAAGTACCACGATGACCGTTAATATCTGGGTCCAGATTCCAATCCAGGCTTGACAGGTCAAAGGAGAGTGTGAGCACGTTGAGGTACCCCAACCCCACAACCCCTAATCTATGGTACAGAAAACCATAAAGGAGTAAAATGTGATTGAGATGCGATGGGGTGAGGTTTCATCCTTCTCTCGAAAAGGAAAATCATTTTACATGTTTGTGTGTTTCACGTCAAGACATCCTGAAGGGATATTTGTTTCATTACTTACGTGGAATTTCTGGCAGCACCACGTTTCCACATAGTTTTAAATCTTCTGAACTTTTTCCTGAGGAGAAAAGGATTGAAAAGTCAATTTGTTACACACTTTGTGAGGAAGATACATCCAAAAAAACGAGCTTCAATGTAACGTATTTACTTGAGCCAATTCCACAGGGAGACTTTCTGGGCTGAAGGCGATGGTGTTGCTTCATTCACAAAAACATCTGATGAATCTTGAGACCGATTCATCTTTGCTTTCCTGAAAAAGAACAAAACTCTTCAATCCACAACCGAGTACAAATTTGCTAAACCAGATATCACACACATTCTCCATTTAAACAAATCTTTCCTTCAACTCATTTGCACTCCAATGGATCATTACTCCACTCAACACACAAAAAACAACAAAACACGAGAGCGAGGTGGATGACACGACATCGTAAATCCCCACGCTTCCCACCGAAAGCAAGGTTGAAAGATGGGAAAAGACTCCACCAAGATTGATGTCAAATTTTCCGTTTAACCCTTTGAACCCGAGCGGCTGTTTTACCAGCCGTGATTCAAACTTCGATACAGCCGAGTGGTGGGTTTACCGGCCACTATTCAAACTTCGATACAGCCGAGCGGCGGGTTTACCGGCCACTATTCAAACTTCGATACAGCCGAGTGGTGGGTTTACCGGCCGCTATTCAAACCTCCATACACCCGAGCGGCGGGTTTACCGGCCACTATTCAAACCTCCATGCACCCGAGCGGCGGGTTTACCGGCCACTATTCAAACCTCCATACACCCGAGCGGCGGGTTTACCGGCCACTATTCAAACCTCCATACAGCCGAGCGGCGGGTTTACCGGCCACTATTCAAACCTCCATACACCCGAGCGGTGGGTTCACCGGCCGCTATTCAAACCTCCATACACCCGAGCGGCGGGTTTACCGGCCACTATTCAAACCTCCATACACCCGAGCGGTGGGTTCACCGGCCGCTATTCAAACCTCCATACACCCGAGCGGCGGGTTTACCGGCCACTATTTAAACCTCCATACACCCGAGCGGCGGGTTTTCCGGCCACTATTCAAACCTCCATACAGCCGAGTGGTGGGCTTAGCGGCCACTATTCAAACCTCCATACAGCCGAGCGGCGGGTTTACCGGCCACTATTCAAACCTCCATACAGCCGAGCGGCGGGTTTTCCGGCCACTATTCAAACCTCCATACAGCCGAGTGGTGGGCTTAGCGGCCACTATTTAAACCTCCATACACCCGAGCGGTGGGTTTACCGGCCACTATTCAAACCTCCATACACCCGAGCGGCGGGTTTACCGGCCACTATTTAAACCTCCATGCAGGCGAGCTCAAGAGGTGCACAAGCCACGCCTTCAAACCGCGTCACTCAGGGTGACGGGGTTTAAGAGCCACGCCTTCAAACCTCCGTAGACCCGAGCGGCCAGATTTCTCTGCAGGGAGCCGAAAATCCAAGGAGCTCAGTGTTCAAAGGGCTAAAATGTTTCTGTTTTGACTCCTGTGACCCAAAGTCCCCACCCTCGAGGGAATGAACCAGCGGACAAATCCAAAAATCGTTACACATTTCATGAGTCCCTAATGTTGATTGCATGTCCAACGTGACTTGACAAAGATGTTTAGAAATGTGTCCGTCATTGCATTTTTTGTAATCTCACCTTTTGAACCCACCCCAGGGGCTCAGGGGCCAAAATGATCGTCTTGCATAGTCTTGCCATGTGGTGATCATAACTATCAAGTTTGGTGGAGTTATACACAACTGTTTATCAGGAAAGAGAAGTCCTTCATACTTCGTCTGTCCTTTATACCATGGAGACCCCTTTTCAGACTCCTCAAACCTTCAGACCTTTATACCCCTGAAGTCCCTTGACTCCCTTTCCACCCATTTGAACTCATCACCCACTCTTCATACCCTTTCGACATGCGAGACAGCCTTAAACCCCTTTTAGACTGATTGGATCCTTGACCATTTTCCGCTTTTGACCCTTGAGACCACTTCAAACTTTTCAGACACTTCAGAATCTTTTCGACCCCTTAGACATTTATATCCTTTTGAGATTATACCCTTGAGAGTTTAGACCCTAACTACTATTGGAACGTACCCTTTAGACCATGTGGAACCTTTTCGACGCACACCAAACAAACGTGTGAGAGGGAGAGGGAGAGAGGGAGAGAGAGAGAGAGAGAGAGAGAGAGAGAGAGAGAGAGAGAGAGAGAGAGAGAGAGAGAGAGAGAGAGAGAGAGAGAGAGAGAGAGAGAGAGAGAGAGAGAGAGAGAGAGAGAGAGAGAGAGAGAGAGAGAGAGAGAGAGAGAGAAGAGGGAGAGGGAGAGAGTGGAGAGGTGGAGGGGAGAGTGAAGAGGTGGAGAAGAAAGGAGAGAGGTGTTTGGGTGCGAGGAAGGGTGTGGGAGCAAGGATGGGTGGGGGGAATGAAAGATTGAGGTGAGAGGAAGGGAAGGCAGACGTGTGGTGGAGCGTTAATTGTGATTCATACTGTTTCATCAAAATGATTCTGAACACAATAACAGTGAAGATGGAAACAAAATTACATCTGAAATCCATTTTCTACCAGTCATACTATAAACATGATCCGGAGACAAACTCCCATCTGGACACTTCCGGAGATACACTCCCGTCCAGAGACAAACACCACCCGGATGCATCCAGAGACTAACACCACCCGGACACGTCTGGAGCCAAGCTGTCCGGAGACAAATACCGCTCAGACACGTCTGAAGAGAAACCACGCCCAGACATAATCACTGTCTGGATATTCTAAAGACAGAGACAGACAGATAGACAGAGAGAGGGAAGGGGAGAGTGAGAGAGGTGTGAGATGAGGGTGCTGAACTGAATGGGAGGGGGTAGAGCAAGGATCGGATGAAAAGAGAGAGGGGTGGGGGTAGGGGAGTTAACAGATTTCATATGTTATGCTTTAAGAAACACACACACACACACACACACACACACACACACACACACTAGTGGAGATAATATTGCACAAAGCAGTTGTTTCCCTGCATATTATGGATCAAATATTTGATGCAAGCAAATACAACCTGTTGCTTCACTGATTGGAATATCAAAGGGGGAGGGGGGAAGGGATGAGGAGAGATGGGAGGGAGAGAGGGTGGAGAGAGGGACAGGGTCGTGGGGAAGGGAAAAGGGTGTTCTGGACCTGCGTTTGACAGTATGACTCGAGGGAAAGCAGTGGGGAGAGGGGGACGATCCCATTATATGAACATTGCTGGATTGAACGAAATTGGGTGTGTTTAAACAGCACGTTCAAACGGGTCATACTAAACAATGCACGGACACTGCCCAGAGACGTCCGTGTGGTGTGGAGGAGCTTTGGGAGGAAGCAAGCATGGGGGGGGGGGGAAGGGGAAATAGTATGAGGAGAGGGAGAGGAGAGAACAGCGTGATGGAAGTGGTGGGGAGGCAGCGTGGGGAGGAAAAGTGGGGGGGGGTGGCCGAGTGAGGGACAGGAGAGCGGATGAGAAGGTAGCATGAGGTGAGGGGAGGGGAAGGCAGTGCGACACAGAGTGAGGGGGGAGGCAGCGTGGGGTGGGGGGGGTAGAAGCAATGGGAGGAGAAGCAATGGGGGTAGTGGTGAGGAAGAGTGAGGGAACGGTAGACCGATTCCTTATTGTTTCCCTGAAAAAGAACAATACTCTTTTATCCACAACTAAGTGAGTCCAAATGTGCTAAACCAGATATCATACTCTATCTCCATTGAAACAAATATTCCCTTGAAATCATTTGCACGGCAATGGATCCTTCACCCAACACCACATAAAACAACAAAATACGAGTGAAGTCGATGTGACACGTCATCGTAAATCCCCACGCTTCCCATCAAAATCAAGGTTTAAATTAGGGAAAACGTTCCACCAAGATTGACCAAATATCAAATTCTGAGTTTAAAAATTTCCCGTTTTGACCCCTGTGACCCCAAGTCCTTCCTCCATACTTCATACGTCGCCCAATGTTGATCACATGTACAAGGTTTCATGAAGAAATGTTTAAAATGTTCCCGTAGTTGAATTTTTTGGTGTTTGACCTTCTCACCTCATCAGGGTAGTGCTGGGAATTGTACTGTACTCACAGCTTCTTGCCATGTGATGATCATAACTACCAAGTTTGGTGAATTTCTCTCCAACCGTTTAGGAGATAGAGTGATGGATGGACAGACAGACAGATGGAGCCGATTACAAAAAGCGTGTGGATAATTAGTAAATAAATTGATTAATTTAATTAATGCGGCTCCCAGCGCTGGCAAATGATTCATTGGCATGACGTCCTTTGATTGGACGGCCCTTAAATTGATGTATCACCCCTCAGGTAAATCAACAGGGTCCAACATGACCATTTACATCAGGGTCAAGATTCAAAGGTAACCCCCAACCCTCCAACCAGGGTGAGGTTTAACCCTCTCTCACCAAGTGTTTCTACCGAAGGTGAGCAGACGATGTGTTTTCACCCCTGTTGCTGTCTGTAAAACACAATATCTCAAAAAAGTTGTGGCCGTATTCGGACCAAACGAGGTGGATGAGTTGGGTGTGTGACAAGGACGAATTAATTCGATTTTGATGAAGATCCAGATCAGACTATGAGAATTATTTTAGCGATTTTTCACCGTTGAGAGATCGGGCCAAACTAAACAGCAAGGTGTCCCTGCCTCGGGCCTGGTTTGAGGCTCTGCGAGCCACCTTGGAGTCTGACAAGAGACAGAAATGGTCCACGAGCTGCAGGCTGCCTGGAATTCAGCAGCAAGTAGAGTGTTGTTGTTGTTGTTCGGGTGGTGCAAATAAACGACACTTGCGCCTGCTCCAGGGCCGAGACCATCCTGCCAGCGCACTGAGCCTGAACTCGTGATGAAAAGAGAAAATCAATCAATGTTGTGGGAAAACCCACGGGAAATACCTTTGTCGTCTTTTCCTGAAGAATCAAAACATCTTCATGGATAAAATAAATCCCTGGTTAATCCTGAAGAAGATAAAGCTCGGAATTCTCAAACGCCCAATATTCACGGTTTTCCGTCTGCAGCGAACTCATTCAGAACAGGTTGCTCAGACAACGCGGTTAATGTGACATGACCGCCTCATTGTTACGTCAAACATTGTCGTCAATCAAGTGCCCCCCCCCTTCCATCTCATTCAGAAGTGCCCCTCGCTAGACTGAGTGGCTTCCCTTCGCATACCCTTCGGAGGAATGCGCTCTCCCGAGAGCCCTTCGAGTTTCCCTCTTTCCCTCTCCCTGGTACTTTGTAGCCGCTTCTAACACAATTAATCCGTTGGAGAAGTTGTCACAAGAGGATCGAGTCGAATTCAAGTGCTTCCTTGATGGAGGGGTACATGGACATTAGCTGCACATGTGGGCCAGGCTTGTGAATGTGCTCTTGAGATCAGTCCATCATTTACCCAACACCTCATCACCCTTGCTCTCTCCCCAGGAAGTAAATGCACAAACTAAAAACAAGTGGTTCTCTCACTTTATGGTTCTTTACATAGAAGGCACTCACATTGATCTGTTATCTTTCATAAAAAGCACCAGGATGACTGTTTATATCTGGGTCCGGATTCCAACCAAGGCGAGACAGGTCAGAGGAGAGTGCGAGCACCTTGAGATACCCCAACCCCACAACCCTGAATCTATGGTATAGAAAACAATAATTGAGAAAAATGCGATTGAGATACAGTGGGGTAAGGTTTAATCCTTCTCTCGAAAAGGAAAATCATTTTTCTTGTTTGTGCGTTTCACCTCATGACATCCTGAAGGGATATTTTTCCATTACTTACGTGGAACGTTCAGCAGCCTGACGCTTCCCCATCCTTTTAAGTTTTCTGAATCCATTCCTAAGGAGAAAAGGATTGAAAAGTCAATTTGTTACACACTTTGTGAGGAAGATCCATACAAAAACACGATCATCAATGTAACGTATTTACTTTAGGCGCTTCCAGAAGGAGACTTTCTTGACTGGAGTCCACGGTGTTGGTTCGTTCATCGAAACCTCTGATGAACCCAATGGCTCATTCACAGAAACGTCGAGTGAACCCAATCGCACGTTCACAGAAACGTCGAGTGAACACAATAGCTCGTTCATAGAAATATCTGATGAATCTTCACACCAATTCATCTTCGCGTCCCTGAAAAAGAACAATACTCTTCAATCCAGAACGAAATACAAATTTGCTCCACCAGATATCATACACATTCTCCATTGATACAAATCTTTCCTTCAACTCATTTTCACCACAATAGATCATTCCTTCACTCAACACCACATAAAACAACAAAACATGAGAGTGAGGTTGATGTCACGCCATCGTAAATCCCCACGCTTCACACCGAAAGCAAGGTTGAAAGATGGGAAAACATTCCACCAAGATTGATGTCAAATTTTCCGTTTAACCCTTTGAACCCGAGCGGCGGGTTTACCGGCCACTATTCAAACCTTCATACACCTGAGCGGTGGGTTTACCGGCCACTATTCAAACCTCCATACACCCGAGCGGTGGGTTTACCGGCCACTATTCAAACCTCCATACACCCGAGCGGTGGGTTTACCGGCCACTATTCAAACCTTCATACACCCGAGCGGTGGGTTTACCGGCGACTATTCAAACTTCCATACACCCGAGCGGTGGGTTTACCGGCGACTATTCAAACCTCCATACACCCGAGCGGTGGGTTTACCGGCGACTATTCAAACCTCCATACACCCGAGCGGTGGGTTTACCGGCCACTATTCAAACTTCCATACACCCGAGCGGTGGGTTTACCAGCCACTATTCAAACCGACATACACCCAAGTGATGGGTTTACCGGCCACTATTCAAACTTCCAAACACCCGAGCGGTGGGTTTACCGGCCACTATTCAAACCTCCATACATCGGAGCGGTGGATTTACCGGCCACTATTCAAACTTCCAAACACCCGAGCGGTGGGTTTTCCGGCCACTATTCAAACCTCAATACACCCAAGTGATGGGTTTACCGGCCACTATTCAAGCCTCCATACACCCAAGAGATGGGTTTACCAGCCACGCCCTCAAATATCCATAGACCCGAGCCGTGGGTTTGTCGGCCACTCTTCAAACGTCCGTGCACTCGAGTGGCCTGATTTTTCTTCCAAGAGCCCAGGATGGAGGAGCCGAAAATCTCAGGAGCTCAGTGTTCAAAGGGTTAAAAATTGATTCCTGTGACCCTGAGTCCCCACCCCCTGGGACATGAACCAGTGGTCAAATCCAAAAATCATTACACATTTCATGAGTCCCCAATGTTGATCGCATGTACAACGTGATGTGACAAAGATGTTTGGAAATGTGCCCGTCATTCCATTTATTTCCCCTTTTGACCCCACCACAGGGGCTCGGGGGCCAAAAAAGATCGTCTTGCATATTCTTGTCAGGTGGTGATCATCACTGTCAAGTTTGATGGAGTTATACAAAATCGTTTATGAGGAGAGAGAAGTCCTTCATACTCCGTCTGTCCTTTACACCATCGAGACCCCTTTTCAGACTCCTCAAACCTTTAGACCTTTATACCCCTGAAGTCCCTTGAGTCCCTTTGGACCGCTTTGACCTGGTCACCCACTCTTCACTCCCTTCAGACATGTTAGACAGCCTGAAACTCCTTTTCGACCGATTGGACCCTTGAGACCACTTCGACCTTTTAAGACACTTCAGATCCCTTGACACCCTTTCGACATTTACATCGTTTTGAGATTATACCCGAACGGCGATTGGAAAGTCCACTTTGGACCATACAGAACCATTTAGACATACACCACACAAACATCTACCGTCTTTTTGGAAAACACAAACAATACCTTTTTCAGCAAGTAATGTGCAAACTCGACCCACCAACAGGGAGGGTACACTGCGTGTTGCAAGATCCAAACATTGTTATCAGAGGTAAAGTGACATTGTTCACTGTGCTGTTTGAAAGTAAAAGTTCATTCCAAGTTTACACAATGAGGTTATCCTCCCGCCATCACGTGGTAACTTCTTCAGGTTAGTCCAGGTGTGCAGCTTTACCAATTCCCAACTTACACACAGGTGGACTGATTGAACGATATGTTAACAAATCAAAACTCAATGAAACTCCACACTCAGGGATACAGTACAGACATCAATAAATCTCCGTGCTGTGTCCCTGCCTCGGGCCTGGTTTGAGGCTTTTCGAGCCCCTTGGAGTCGGACAAGACAGAAACGGATCACCATCTGCAGGCTGCTTGGAATAACTGGGCGTAGTGGCGTGCGCCTGTAATCCGGCTACTCGGAGGATTGGCTTGGAGGATCGCTTGAGGACGGGTGCTCTGCACTGGGCAGGGTGGAGAGCAGCCCGGAATCATGGCGAAACCCAAATCCTGATCCCTGTGTCGTAAGAGGCGACCAGGGTTGCGTCAGGAAGGGCATCCGGCGTAAAACCTGTGCCAAATCAGTATGCGGATCATAACGGATGATCCGCTGTGGCGACCCCGAATGGGAGCAGCCGAAAGATGAACAACAACAACAACAACAGGCTGCTTGGAATAAAGCAGCAACTACAGTTGTTGTTGTTGTTGTTGTTGTTGTTGTTGTTGTTGTTGTTGTTGTTGTTGTTGTTCGGGTGGTGAAAATAAACTAAACTCGCGCCTGCTCCCGGGCCTAGGCCATCCTGCCAGCGCACTGAGCCTGCACTCGTGATGAAAAGAGAAAATCAATCAACGTTGTGGGAAAACCCGCGGGAAATACCTTTGTCGTCTTTTACTGAACAATCGAAACATCTTCATGGATAAAATAAATCCCTGGTTAATCCCGAAGAAGATAAAGTTCGGAATTCTCAAACGCGCCATCTTCACGGTTTTCCGTTCACAGCGAACTCAGTCAGAACAGGTTGCCAAGACAACGCGTTGTTGTGATATGACCGCGTCATTGTTACGTCAAACGTTGTCGTCACGCAGGTGACCCGCCCTCCCTCCTCAATGAGTTGAAGTGCAGTAACTATCGTAGATTCGAACTCGTGTTGGTGAGGAGAAAACACCAGAACGTTCGATCCGTGATTGTTTCCCTCGGGGCGGGACACACGTGATCGTGATTAAACCCTCTTCATGAAATATTTTATTAAATGTAAAACTTCCATTATCAACGTCCTGATGATGACTCTGTGTGTCTGGTGTGTTCCCTTGGATGATCGAATCTCTCATTTATTTCAACATTTCAACGTCATGACATAGCGAGGATCTGCGCATAATCAAATAATCCTTCACTGAAACATGGACATGAAGGGGAGGGAGAGGGGAGGGGAAGGGGAGGGGAAGGGTAGGGAGTATGACGGGAGGGAAAGGGGAGAAGGGGCGGGAGTGTGAGGGGAGGGGAAGGGGAGGGAAAGGAGAGGGGAAGGGGAGGGAAAGGAGAGGGAAAGGGGAGGGGTGAGAGGGGAGGGGTGAGAGGAGGGAGTGTGAGGGGTGAGGATTTGGAAAGGGGAGGGGTGAGGGGGGTCGTGTGAGGGGTGAGGGGAGGCACAGGGGAGGGAAAGGGGAGAGGTGTGAGGGGAGGGAAAGGGGAGGAGTGAGGGGAGGGAGTGTGAGGAGGGAGGGGAGGAACAGGGCAGGGGTGAGGAGAGGGAAAGGGGAGAGGTGTGAGGGGATGGAAAGGGGAGGGGTGAGGGGAGAGAGTGTGAGGGGTGAGGGGAGGGAAAAGGCAGGGTGAAGAGAGGGAAAAGGGGACGTGTGAGGGGAGGGAGAGGGAAGGAGTGAGGAGAGGGAGAGGGGAGGGGTGTGAGGAGAGGGAACGTGAGACCGATTCCTCATTGTTTCCCTGAAAAGAACAATACTATTTTATCCACAACTCAGTGAGTCCAAATGTGATAAACCAGATATTACACACAATCTCCATTTATACAAACATTCCCTTCAAATCACTTGCACGACAATGGATCCTTCACCCAACACGACATAAAACAACAAAACACGAGAGCGAGGTTGATGTGGTACACCATCGTAAATCCCAACGCTTCACACCTAAATCAAGTTTTAAATTTGGGAAAACGTTCCACCAAGATTGACCAGATATCAAATTCTCAGTTTACAAATTTTCTGTTTTGACTCCTGTGACCCCAAGTCCTTCCTCCATACTTCATACTGTTACAGATTTGGAAACCTTTTGTACACAAACAGCCAGAGTCCCCATAGTTCAGTTATTTCGATAAGTATGTGTATAGTTAGAATCCATTCCCTATGTCTAATCGGAATTTCGTATGTGCGCTGAGTTATTTTATAGTCAGGTTTAATACATCTACTACAACAACAACAACAACAACAACAACAACAACAACAACAACAGTGGCACCGTCCCTCACTCAACCCGGTCGCCATTGCCCACGTGTTTTTGGCTTGGGGCGTGGGCGGAGCCTCCATTGCCTCAGATCGAGGCTCCGCCCCAAGGAAGGGCATAGAGCGTTTCCTCCAGCCAATGAGCGAAGAGCGAGCATCACACGCACGCCCCAGCCAATGGGAAGCCAGCGTGCCAAAAGCTACGACAGAGCCTCTTCGGGTGGCGGGCCTCCGAGACGCCTCGACACCCCCCCCCCCGAGACGCCTCGTCCAATCAGGAGGCTGACCACTTCAGGGCTGGCTCTGCCTTAGCCAGATGGAGTGTTTGGCCCGACAATTAAGGGCGGCCACTCGTCGCAGGACAACCCCTCGTCCAATCCGGAGGCGAGTCCTTCAGATCGGTACCCTCGACCCACGGGGAAGGGATAGGAGAAGGGAAGGGTCGTCGTCATAAAAAGGGGAAGAAGGAGAAGGGAAGGTTCGCCCCGTCGTGAAAAAAGGGCCAGAAGAAGAAGGAGAAGAAGCCTCATCTTGCCTGCTGGCATTCCCGTCTTCCCGTGGGTGCTCGTCTCGTCTGGTCCTTTCCTGTGCTGGCTGGTGTCCATTGCGTCATTCCTGGTCCCTGGCGTTTGGTGCTGCGTTGTGGTGGTGGGTTCGAGTCCTGCCACCAGACAAGCTCGACCAGACCGCACGAGGCGGACAGGTGCAAGAATAGGCTCCTACCCTCAGCTTGCCTTTCCCTCCCGAGCTGAAGGGCCAAATAAAGGCCGCCGCCACCATTTATTTGGGTGTGCGTGTGTGTGTGTGTGTGTGTGTGTGTGTGTGTGTGTGTGTGTGTGTGTGTGTGTGTGTGTGTGTGTGTGTGTGTGTGTGTGTGTGTGTGTGTGTGTGTGGCGCCAGTCTTTTAAGTTGAACTGTTAAGTGCTTTTCGCTCACTGTACATTGCCTGCATTTCTTTTATTCGGATAACTCTGCTCTTTGTGTGCTCCCCTGCCCGATTATTATTTATAAATAAACCCCTGTGTTAAATGTTGCAGTTCGTTGTCCGTGTTTTCTTTCATTTGCCTAGCATGGTGTGGGTTTGAGAAATAGTGAGGCCGTCGGTGCCGTTAAGTTGTCATTGGGTCTGACGGACTCTGGTAATTTCGCCCGGTTACACTGGACCGAGGTCGCTTGAGCCACCCGGTTCGACAGAGTCCGTTGAGGGTGTGACTGCCCCGGTAATTTAACGACGTGGGTACTTAGGTATATGGACGCGACCCTACGCCGTCAGAGAATTGGCGATCACGGTCTTTAAGTGACCCGTGACCTTTCGGACTTATCTGAGAGACACGACCTAAATTCCAGATGTTCGGTGGGAGACGACTCCACTGCTCCACCCACCAGTCGTTTATCGCCACCGAACCCCGGCCCACAACAATACGTCCCCCAATGTTGATCACATGGACAAAGTTTCATGAAGAAATGTTTAAAATGTTCCCGTAATTGAATTTTTTGGTGTTTGACCTTCTCACCTCATCAGGGTTGAGCTAAAAATGATACTGCACTCACAGCTTCTTGCCACGTGATGATCATAACTACCAAGTTTGGTGAATTTCCTTCTTACCGTTTTGGAGATAGAGTGATGGACGGACAGACAGACAGACAGACAGACAGACAGACGGAGCCAATTACAATAAAGCGTGTGGATAATAAGTAAATAAATTGATTAATTTAATTAATGGGACTACCAGCACTGGCAAATGATTCATTTGCACAACGTCCTTTGATTGGACGGCCCTTAAATTGATCTATCACCCCTCAGGTAAATCAACAGGGTCCAACATGACCATTTACATCAGGGTCAAGATTCAAAATAAACCCCCAAAACCCACAACCAGGGTGAGGTTTAACCCTCTCACCAAGTGTTTCCACCCAAGGTGAGCGGACGTTGTTTTCACCCCTGTTGTTGTCTGTGAACACGATATCTCAAAAAGTTGTGGCCGGATTCGGACGAAACGAGGTGAATGAGTTGGGTGAGTGAGAAGGACGAATTAATTCGATTTTGGTGAAGATCCGGATCCGGATCCGACGATGAGAATTATTTAAGTGATTTTTCACCGTTGAGAGTTCGGGCAAAACTAAACAACAAGGTGTCCCTGCCTCGGGCCTGGTTTGAGGCTCTTCGAGCCCTTTGGAGTCGGACAAGACGCAGAAACGGATCACCATCTGCAGGCTGCTTGGAATTCAGCGGTAACAACAGTGTTGTTGTTGTTGTTGTTGTTGTTGTTCGGGTGGTGAAAATAAACGAAAACAACAAGGTGTCCCTGCCTCGGGCCTGGTTTGAGGCTCTTCGAGCCCCTTGGAGTCGCACAAAACTCAGAAACGGATCACCATCTGCAGGCTGCTTGGAATTCAGCAGCAACTACAATGTTGTTGTTGTTCGGGTGGTGAAAATAAACTAAACTTGCGCCTGCTCCGGGGCCGAGACCATCCTGTCAGTGCACTGAGCCTGTACTCGTGATGAAAAGATAAAATCAAATATAAGGGAATGTTCTTTTGAACATATGAGTCCCCGAGGACCACCAGGTGGCGCCATGAATAGATACACAGCGGGAGGTGATGCCGCTCGGCGAGTAGATGTTGAGCAGCGTCATCATGGTTGGGGTCTCGCAATATAAGATATGAGCGCGATTAAAAATACCGTTTTTTCCTCGAATCTTCATGTCTGTCAAAAAACCAGTGTCAAGGTGCACAACTACAGCTCATAACCTATCCATTGAGGTGTTTCCCCCCCCCCCCTGCTTTCCCGTCTTCACGCCACTGTCCACACAAAATTCATCAATCAATTCGATACAGAGTCCGGGGGACTCAATCAATGTTGTGGGAAAACCCGCGGGAAATACCTTTGTCGTCTTTTCCTCAAGAATCGAAACATCTTCATGGATAAAACAAATCCCTGGTTAATCCTGAAGAGGATAAAGTTCGGAATTCTCAAACGCGCCAATTCCACGGTTTTCCGTTCACAGCGAACTCAGTCAGAACAGGTTGCCAAGACAACGCGTTGTTGTTATATGACCGCGTCATTGTGACGTCACTCAAATGCCCCCTCCCCCCTCCTCTCAATGACAATGACGAGTTGAAGTGCAGTAACTATCGTAGATTCGAACTCGTGTCGGTGAGGAGAAAACACCAGAACGTTCGATCCGTGATTGTTTCCCTCGGGGCAGGACACACGTGATCGTGATTAAACCCTCTTCATGAAATATTTTATTAAATGTAAAACTTCCATTATCAACGTCCTGATGATGACTCTGTGTGTCTGGTGTGTTCCCTTGGATGATCGAATCTCTCATTTATTTCAAAAAATCTTCATATTTCACCGTTAAACCTGACGGTGTGTTCAGTGCAGCGTTGTGTTGTATGACATCATGACGTCGCGAGGGTCTCTGCATAATAAACTGGTCCTTCACTGAAACATGGACATGAAGGGGAGGGAAAGGGGAGGGAGTGTGAGGGGAGGGAAAGGGGGAGTAAGGGGATGGGAAGGGGGGGGGAAGGGGAGGGAAAGGAGATGGAAAGGGGAGGGGTGAGGGGAGGGAGTGTGAGGGGAGGGAAAGGAAAGGGAAAGGGGAGGCAGTGTGAGGGGAGGGAGTGTGAGGAAGGGAAAGCAGAGGGAGTGTGAGGGGAGGGAAAGGGGAGGGAGTGTGAGGGGAGGGAAAGGGGAGGGAGTGTGAGGGGAGGGAAAGGGGACGGAGTGTGAGGGGAGGGAAAGGGGAGGGAGTGTGAGGTGAAGGAAAGGGGAGGGAGCGTGAGGGGAGGGAAAGGGGAGGGAGTGTGAGGGGAGGGAAAGGGGAGAGGTGTGACAGTAGGGAAAGGGGAGGGAGTGTGAGGGGAGGGAGTGTGAGGGGAGGGAAAGGGGAGAGGTGTGACAGTAGGGAAAGGGGAGGGAGTGTGAGGGGAGGGAGTGTGAGGGGAGGAAGTGTGAGGGGAGGGAAAGGGGAGGCAGTGTGAGGGGAGGGAGTGTGAGGGGAGGGAAAGCAGAGGGAGTGTGAGGGGAGGGAAAGGGGAGGGAGTGTGAGGGGAGGGAAAGGGGAGGGAGTGTGAGGGGAGGGTAAGGGGACGGAGTGTGAGGGGAGGGAAAGGGGAGGGAGTGTGAGGGGAGGGAGTGTGAGGGGAGGGAAAGGGGAGGGAGTGTGAGGGGAGGGAAAGGGGAGGGTGAGGGGAGGGAAAGAGGAGGGAAAAGGGGAGAGTGTGATGAGGGAGTGTGAGGGGAGGGAAAGAGGAGGGAGTGTGAGGGATGAAAAGAGGAGGGAGTGTGAGGGGAGGGAGTGTGGGGGGAGGGAAAGGGGAAGGAGTGTGAGGTGAGGGAAAGGGGAGGGAGTGTGAGGGGAGGGAAAGGGGAGGGAGTGTGAGAAAAGGGAAAGGGGTGGGAGTGTGAGGGGATGGAAAGGGGAGCGAGTGTGAGGAGAGGGAAAGGGGAGGTAGTGTGAGGGGAGGGAAAGGGGAGGAGTGAGGGGAGGAAAAGGGGAGGGGTGAGGGGAGGAAAAGGGGCGGAAAAGGGGAGGGGTGAGGACAGGGAAAGAGTAGAGTGTGAGGGGAGGGAACGGGAGACCGAATTCCTCATTGTTTCCCTGTAAAAGAACAACACTCTTTCATCCACAACGAAGTGAGTACAAATGTGCTAAATATCATACACAATCTTCATTTATACAAATATTCCCTTCAAATCACTTGCATGACAATTGATCCTTCACCCAACACCACATAAAACAACGAAATACAAGAGTGAAGTCGATGTGACACACCATCGTAAATCCCAACACTTCCCACCTAAATTAAAGTTGAAATTTGGGAAAACGTTCCACCAAGATTGACCAAATATCAAATTCTGAGTTTACAAATTTTCCGTTTTGACCCATGTGACCCTCAGTCCTTCCTCCATACTCCATACTGTTGTGGTGCCGGGTATCGGTGGCGAGCACGACCGCTCGGGAGAGCAGTGGAGTCGGCTCCACCGAACACACCGGAATTTAGGTCATGACCCGAGGATAAGTCCGAATGGCACGGGTCCCTTACAGGACCTTGAATCACCAATAATTTGACCGCGTGGGGTAGGGTTAATTAACAACTTCAATATACCTAAGTACCCACGCGGCAAAGCTTACCGGGGAATTCACACCCTCAACAAGCCTCGAGCGGAATGAGCCATTACCGTGCTCGAACCCTGTGTAACCCGGGCGGATGGTTACCGAGGCCTACCGGTCCATATGAACAATTTGCCGCTTTGCTATTGCCCAACACGCACCATTCTAAGCCAATGAAAGAAACACAGAAACGAGCTGGTACATTCAACAAAAGGTATATTTATTTAAAACAATAATTGGGGAGGAGAACACAGAGCAGAGTTATTATGAATACAGAAAGGTATCAAATATACAAGAAATTCCTCAAACAATTCGACTTAGAGACAGGGCCCACGGACACAAACACGCACACACAAATACCCAGAAAGAGATGGATTTCGAGATCTTTATTGCCCCTTCAGCTCGGAGGGAAGACGAGCTGAGGGAAGAGAACGTGCTGGTTACCTGGCCGCGTTCACGCGGCTGTACGACCGCACCTTCCCGGAGCACCAGTCGCCAAAGAAACGGACCAGGGCAGCCGAACCCAGTGGAGGCGAGACGACGTGATCTCCCGTGATGAGATGGTCGACCGCTTGTTGTAATACGCCAGACGAGACGCCTCCGATGGGCGGGATCCAGTCAACCGCAGTCGCAGGCAGAAGCGCCTCGAGCAGACGGGACGCACTCTTCAATTCTCTTTCGTCGTCCTTTATGGGGCGCAGTCCGCTGCTCCGTCGGCTGCTCCCCTTGGGTGGACGGCGTGTCGCGGCTCCGCCTTCTTGAGAAGGACCGCCCCGGCTTTGGTCCGTGCGTTGCCCATTGGGCGTAAAATGACGCATACCCTTATTTGGTGCCAAACCAGAACGAAACGCTTCGTGACCATATTTGGTGCGAAATCCACACCGCCTGGGATATGGAATTCTGCCCACACACACGCCCACATGGCGGCGAACACGCAAAGAATTCCGTGAGCAGAGTGTTGTTGTTATTTTTGTTGTTGTTGTGGTTGGGGTAAAAATCCTATCCATAAAATAATTGCCCAGCGCACGTACACTTAATCACCCATTAAACATAGGACGGGACCCTACCTCGACACACATACTTACCGATATAACTGATCTATAGGACCTGGCTGTTGTGTGCAGTAAGCTTCCAAATTCGTAACAATACGTCCCCCAATATTGATCACATGTACAAGGTTTCATGAAGAAATGTTTAAAATGTTCCCGTAATTGAATTTTTTGGTGTTTGACATTCTCACCTCATCAGGGTGGTGCTTGGAATGATACTGCACTCACAGCTTCTTGCCAAGTGATGATCATAACTACCAAGTTTGGTGAATTTCTTTCTAACCATTTCGGAGAAAGAGTGACAGACAGACAGACAGACAGATGGACAGACAGACAGAGATACAGAGGTGATTGCAAAAAAGCGTGTGGATAATAAGTAAATAAATTGATTAATTTAAATAATGAGGCTCCCAATGATTCATTAGCATGACGTCCTTTGATTGGACGGCCCTTAAATTGATCTATCAGCCCTCAGGTAAATCAACAGGGTCCAACATGACCATTTACATCAGGGTTAAGATTCAAAGGTAACCCCCAAACCCCCCAACCAGGGTGAGGTTTAACCCTCTCACCAAGTGTTTCCACCCAAGGTGAGCGGACGTTGTGTTTTCACCCCTGTTGTTGTCTGTGAACACGATATCTCAAAACGTTGTGGCCGGATTCGGACGAAACGAGGTGAATGAGTTGGGTTTGTGAGAAGGACGAATTAATTCGATTTTGATGAAGATCCAGATCCGGATCCGACGATAACAATTATTCTCGTGATTTTTCACCGTTGAGAGATCGGGCAAAACTAAACAACAAGGTGTCCCTGACTCGGGCCTGGTTTGAGGCTCTACGAGCCCCTTGGAGTCGGACAGGACACAGAAATGGATCACGATCTGCAGGCTGCTTGGAATTTAGCAGCAACTACAGTGTTGTTGTTGTTGTTGTTGTTGTTAGGGTGGTGAAAATAAACTAAACTTGCGCCTGCTCCGGAGCCTAGGCCATCCTGCCAGCGCACTGAGCCTGTACTCGTGATGAAAAGATAAAATCAATCAACGTTGTGGGAAAACCCACGGGAAATACCTTTGTCGTCTTTTCCTCAAGAATCGAAACATCTTCATGGATAAAATAAATCCCTGGTTAATCCTGAAGAAGATAAAGTTCGGAATTCTCAAACGCCCAATATTCACGGTTATCCGTTCACAGCGAACTCAGTCAGAACGGGTTGCCAAGACAACGCGTTGTTGTGATATGACCGCCTCATTGTGACGTCAAACGTTGTCGTCCCTCAAGAGCCCCCCCACCCCCGGTCTCCTTCACAACGAGGAGTTTAAGTGCAGTTACAATTCATCGAGTCAAACTCGTGTCGACTCTCTGTGTGTCTGGTGTGTTTCCTTCGATGATCGAATCTCCAATTTATTTCAAAAAATCATCATATTTTCCCGTTCATCCTGACGGTGTGTTCGGTGCACTATTGTGTTGGATGACGTCACGACGTAGGGAGGGTCTGCCTATGCGCATCATAATCGGGTCCTTCTGTGACGTCTATAGGAACGTGTTAACACGTTAATATCATGTACATGTCGAGCACACTGTCATTTTCAACCATGTCATGGAGAAACATGTATTGTGTACGTAATATATAGACGGCGACCAACGACCACAACTCGGTAGTGGAGCATCGCAGAGGGTCGTGCGACGGCTCTTCACATTCGGAGGAGTCTCTCGTACACTGTGGACCCTGGTCTTGCCCCCTCAGAGAACCGTTTCTTTGTCAGCACGAAATGTGAATATCTCATATTTGGCCTTTTCAGTACAAATTATTCACAAGGCGATAATTAATCGATATATCGATTAATGATCGATCTATATCTATCGATCCATTTATATTGTGTGATAGAGGAGTGAATCAAACTATTTATGATCAATGAAAACTGCAATGTCAGGATGACGAACCACAGTCAGACAAAATGCAGACACGTACGATGTACTGTTGCGAATCTGGAAGCCATGAGCACACAGACATACAGTGTGTGTGTGTGTGTGTGTGTGTGTGTGTGTGTGTGTGTGTGTGTGTGTGTGTGTGTGTGTGTGTGTGTGTGTGTGTGTGTGTGTGTGTGTGTGTGTGTGTGTGTGTGTGTGTGTGTGTGTGTGTGTGTGTGTCGCCAGTCGAATAAGTAGGAAATTGTATAAGTACGTGCTGTACATACGTGCCTTCTATATTCGGATAACTCTGCCCTTACGTGCTTCCTTTTTTCCCCACCTATTGTTTAATAAATATCCCCATTTGTGAAATGTATCAGCTCATTCGTGTCATTTCCTCCATTGGCTTCACGTTCTGCGTGTTGGAAAACTAGCAACGCCGTTGTGCTGCCGTAAGGGGACATCTGGACCGACAGGGCTTCGGCAACCGTCCGCTCGGGTTGCGCACGGGTTGGGCCCGCTAACGGCTCGACTCGTACGAGCACCGTCGAGGGTGAATTTCTCCGGGAGTTGGACAACGTGGGTATTTAGGTTAATTGAAATTGGCAATCGACCCTACCCCACGTGGTCGACCTATTGGCGAACTTCGGTCCGAAAGGGACCCGAACTTTTCAGAGTTTTCCAAAAAAGTACGATCTAAATTCCGGGTGATCGGTGGAGCCGACTCTACTGCTCCATCTTGCGGTCATGCTCGTCGCCGATACCCCAGCCCCGCAACAGTACAACATGCACATTCGTACTTACGTTATCAATCACTAAACCGTGCTTTTCGCTTCACGAGCGCAGAGTAACAATGTATTCATCCAGCCTCAGGGCAAACAATGACCTCCACTGAGAAATGTTCAAAATAATTAGTGTGGATACCTTACCCAATCCATACTCTCACTAGTACCTTACCCAATCCATACTCTCACTAGTACCTTACCCAATCCATACTCTCACTCGTACCTCACCCACTCCATACTATCACTGTAGTACACATACACTCGGGTGTTTAGTAAATGTGCTCGAGTAAGAATTTCGTTTTCTGTCCCCCAAGTACCTGCCCTGTCCATACGAGAAGCTCTTGTGTCGGTTTCAACACTGGACACACCAGTGGAAAGGATGAATGGCTCAATATCAGACATGTATGCGACAATTGTGGATCGCACAGCTCCATGTTGTTGTGAGCCACTGATGATATGTGCAATGAGCGAAACAAAGTTACGTCTGATTAATTGAACAGTGATTACTCCACTCGATGTAAGATGTCAAAACAAAGATGAAATGAACACTAAATGTGAGTTCAAATATTTCTTTAACTCGTGGGCCCGTTGATCTGATGGACCAAATTTTAATTGGTCTTCACATCCTTGTTGCATACCCCCCTGCTGTCCTGCTTGAGCATTCGATTGCCTTTCACGAAGCCCAGATGTGATTGGGACCAACGCAAGGATTTTCTGAACTGTTCGTAATCATTATTGCCGTACGATACCACAATTATTATTATTATTATTATTATTATTATTGTAAATATTATGAGAATTAATTCGTTTAAAATGCTTTGTTTCAATGTTATCATTGATTTTGTGATTTATTTTGTAATTAGAATGCCATGCCGTGGTAGAAGGACTTATTAAGGTGCGTAATATTGTTACGAATCTGGAAACCATTCGCATTCACACATTCAGTTGACCCAAAGTTTCGTTATTTCGTTAAGTACATGTGGATGGTTAGAATCTCTCCCATCTGTCTAATGGGAATTTCATGTGTGCTGCGAGTTTCTTTCTAGTTAGTTTTCTGCTTCAATCCCCTCCACTCCGTCAGCTCCATTACGCACGTGTTCAAGGCCACGAACGTAGACGGAGTTTCCATCACTTCAGAGCCGACTCCGCCCCAGCAAGATGGAATGTTCCTCTCGTCCAATCAGGGGTGAGATCGCTTCAGCTCTGACTCCGCCCCATCAAGAAAGAATGTTTCCCCTGTTGACATGGGGAAGACAAAGGCGCCTCTCTCCGGGGAGGAGCACCGAGACGCCGACACGCCCCTCCTCCTCCAATCGCGGCTGGCCACCACGACACCCAAAAAACGCCCTGTCCGATCCGGAGGCCGAGAGCGGATCCCTCCACCCTTCACGTTGGGGGGGGGAGGGGATAAGAAGGATCACGAGCTGTATCCGTGTGTGTGTGTGTGGTTCCTTGGTTCCTTGGTTCCTTGGAGGTCGATCCTTGCTTCTGGTCTGCCCGGCTCTCCTGGTCGTCGGTCATCGTTCATGGTTGGTCGGGTCGTTCGTAGGATTTTGGCTGCGCTCGTTGGATTCTGGATCATAGGTTCGAGTCCCACCGTGGTGGGTTGTGTTGGAGCGCTCAAGCTGGGGATCCCCGTTCCTTTCCACAGACTCCGAGCTCCACAAGTGCGAGTCGGTAAACCCCACGAGGCGGCCAGGTACCCGACCAAACTCTAAGCCCCAGCTTGCCTATCCTCTATGGCTGGAGGGTCCAATAAAGGCCAGCCGGCTCCATTTCTTTTTGTGTGTGTGTGTGTCTGTCTGTGGCCAGTCTTGTAAGTAGAACTGTTAAGTGATTGCCATTGTACATTTGCCTGCATTGATATTCGCGGTTCAGTCTGCTCTGTGTTTCCCTCCCGATTGCCTATTGTAAATAAATAACTGTTAAATGTTCCAGTTCGTTGTCTGTGTTTTCTTTCATCGACCCAGTATGGTTCGGGCTTGAGAATTAGGGAGGCCAATTGTGCCGTAAATTGTAATTTGTGCCGGTGCAGCTTTGGTAATTCCTGTTCGGTTACTCCGGATCCGAGTGGGTAACAGCGACTCGGTTCGTACAAAGCCGGCCGAGGGTGTGGCTTCCCCGGCAGCTAGACTGCGCGGCTAATTAGGTGAATTGGAATCAGACAAAAAGACCCTAACCGCGCGGTCGAAATATTGGCATCCACGGTCCATCAAGCGACCCGTCGACTTCGGAGTTATCCAGAGTGACGACCTTCAATTCCGGGTGTTCGGGTGGAGACGGCCCAACTGCTCCATCTAGCGGTCGTTCCTTGCCCCCGAACCCGGCACTACAACAATATTCCTCAACATTCAATATTCCTCACTTCCGGTTCCGGTTTTGAGCGGCAAGAGGTCTCCTTCGGGGCTCCCTGCTGACGTTCTCAAAGTTAAGTTCCGGTTGTTATTTGTCCCGTTTTAACTGTTTAATTTTCTCACCTACATGTTAATGTGTGTTCCTAGTTCGGTTTTGTTTCAAAAATCGTGCTATTTTGTGAGTATTTATGTCGACGTTCTTACTTGGTGTTTGAGGCCTAGTCCTAGGCTTGAGGCCTACCGGTTCCACTCGGTGTTCGATCGTTTTTTTTTTGTTTGTTTGTTTGTTTTTTCTCCCCATTACCTTCAATTTCTATCCTCCCCATTACCTTCAATTTTCATCCTCCCCACTTTCCAAACATCCCCCATTCTCCCAATTAATCTCTTTCTTATCTCAAAAAAATATATATATATATATATATATATATATATATATATACCCAACAACAACAACAACAACACGCTCACCTTCTCCCGATTCTGCTACTTCTTCTTCCTCTTAACTTCCTCCTCGTCTTCCTCGATTTTTTTTTATTTTTTTTTTTTTACACTTCCATGACCTAATCTGTTGAACTCTCTCATTCATTAATATTAACAACAAAAACGATCTTATAATGCTTCATCTTCCTCTCTCACACATGTGGTACTCTTTACTGTTTCACAATGCACTTCTCTTCTGCTATCTTAACAGACTGCTCTCATTTCGACCTCTCCTTCATTCCTTGCCTAAAAAATCCAACTATTACAGCGCTTCTTCTCTCCATGCTCTGAATTCGCCTTCATTGCATCCATCAAGAATTGTGTTAAATCGCATCTCTGACCTAAAACTTTTAAAAACCACAGTTTGCCATGGATGCTCGCTTTCCATCAACCATTCTTTTTTTCCAACTTCAGTGCCAACTCACCCCCCTCACCCCTCACTCTCACTCTCAAAGCAACCATCCCACTCTTCTCCCTCCAAGCCTCCCTCTCACCTCTTTCAAAAATTCCCCCCTCACCTTTCTCCCACCTTTCATCCCCCTCACTCTTCCTCCTCTAAGTTGCCCCCCTCTCATCCACCAACCTCCCTCCCTCCACTGCCCTCTCACCTCCATGTCTTCACTCCACCTCCTCAAAGCCTCAACTGCCATCTTCCTTGTCTCTTGTCCCCCCTCTCTCCCAGCACCACAGAGCCTTTTCTCCTCCTCATTCGGCCCCCTCCCCTCGCTATTCTGCAATACCCCACACTCCTTCAGCAACCCTCCTTACCTCCCCCTCGTCCCTCGTCCTACCCTCCCCCACCCCTCCACCTCCTGCACCCAAAGCCTCCTCCCCTACCTCTTCATTAAAAGTGTGGACCTCAAATATCCGGGGCCTTCGCTCAAACCTTTCAGATCTTTCCATGCAGGTTGCCACTGACAAACCAGACATTATCTGCCTAACAGAAACTTTCCTCTCCCAAGACGTGTCTGACTCCCAAGTATCTCTCCCTGGTTACTCCCTCTTACGGTATGACAGACCTGAGCCTCGTCCTAGTGGAGGTGTTGCTCTCTTCATCAAAGACTCTATTCCTCACTCTCCCTGCACTGCTCTCACTCCCCCACACCCCCAGGAATACCTCTGGCTTCGGCTTCCCCTCCACTCCCACCTCATGTTTATATGTGTACTGTACCGTCCACTGAACAGTGATGACTCCATCTACACCTCACTCTCCGAAAACATGGACCATCTTCCATCTTCTCATCCAAACTCTCTCTTCCTCTTATGTGGCGACTTCAATTGTCATCACGCCAGTTGGCTAGGTGTGGGTACCTCTCTCACCTGCCATGGGACATCAGCAAAAGCTTTCTGTGACTCATTGGGACTGACTCAATCGGTCAACTTCCCGACCCGGATCTCAACCAATGGTACTCCATCGCTTCTGGATCTGATTTTGACAAATTTCCCTGACAATATCTGCTGCTCTTCCTTCGCTCCAATTGGTTCTTCTGACCACGTCCTTGTTAAAGTGGACATCTCTCTGGCTGTTATCAGAGAACCACCTCACCGCCGTCGAGTCTGGCATTTCACTCAAGCCGACTGGCAGGGTCTCCGAGCAGCCATCAAACTTACAGACTGGTCTCCTATCACTACTTTCTCAAACATCAACTCATCCTGGGAATTCTTTCAAAGAAACTTGCTCTCCCTCATGCACAGATTTATCCCCTCTCGTGTTCAGTTGTCTTACCCTTCCTCCCGCCCTTGGTTTACTGAAGCTTGTGGCGAGGCAGTTGTCCTGAAACAACTTGCCTTTGCCTCATGGAAAGCAAACCCAACTGAGGGCAATCTCAGTTCTTTCCACAAAGCTCGGAACAAGTGTGTATCTACCCTCAGGAGAGCCAGAAAACAACATCTTTCTCATCTCAAGTCTGAACTCTCAAACCTCTCTCCCTCCTCAAAATCCTGGTGGCGTTTAATCAAATCTGTTTCTGGTGTATGTTCCCCCTCCATCCCCTCCCTTACCTCAAATGGCCGCACTGCTGATTTCACACGTGATAAAGCTGAATGTCTAAACTCGGTGTTTGCAGCTAAATCTTGTGTCCCAAACCCATCACTATCTCTACCCACTTTACCCAGTCGCACCCAACTGTCCCTGGACTCTGTATCCTTTTCTCCTGACAAGGTGGAGAGCTTGCTTTCAAACCTCGAGTCAGATTCTGCAACCGGTCCAGACGGCATCAGCCCACGTGTCCTCAAAGCCTGCTCTTCTGCTCTTGCTCACCCTCTCTCTGTTCTATTCACCCTTTCATTTTCCCAAGGTCATCTGCCATCTGCTTGGAAATCTGCTAACATCACTGCCCTGCATAAAAAAGGTGCAAAAACAGATCCCTGTAACTACAGACCAATCAGCCTTCTCCCAATCATCAGCAAGGTTATGGAATCCATCATCGCTTCAGACATGAAATCCTTCCTCTTCTCCAATGGCTTGATTTCCAATCATCAATTTGGTTTCAGACCAGGTCACTCTACCCTGGATATGCTGCTACTGCTCTCCCATCAATGGATGGAGGTCCTCAATGCCAGACAGGAAATCCGAGCCGTATCCCTGGACATATCACGTGCTTTTGACACAGTCTGGCACCCTGCCCTACTCACCAAACTCTCTTCCCATGGTATTCAAGGCCATCTCCACTCATGGCTCGCAGACTTCCTCTCCTGTCGCAGTCAACGTGTGGCCCTAAATGGAGTTCTTTCATCCCCTCTTCCTGTGCAGGCTGGAGCTCCTCAAGGTAGCGTTCTGGGCCCTGTTCTTTTTCTGGTTTTCATCAATGATCTCTCGGACTCTCTGGAAAATCCTCTAGTTCTCTTTGCCGATGACTCCACCCTCTGCCGTACCATCTGTCATCCCTCAGACCGGCAAGCAGCAGCTTCTTCGCTCACTGCAGATCTGGATAAAATCACAAACTGGTCCAACACGTGGAACATGTCTTTCAATCCACACAAATCTCACACTCTCACTATGTCTCTTCGAAAGGACCGTTTACAAAACCCCCATCCACTTTCTCAACAATCCTCTGGAAGAAGTCTTTTCTTTCAAGCTTCTGGGTCTCACTATCTGCCATGACCTTTCCTGGGAAAGTCACATTTCCAACCTTGCCTCAAAAGCCAGTCGCCGACTGGGAATCCTCCGTCGTGCAAAGTCCTTCCTCGGCCCTCTTGAGCTCCTGACTACTTACAAAGCTTTTGTCCGTAGCCTGATGGAGTACTGCTCTCCCCTCTGGGCTGGTGCTCCTGCCTCCCACCTTTCTCGACTTCACGCTGTCGAAACCAGGGCTTTTAAGATCATTGGCATCTCCCGCAATGAAGCTGAGTCTTTGGGCCTCTCACTCAATCACCGCAGGTTGGTCGGTGGTCTTTCTGTCTTCTACCGACTCCTCTCCAGCCTTGCCCCCCTGCTCTCTCTGCGATTTGTCCCAACCACATTTCCACAGGGCGCTCAAGGTCCGCCAACAACCCCCTTCTGGTAAAACTACCAAAATCACGAATCACTGCTCACCTTCACTCTTTCATTCCTCTTTTTCCCGCCTTTGGAATAAACTTCCTCACTCTATTCTTTCCCATTCTTCCCTCCAGGCTTTCAAAACAGCTGTTCACCACCACCTCTTATCTTCCCCCATCCAAATCCTCGATCTTTTCTACCCCCGATAATCCACCCAAGCCCACTTCCTTCAATTCTCCTGCTTTCCTTCCTGAAAGTCCCTGTAATGTCCATCTTCTCCTCGCCATGTTCCCCGTCCCATCCCCATCCCTCTCCCTTCCACAGTTCACCTGTGTCTGTTCCCCAATGTTTTGTCCCTTCCACTCCCGCCCCTCTTGTCTCATGCCTCCTTGCTGTGAGTTGTGTGTTAGCTCTCATACGAGCCTCGACCAAGGTATACAAAAAAAAAAAAAAAAAAAATTGGGTGGGTGCCTGGAATGTCCTATCCCCAAGAGAGGATGATCACCTGTCTCTGTCATCATCTGAGCTCAAGCGTTTGGATATCGGTATTGCAGCACTCTCTGAGGTTCGGAGACCGGATTGCGGTGAGATCATGGCGGGTGGTTCCACCTACTGTTGGTCTGGTCAGTCCGATGGTTACCATGCCCAAGGCGTTGCTGTAGCTGTGTCCAAGAAGCTGATTCCAATGATAATTGAGGTAACACTGGTCAACGAGCGTTTTCTGAGACAAAGGATTCGTCACTCCTTGGGTGTCATTTTCCTGGTCTCTGTAAATGCTCAGACTGAGGGCAAGTGATCTCACCATGAAGGACCCATTCTATGCCACGCTCGAGTCTGTGGTGGATCAGTGCCCCAGGTGAGATACTCTTCTAGTCTTGGGGGATTTTCAATGTATCGACCGGTCTACCAGAGTGCTCAGTTTCTCAATACTGACCACAGGCTTGTTGTGGCAACTCTGAAGTTACATCTAAAACCGAGGAGAATGGCACCATCCCACCATTTGAGAACTGACCAAGTGGAGATTTGGGGGGGGGGGGTGAGGTCTGAGTGTTTTGGGGGATCCTGAAGAGTTGTGGAGTGCCTTCAAGACCACCGTCCTTGATGTTGCCGGTAGATGTCTTGGAACTCCCCAGAGGGTGAAGATGAATTTTGTCTCTCAAGGGACACTGGATACCATTGATCAGAGTCACAGGGCTTGACTGAATGGCAGAGCTGAGCTGTTCAGGGAGCTGAGGTGTAAAACTGTACCTGCACTAAGGTTGGACAAGGAGGCCTATGTGTGAGGAATCTGTGAGGCGATAGAGCATCACATGTGGTTAAGTGATTCTCATCCTGCTTACAGGGGAATTCACGCATTGCGTTCCTCCAAGCCTGTCCCTCTGTGTACTGCCGTTAGAGCAGAGGGTGATGGGCTCTTAACAGAGGTGTCTGAAGTGAAGGCCCGCTGGACCGGTTACTTTGAGCGGTTGTACCAGGCTGATACACCAGCTGTCGAATTGGATGTCAGGGGTGTTACAATCCCTATTGCTGACCCTCCAATCAACTGTGGTCCACCTTCGTTTGTGGAAACACAGGCTGCGGTGAACCAGTTGAAATGGGGTAAAGCTCCAGGGATCTGTGGCATCCATGCAGAACTTCTCAAGGCTGGTGGTGTCATGGCAGTTTTGGCCACACCTTAAGACAGAAAATCCTTTAGTTCAGTTTAAGCTGTTTTTTCAGTTACAAATATGACACTCTTCGTGCACAAGAGGAAGCTTAGCCCACAACGATGTCTCAAGCAAAAACTTAACTGTACATAGCGTATTGCAAGTATATGTATGTGATCCCTCCAGGGCGTGGTTAGTACATCAGAATAAATTAACTGAACAAAGAAAGACCTCTTGGAGAAACAACAGATGGAACTTTGTGAGCTTAGAATCACAAACACAGGATGAAAACGCTCTGTTATCGGAGCTTACTTATTGCCCTGGTGAAAGAGTATTTGATTCCTTGCTGCTGGCCCAGATGGTCAGCAGACAGATAAGGTTTTACGACAACAGGGGAATGTGTGTATTCTGCCTCCTTCTCGCTTTCCCAGCATATAGTTAGTAAATTCTTTCTCAAAGCACTCATTGAAGTGATTTGGCATTTTACCTCATTATAAATTCAATTAACAATTTAATTTCCCACAGTGGAAATGCTGTACTCGTGTCGTTGCATACAGTTCTAGGCTCTGCCTGGGACACAGGCATCATTCCAACTGACTAGAAGAGGGGCCTTGTTGTCCCTCTCTGGAAAGGGAATGGTGATCGTCAAGACTGCAACAACTACCGAGGGATGAAGCTGCTCTCAGTGCCAAGCAAGGTCTTTGCTCGGATAATTCTTGACAGGGTTCGCCACCATCTGCTTGAGCATCAGCGTCCAGAGCAGTCATGCTTTACACTAAAGAGGTCAACGATTGACCGTATCCTTTCTCTTCGGGGCCTCACTGAACGCAGACGAAAGTTTCAGCAGGGGCTGCTTGCAGCTTATGTTGATCTCTGTAATGCATTTGATTCAGTGAATCGGGATGCCCTCTAGAGGATTTTTAGAACGTGGGGTGCCACTAAAACTGATCAATCTGATGTCTGAAATCTACTCTGGTGCTGAGAGTGCTGTGAGATGTGGTGATACCATCTCTGACTTATTTCCAGTTGTTACTGGAGTTCATCAGGGGTGTGTACTGGCCCCCCACATTTTTCAGTGCTTGTATGGACTGGATTCTAGGGAGGATGTTGGAGAGATGATGCTGCTGTGTATTGTTTGGGAATGTCAAGATCTCTGACCTTGATTTCACAGATGATGCAGTCATCTTTGTGGAGACTCTAGATCTCTTTTTGGGGGCCCTCGAAGTACTGAATGAGGAGTTGGAGCCGTTGGGATTACGACTTTCGGCTTTCCTGGGGCAAAACTACAATCCAGACTTTCAATGACATCTTGGATGCTGCTATCTTGTCTGAACCTGTTTGTGGTGAGGATGTTGAGGTCGTGGAGAGATTCACTTACCATGGCGGTGATATTTATGTCTCTGCTGGCTGTGAGTCAGAGGTCAATAGACGTCTGGGTCAGGCCTGGGGAGTCATGGATTCACTGGATAATGGATGTGGTGCTGCCGGGACCTGTGCGGGAGGACGAAATTCCGAGTCTTCAGGTCTTTGGCGCTTCCGGTCTTTCTCTATGGATGTGAGACTTGGACTCTGACCAGTAATCTGAGATGGAGAGTTAATTCCTTTGGTATCAGGTCTCTTCAGAGAATCCTTGGCTATAGCTGGTCGGACTTTTGCCCAACGAGCGGTTTCTCAGAGAGACTCAAATGAGATTTGTAACTTGCATAGTTCCTGAGCATCAGCTGCGGCTGTATGGACATGTGGCTCGTTTTTCTGACGCCGATCCTGCTCACCAGATTCTCTCAGCGAGGGAGCCTCGTTAGTCGAGGAGGAGGGGTTCGTGATCATGTGTATCCCGTGTGAAGCACTCGCACCTCGCTATTATTTTATTTTCATAAATATAACATTGAAAAACAAGGGATTACCCGATGCATGATATTTCTGCTGATATTATTCGATGTCCACATGGTCGATGTTGAGGCAAATGCATCGCGGCCCCGCACCATCAGTCCGATTGATAGTCGTACAGTCCCTGCCTGTTATTTTACAAAGGAATATAGTTTTGTGTACGTTTCGTGGAATCCTTTCAAGATATCAAAATTACAATGCCAAAGGAGGATACACGAGGTAATACTCTGTCGGATGGTACCAGAATCGTTGCCATTGACAGAGGTAGCTCGGAAATATGCCGGCTGAAAAAATTATTATTATTATTATTATCTATATATTAATTTTAATTCCATGTATTACTACTGAAGGACCAAGCCTGGTGTTGGCGCAGTGGTTAGGGCATCGGTTTGGGACCCAAAAGGTCCTGAGTTCAAGCCCCATTGGGCCACTGAATATATATATATATATATATATATATATATATATATATATATATATATATATATATATATATATATATATATATATATATATATAGATAGATATATAGTCGTATAACACCAGGGTGTTGACTCAGCATGTCATCCTTCCGAGGTCGGCGAAATGAGTATCAGTGTACTGGGCCCGGTGTATGCCCCGGTTGGAATTGGTGTACCATATCCCTGTGTGTCGTTAGAGGCGACCAGGGTTGCGTCAGGAAGGGCATCCGGCGTAAAAACCTATGCCAAACCATTCTGCGGACAACAAAACGAATTTACATCCTGGATCGGTTGAGGCCCGGGTTACCAACGACCGCCACCGATACCGGGGGTCAGCAGGGTACCAGTGGAAATTGTGCTACTGCTGGGCGAAGGAGGAGAAGTAGACGGGGAAGGCGAGTCCGGAGGCAGTGGGAGAGGGGGAAGGGTAGAAGTGTGGAGGTGAGAGTTGGAACTCCGAATTTTGGGACGATGACTGGCAAAGGGCGAGAGTTGGCTGATATGATGGAGAGAAGAAAGGTGGACATACTGCGTGTACAAGAGACCAAGTGGATGGGGAGTAAGGCTCGGAGCATTGGAGGTGGTTTCAAACTGTTCTACCATGGTGCGGATGGGAGGAGAAATGGTGTCGGGGTAATCCTGAAAGAAGATTATGTCAAGAGGGTATTTGAGGTGAGGAGAGTGTCTGATCGAGTGATGAGTGTGAAGTTGGAAATTGAAGGGGTGATGATGAATGTCATCAGTGCATATGCCTCGCATATGGGGTGTGAGATGGAATATAAAGATTTCTGGAGTGAGTTAGATGAAGTGGTGGAGAGTGTATCCAAGGATGAAAGAGTGGTGATTGGAGCATATTTCAATGGGCATGTTGGGGAAGGGAATAAAGAGGAGGAGGAGGAGGAGGAGGAGGAGGTGATGGGTAGGCACGGTCTCAACAAGACAAATGTGAAAGGGCAAATGGTGGTAGAGTTTGCAAAAAGAATGGAAATGGCAGTGGTAAATACGTATTTCAAGAAGAAGGAGGGTACACAGGGTGACGTACAAGAGTGGAGGAAAGTGGATTACATCTTAAGCAGGAGATGCAACCTGAAAGAGATTAGAGACTTAACTGTAAGGTGGTGGCAGGGGAGAGTGAAGCTCGACAGCATCGATTGGTGGTCTGCAGGATGATTTTGGAGGTGAGGTTGAGGAAGAGAGTGAGGGCTGAACCAAGGATCAGATGGTGGAAGCTGAAGGAGGAAGACTGTTGCATGGAATTTAGGGAGGAGGCGATACAGGTGTTGGATGATGGGAAAGATGGGTGGGATGATTGGGCAACTTCAGTAGAAGTGTTGAGGGAAATAGCTTGGAAGGTACTTGGTGTGACATCTGGATGTAGGAAGGAAAATAAGCAGACTTGGTGGTGGAACGAGGAAGTACAGGAAAGTATAAGGAAGAAGGGGTTGGCGAAAAAGAAGTGGGATAGTCAGAGAGATGAAGAAAGTAGGTAGGAGTACAAGGAGTGGTGGCGAAAGGCAAAGAGAGAGGTGGCAAAGGCTAAGAAAAAGGCATATGACGAGCTGTATGAGAGGTTGGATACAAAAGAAGGGCAAAAGGATTTATACCGATTGGCAAGACAGAGGGACCGAGCTGGGAAGGATGTGCTGCAGGTTAGGGTGATAAAGGACGTAAATGGGAATGTGCTGACGAGCGAGGAGAGTGTGTTGAGAAGGTGGATGGAGTACTTTGAGGAGCTGATGAATGAAGAAAAAAAGAGAGAGAGAGAGAGAGAAAGAGAAAAAGAGAGAAAAAGAGAGAAAAAGAGAAAGAGAAAGAGAAAGAAAAAGAGAAAGAGAAAGAGAAAGAGAAAGAGAAAGAGAAAGAGAAAGAGAAAGAGAAAGAGAGAGAGAGAGAGAGAGAGAGAGAGAGAGAGAGAGAGAGAGAGAGAGAGAGAGAGAGAGAGAGAGAGAGAGAGAGAGAGAGAGAGAGAGAGAGAGAGAGAGAGAGAGAGAGAGAGAGAGAGAGAGAGAGTTGGAAGAGGTGGAGATAGTGAATGAGGAAGTGGGATGGATCAGTAAGGATGAAGTGAGGACTGCTATGAAGAGGATGAAAAGTGGAAAGGCGGTTGGCCCAGATGGTATACCAGTGGAGGCATGGAAGTGCTTTAGAGAGATGGCAGTGGGGTTGTTAACCAGATTGTTTAATAAAGTCTTGGAAAGTGAGAGGATGCCGGAGGAGTGGAGATTAAGTGTACTGGTTCCGATTTTCAAGAACAAGGGTGATGTGCAGAGCTGTGGAAATTACAGAGGGATAAAGTTGTTAAGCCACACCATGAAGTTGTGGGAAAGAGTAGTGGAAGCTCGGTTGAGAAGAGAGGTGACGATCTGTGAGCAGCAATATGGGTTTATGCCTGGAAAGAGCACCACTGATGCGATGTTTTCTTTGAGAATGTTGATGGAGAAGTATAGGGAAGGTCAGAAGGAGTTACATTGTGTGTTTGTGGATTTAGAGAAAGCTTATGATAGGGTGCCAAGAGAGGAGTTGTGGCATTGTATGAGGAAGTCGGGAGTGGTGGAGAAGTATGTGAGGATCGTGCAGGATATGTATGAGGACAGTGTGACAGCGGTGAGGTGTGCGGAAGGAATGACGGACCGGTTTAAGGTAAAAGTGGGATTGCACCAAGGATCGACGCTGAGCCCTTTCCTGTTTGCAATGGTGAGGAACAGATTGACGGACGAGATCAGACTGGAGTCTCCATGGACTATGATGTTCGCGGATGACATCATGACTGTAGGGAGAGTAGGGAGCAGACTGAGGCGAGCCTTGAGAGGTGGAGGTACGCACTGGAGAGAAGGGGAATGATAATCAGTCGGAGTAAGACGGAGTACATGTGCGTAAATGAGAGGGAGGGTGGTGGTATGGTGCGGTTGCAAGGAGTTGAGGTGGGGAAGGTGGATGGGTTTAAATACTTGGGATCAACGATCCAAAGTAACGGAGAGTGTGGTAGAGAAGTGAAAAAGAGAGTGCAGGCAGGATGGAGTGGGTGGAGAAGAGTTGCAGGAGTGATTTGTGACAGAAGGGTAGCTGCAAGAGTGAAGGGGAAAGTATATAAGACGGTAGTGAGACCAGCTATGTTGTATGGTTTGGAGGCGGTGGCGCTAACAATAAGACAGGAAGCGGAGCTGGAGGTGGCAGAGTTAAAGATGCTGCGATTCTCGTTGGGAGTGACGAGGATGGATAGGATAAGAAATGAGTATATTAGAGGGACAGCGCAGGTAGGACGGTTTGGAGACAAAGTGAGAGAGGCGAGATTGAGATGGTTTGGACATGTGCACAGGAGGGAAACGGAGTATATCGGGAGAAGGATGCTGAAGATGGAGCCGCCAGGCAGCAGGAGAAGAGGAAGGCCAAAGAAGAGGTTCATGGATGCGGTGGGGGCGGACATGCGGGTGGTTGGAGTGTCAATGGAAGATGTGGAGGATAGAGCGAAATGGAGACGGTTGATCCGCTGTGGCGACTAAATAAGAACAGAGTTCAATTTGTTCGACCACTTTATTAGCGTGGAACGACAATAATCAAACAAGTATTGAACAGGTTGAAACACCCACAACATCCCTGGCTCCGGGTCAGGCTGCGCATGCGCACTGGCACAGGGGACCGTCGATATGTGGAATTACCGTAAAGTACAATGTTCTCGAGCGACCCCTAAATGGAGCAGCCGAAAGAAGAAGAAGAAGATATTAATACTGAAGGACCAATTTTGTGCTCCTCCTGGCCGTCGCATTACGTTTTTCTCGGTACTGTGACCAAGACTGAAAGAAACCTCGTATCTGTAAGAGTGCATCGCACATCGTGGTAATAGTCAACTTTCAACTCTGAAGCAGAATAAACACTTTTAGTTGAGACGGGGGTGAGGAGTGAAGAGGTGGAGGCAGGGAGTGGAGGCGGGGGGGGGGAGTGGAGGCGGGGGGCAAGTGGGGCGGGGAATCAAGAGACGGGGGGCGGGGACTGAAGAGGCGGAGGCAGGGAGTGGAGGCGGGGGGGCAAGTGGGGCGGGGAATCAAGAGACGGGGGGCGGGGAGTGAAGAGGCGCGGGCAGGGCCAAGCAAATTGAAGGCCAGGGGGGGGGAATAGGGCAGGGGCGGGGGATGAGTAGGCGGGGCAATCACGCCCTGTCCAGTCCATGTCCCTCGAGTGTGGGTGAGCTGGTTGAATGAACGGAATCCGTCTGTGACGGGGTTTCGGTAGTTATTACTATTACTGGGGTACCAGTCCAATGGACGAGGTAACCTATTGTTTTTCTTCTGCTTATTTTTTCTTCTTCTTCTTCTTCTTCATGTTATGAAGGAGAACATGAAGTCCCGGGATTGTCCGATGTCGTGTTTTTGGTTGTTTTATTTTTTTTTGCCTTTTCCATGGTCTGGAGAACTGAAAAGTGATCCCTGCCTCAATCAGCTGAACAAACCAAGTTTTGGAGCCAAATCGACTTTTTAGTGAAGATACTCCGACTTTAGTTTTGTTCGTAGCACATGGGGAGGCCATTGTTTTCCGTGCCATCCCGACATGGAGACACAATGACGGTTGTTCTTCCGCCTGTTCGCTGCTACACGCTGATTGGCTGTGTGAGAAGGTTATGTGCAATGTGATTGGCTGTGAGAAGACTATGTGCAATGTGATTGGCTGTGTGAGAAGGTTATGTGCAATGTGATTGGCTGTGAGAAGACTATGTGCAATGTGATTGGCTGTGTGAGAAGGTTATGTGCAATGTGATTGGCTGTGTGAGAAGACTATGTGCAATGTGATTGGCTGCTGGCATTTTTCGTAGAGGTTTATTAAAAGCTGATATTCGAAAGCCGATTCCATATTTGACAATTTGAAATGACGGCTTAAATAATTGTGTCGAAATCTGAAGTGAAATCGGAAAAAAAATAGGAAAGTTCTACATTCTCTTCACCGGATGTGATATAATTCAATAATATGGACCGCGGACCTGAGGTAAAATGGCTCCAAGATTCATTTTTCACTCTTTCCAAAGGTTCAGTAATTATTGTCCGTGTGATTTTATTTTACATTTAACGTACATATATTTATATATACGGTATATTTATATATATATATATATATATATATATATATATCTATATATATATATATATCGACATATGTATGTGTATATATTTATCTCGACATAAATATAAATATATTGTTGCGGATTTCAGAATCCCGTCTGATGACTGCATCCACACATCCAGAGGTCCTTCGACAGTTATTTCCTGAAATGCATATGTCCGGATGAGCCCCATCCCCATGTCGAATAGGATTTTAAATGTGAGGATGTGTTGAGAAGGGTGAACAATAGATCCCCTCTCTCATGGGAAAAGCTTTTTTCTTTAAGAAAGACATTTATACACGTTTTTTTCGCGAGCGCTGACGCCTGCCCTTTATCGAGCGCACGGGTTGTCATGGTAACGGTGCACAAGCTTGTGTGGACTTTGCGGCCGCCGAGAAGGGCCGCATATATAAAAATAATTGGAGAGGTCCGTTCAAGGAGAAAAAGTGAGAGAAGAAGCGGGTAAGCGAGGAAGCCAGCGAGTGAGCGTGTGGGTCGTTCACAACGAGTGAGGCGCAGGTCAGTCAGCAACAGACCGTGTGGGTCACTGGACGTCACCAGTTTCGTGAAGTGTGAAGAGTTGCCCGTGTCACAGCGCCAGGGTCTAAACCTGCAACGGACGATCTCGGTGCCCCCAAGACGTCGACTGGTGTTCAAGGCTGTTCGCGAGTGGGTGCACGGCAAGGCTGGGTGCTGGCGACGGACAAGACACTCACACACATATTTCAGGACGTTTTCACTTCACGGGCGACTTCCCTCTGGTGAGTGAGACGACTCTTCTACCCCCCCCCCTCCCCGAACGATCTGCTGGGTACCCTTTTCTGTGTTTTGTTGTAAGTAAGTCAATGCCCCCTCCTCCCCCCAATAAACATCTGCAAGCTTGGTGTTGGCTCAGTGGTTAGGGTGGCGGCTTGGGATGCTAGATACTAGAGTCCTGAGTTCAAGCCCCGTCGGCCGCTGAATTAATACATCAGGGAGTTGACTCAGCCTGTTCATCCTTCCGAGGTTGGCGAAATAAGTACCAGTTCCAGTGTGTGTACTGGTAGAGGGGCACTGCACCAGCGACAGTCACGCTTCAAGAAATGATAGCTACCCCAGCAGCTAAGCTGCCACACGACCACCAGCTTCTGCTCTCCGTCTCCTTCCTGTCATTAACCTCCGCCATCTTCGAAGATGGATGGAGGTTACTGTTTTCACCCCTTTCTGTTTGTTTGTTTGTTTGTTTGTGAACAGTATTACGGAAAAACTCCTCGACGGATTTCGACGAAACTTGGTGGGGGGGTTAGGTATGGTCTAAGGATCATGCCATTAAATTTTGGCCTTGGTCCCTTCCCCCCCCAAAAAAAAATTGTTAGAGAAAAATGTTTTTTTGCATTTCTACATGTTTTAAGTGATTTCCAACCCCCCCAATTTTTTTACCCCTCCCAAAAAAATAGAGAATTTCTTTTTTTGCATTTCTATGTTTTCAGTGGTTCTAATCGCTCTACCGCAAACGGGACGAGGAAGGTGGCACGAGTCACTTTTCACTGAGTTGATGATGTTTATTTGTTTTTATTATTACCAGAAATAACAAGACTCGGCAAGAAGAGGGATCCGGGGCGATTCGACGGGATGGTGTGGGATCGGGCGTGGGGAAAAACACAGACAATTCCAATGAATATACAGTTCTCAATCCCTCTAAGGCGCCAAGCACACACACACACAAACACACACACACACACACACACACACACACACACACACACACACACACACACACACACACACACACACACACACACACACACACACACACACACACAAAACGTAGCTATTTCTGGTGGTCAGGCTGGACCGTGGTGTGGACGCAACTGTCCCTGGATCGGCGTCGGACGAGCTGGCCTTGCTCTCGTCAGGGGGGCAGGAGAAACCGTGGTGCTGTCGACCTCCTGGTCTTGGCCCAAGTCCGCTCACAGCCGCCAGGGAACCAGTTCTGGCGCCAAGTTGCAAGCAGGAGAGGGAGGCAGGTCCGCCTGCCGTTCGACCCTGTACTCCGAGTCAGCAGAACCCCAGAGCCAACCAAGGTGAGGCACGAGGCTCAGCAAGGCTCCAAGACACGATGAAGAACACGATCGAATCAGCACAACAACAAGGACGCTCTCCGCGCAACAGCCTCCACACCAAAAAAACACGATCTTTTTGGTTGTAATCTTCTTCCTCTTCCTTTTCGACCCCGAACAGAACCTTTTTATCCTCCTGTCCTCGTCACTTCCAATCGAGCCGTTTATTGGCCCACAGCCGTCGCCTTCTGCCAATCGTGATCACGGGGCGGAGCCATCCGCTGCACTGTCCTGTGACGTCACGGCCAGTCTCCAGAGAATACCAAAAGGGGTTTACGCAAACACACTTACCCTATCCCGTGTCCCTATCTAATTACGTGACAATTATCATTTCCCCCCTTGAAGAAATGAACATTTACTAGACAACTTATCACCACTGAATTGCTACTTATTACATCGAGATCCTGGTTAACTCGAACAGCATGGCATACCTAATTAAACATCCTAATTACCCTTTGAATGCATACCCCCCCCCTCAAACGTAACAATATATATATATATATATATATATATATATATATATATATATATATATATATATATATATATATATATATATATATTGTTGCGAATTCGCGCCCGCCGGCGTGCGATCGGCCACGTAACTCGAATCGCGACACGTCGCCCACCAGACGGACAATTCAGTCGTGAACCTTAGGGAACTACCGCCCGGAGCCAGTCACAGGTGGGGGTTTAACCTCACCACGATCGTGCCAATTGCCCACCCATGCAGGATAGGGTTGCTTGCTAAATTCGACCTACATAAGTACCTGCGCGAGTGGTTGACCGGGCGATCGTACCACGCAACAGGCCGACTCCGGACACGAACCGCTTAAGCGGTTCGTTCCGTATTACAGGGATAACCGAGCGGAGTTATCGTCGGCCTTGACCGTTCCGATTAATTACCGGGCGTTTTAAACCCACTATCAATCCCTTACGTGATGCAAGATGGAGATTCAATAAAAGGAAGGAGACGAAGAAAAGCGGGAAAACAGTTCACCAAGCAATGCACTTTATTCACACACACACAGACAAGCACGTATATACAGCCATACAGTCATGCAACAAAAGCAAATGCAATACAACGCAGAGCTACAACCGAATAAAAGCAAAGGTTTATTTACATGCACTTAAACAGTTTCTACTTTACAAGACACGGCGCCACAGCATACATTCAACCCGAAAGAAAGAAAGCCACCCTCATAGGCGAGGAGGCAGACAGGTCCGTAGACCAAATGTACGTGGATCCTGGAGGATCAGCCAGGTTTATGAGACCGGGGAGGTCTTACCGGCGTCCTTGTGACGCGATGGCGGGCAAGCCGCAATGTTTGCGCAGCTGCACATCGGCTCCGTGGCCCTGGCATGGTCGGCGAGTCCTCTCCAGCGTGCTCCGCGCGAGCGGTTTTGTTGGCACCACATTTAGGGTGGGGGAGGAACGGGGGCCCCCTCGGCACTATTTCAGCGCGAATTGGGGGGGGGAAATCGCTGATGCTCAGGGAGAGGGGTATGGCTGGCTGGCTTGGATCCCGCGACGAGACGAGCGACCCCCACACCGCAACCGCGTTGCTGACTTCCGTCTTCCCTCCAACTCCTCCGCAACTTCTCTCCAACTCTTCTCAAACTCTTCCCAGCTCAACTTCTCCCGAACTCCTCTCGAACTCCTCCCAGCTCAACTCACGCGCGCGATCGCCTTGCGCTCGCATCTTCATAGGTCTCAGGAGGAGCCTATATGCAAATATTCGGATGAAAACGCGATTGGAGGCGGGGCCACGCCACCCTCTGTTCAGCCATTGGTCGGGCAGAAAGGGGGCATGAAGCATTCCTGATCCGAATTCTGCTCGTGGAGAATCCACGTTCATCGTGCTTGGAGGCGGGGCCATACCGCCCGACGCTTGCCCATTGGACGGAGAAAAAGGGGCGTGAAGCCTTCTGGATCCGAATTCTCCCTCGGAAAGGCCGCCATTCGCACTCGCGGCTCGATGCGTTTGGCACCGATCGCTGAACGGGCCCTAGACAGCCCGACGTTCGGTGTTCACAGGTGGTGCGGTTGGTAGTTGGGGTGGTCGTGGTTGTTGTGATGGTGGCATGGTTGGCGTTGTGGTTAAGGTGGTTGTTTTAATGGTGGTTGAGACGTGGTTGGTTCAAAATAACGACAGAAAAGAAAAAGGGCTATCTCAAAGCGTCGCAGCCTCGATGAATCACACATATTCCCTCTATACAATGGGTTTGGGCTAACTACACATGGACTTATCGATATATCTCACCTGAGGACTCTTTATGGTGTAATGCGAATTTCCACAACGGTAACAATATTCACAGCAATTCACAGCCGCGCACCTTCGGCATGACGTCATGGCAGCTGTTCGCGTCCCTCGTCCCTCTTGGACGGCACCATCTGGCAGGGATTCACCCTCCTGCCGGATTCCAACCATACGCGCAGCTATGACGTCATCCGGCGCATCAAAAAAAAACAAGCCCCGCATTTCGAGGGGTTCCCCACGCGAACACATGTGCTCTACCCGTTGGAGCTTAACACAAGCTCGCGTGGAGAACCCATCCGGTCCAAATCCGTTGTCCTGCCTAACCTTTGTCCGTCCGCGGGACCGGCAACATCCACCGCTGGCGTTTCCGGACCGGGTTTCACTCCCGCAAGCGCGCACGTGACGGCCTCGTGCGTTGCACGGCACGAACCTCGCGCTCGCTGCCGTGCAAACCCGGCGCGGTCCGCATTACGGCTACGGCCGCTACCCGGCCCTTGTCCATCTGTCGCCGTCGTCGTCTCCATTCCACCCACGCACACCTGCGTGTTACGACGCTCACACACCACGACATGACATTCACCCCGGGAGACGCGGCTGCATGTTCGCACATGCCCACCGTCATCTCCCTTGCATACCGCTCTCTCACACACACGGTCTCTCTTGCACTCGGCCGTTCACTCACGCATGCCCTTTCACTCGCAAACGTGGTTCCCACTCACACACGGTGTGCTGGGGGGGCACGCACTCCGGTACACTCGCAACCACACCACTCACACACGGGGCCGCACTCGCACCTTTCTCCACACACACCGGGACAATCACACTGGGGAATCGGGTCACCTCTAGGGCTCCCAGCACCTCCATGCCCCCCAACCTCTGTGTGCACCTGTCCACAGTACTCGCCCCCTCGAACTCGCTCGACACGACCGAACCCATCTGGTCGTGACTCGCTTCAAGGGAGAATAGCGTCTCCCTCCGTTCCCGAAGGAGGCTATCCAGCTGCTCGCACCGGGTCCCCACACGTTCTGCCATCTCGCCCCCATCGTCCTCCACTACCTCCGTGTGTGTGTTCGTCCTCAACCCGTCCTTATCGTGCAGTCTCGACTCTACTTTTTCTATCTCCCGAGTCTCTGTACATTTGATTTCTGTTGTCTCTTTGTGTCTATTAGTTTCTTCCTGGATCCTCGTCTCTGTTTCCTCCTTCGTTTTATTTAATTCATTCTCGACTCGGTCTATCTCCCGTGTCTCTGGCAATACTTCTACTTCCCTCTTTGTCTCTGTTGCTTCCCTCTTCTCCATTTTTATTTGTGTCTCCTTTATTAGGGTTGGTCCTAACTGTTGCTTCATCCGACGAGTGGTGTCGATCAAGTCCTGCACCACCGACATTGCTCCTTGTGGTGCTGTCACACATCCCACCTTATTGCGTTGTTCTACTTCCTGGCCCGTTTTGAGTCGTTCCTCCGCTCGGAACTACCTGAGTTCTTCGTTCTCCCTCTGGAATTTTTCAATCTCCATGGACTCCAATCTTGCTCCCTGTTTTAGTTGTTCAATTTCAAACACACATTGTTCTTGTTTTCTACCCCACAGTTTCTCCTGCTCCTCATTTTCCAATCTCATCGTTTCTTTCAATTGGCTCATTTCCTTCCTGTGCTTCATTCGCTGTTCTCTCTACTCTTCCTTGTTTCCTCTCCTGTCCTTCCTTCTCCAGTTTCATGGTTTGCTTCATTTGGTTAATCTCCTTTTTGTGTTTCATTTGCTGCTGTCTCATTACTCTTCCTTCATTACTCTTTCTTGCATCGCATTCTTAAATCTGGCCTTCGCTTCCAGCTGTTCGATCTGTACAGTGTGGTTCCTTAACGTTTCATTATCTGATGTCGTTCTTTCTTCTCTCACCATCCTCAACTCATTTTGTAATTCCGTCTCTTTGTTTTGGTGTTTCTGTAACTCAGAAGCTTTCTTTTCAAATTCCTTTCTCATTTCCACACACTCCGACCTTGCATTGGCTTCTAATTGTTCGATCTGTACAGTGTGGTTCCTTCACGTTTCCAGCTCGTCTTGTAATTCCCTTTCTTTGTTTTCGTGTTTCAGTATCTCAGAATTTTTTTTTTCTAATTCCTCCCTCAATTTGCATGCTTCTTCACTCATTTCATCCCTTCTTTCCACTGCTTCCCTCCTCAATTCGTCCCTTTTTTTTTTTTTTTTACTGTATTCCTTTAGTTTTTTCTGCCATTCCTTTCCCATTCTTATCTCCCCTTCCAGGATTTCTCTTTTAAACTGGCTTGCCCTTACCTCTCGCTTCAGTAGTTCCAATTCCCCATCTTGTTTGCGTTTTTCCTTTTCGAGCTTTGTTTTCCTTTCTCCTTCCTTCCTCATTTCTCCCTGCAGTTCTTCGAACTGTTCTGACTTTTCCAGCAATTCCTCCATCCTTTCCTCCAGCTGTCCCTCTCCTCTTTTAATCTTCTGTTCTCGGCTTTCGCTTTCCTGATTGCCTGTTCTTATCTCTTCCTTCAATTGTTCCAACTCCCCATCGTGTTCACATTTTTTCTCAGCCAACTGTATTTCCCCCACAAGTTCTTTGAACCGCCTTGCCCCCTCCAATATTTTTTCCATTAGTAGTTTTACTTCCAAATCGTGCTCCTTTTGTTTCTTTTCGAGCTCGGTTTTCCATTCTTCCTCGAAGTTCTTTCTATCCTGGGAGTTACCAATCTGTTCTTCCTCTATTCTTTTGTTCAGTTTGCTCTTTGCATATTCCAACTGATGGGTATACCACACTACCAAATTCTTTTTCCCACAAAGTTTGTCGACTCTGTTGGCTAGGTCATGTTTTTGCCACCGAATTCGTTCCAGTAAATCGTCCAATCGCTGTGTCCCCCCGTACATGTAATTTTTCTGAAGCTCGTCTGCGTGCCATTGTGACTCGTCCACTCCACTTTGCACCTCCTCAATATATTCTTCATAACGCTTCACCTTTTCCAAGACATCCCCCAATTGTGCCTGAAGCCTGCCAATGCTCGCATAGTCATCCTGCCACGCCTGCCATGGCACATGCCGTGACCACGTGGTTTGAACCGGTGACTGGGAGCTCACGCCTCGTGCTGTGCCGTTAGTTGTGCTATTAATATCAGCCCGCTTCGTGCTGCGCTGAGGTGCGATCGCGCTGCCATTGTGCGACTCCGTTTGCCGGCAAAGTTCGTGCTCAAGCCGCTCGCACTGACCACAGTTAGTGGTGGGGTTATAATTATAAAAAGAACCGACCCGGGCCATGGATCCTACATTGAAACACATATTTAATACCCCCGGCTCCCGCTCGCCTTGAAACGCCATCTTATTTCAGGTAAGCGATTTAATTTAAATTGCTTGTAATTTGGAGGGAATCGGTGGTCGCTCCACTCACCCCTGAACTGATTCCCGTGAATTTAGCTTGGAGGCGGGAGAGTTTGTTTCCCGCTCGCTGACACCAATGTTGCGAGGAGGGGGATGAGTTCGTATCCCACGACCTGACGCCAATGTTGCGAATTCTGGCCCGCCCGGCGTGCGATCGGCCACGTAACTCAAATGGCGGCTCAACGAACTCAACGTAACTCAACGAACTCAAATTCGTTCCGTATTACGGGGATAACCGAGCGGAGTTATCGTCGGCTTTGACGGTTCCGATTAATTACCGGGTGTTTTAAAACCCACTATTAATCCCTTACGTGATGCAAGATGGAGATTCAACAAAGGAAAGGACGCAGCAAAACGGAGAACAATTGGACAAGCACACTTTTATTTCACACACACCAGCACGTATATACAGCCATACAGTAATGCACATATAAAAGCAAGGACACAACGCAGAGCTACAACCGAATATAATTATTACACAGGGACACTTAAACAGTTCTACTTGACCAGACTGGCGCCACACACACACATTTACACCAAACCCCAAAAGAAAATGGAAGTGCGACTTCCCTGAGCGCGTCGAGTCCTCCTCCCGCGACCTCAGCTCCCAGCTCCTCCGGCGTGGTCGTTGAGCTCGTGCCTCGCGCCGCACGTGTGGTCCGCTCGACAGCACGGACGGGGTTTTGGGGAACGGACGGGGTTTTTTCAGCGCTATTTTCCGCGCTCGCTCCCGGGGTCCCAGGGCTCGCGCGAGGATCAAAGAAGCAAGGCCAAACGACGGCAAGATGAACCCATAGGAACAAGAACCCGACTGGAACAAGAACCCGACAAGAAGCCCCCCGAACCCTCCTCGTCCGTTCCTTTTGTAGCGCAGGGCCCCGCCCTTTGCCCCACCCCGTTTCTGGCTCCACCTCCCTTCTGGAAGCTTCCTAAAAAGGGGCGTGCCCTCTCGTTCCCCCCTCCCCGTGCCGTGCGTGGGGGGGGGCGAGGAAAGTCAGTCTTGGCTCGGGGCCAGGGAATTATTCCCCAAAAATCAGGCCCCCACCTTTTTTCACCTTTGACCTCTGGCCCAAATCGCACCTCCCCCATGCCAAAGCACAGGAAAAGCAGAAGGGAAAATCCCACAGGCGTTGTTGGTTTTCTTCCCCCCGCACCGTACGACGAGGGAAGAAAGATTCGGGCGGGAGATGCCTCTTCACACCCCGGCCGCCGCTGCCACTCCGCCCTCCCATCCGTCCCGCAGAGATCGTGACCGCACGGTGCTCGTTGAATGGCGAGTGGCGAAGATGTGGTAGCGTAGTTGTGGAAGGTGGCGTCGTGTAGTGAATGGCGTGATTGTTGAGATGTTGGTTGTGGCGATGTTCGTTGTTGTTCTTGCACCAAATTAACAATAGCCAAAGAAAAACGGCTAACCCAAAGCATCGCAGCCCGGATGAATCACACATATTCCCTCTATACAACGGGTTTGGGCTAACTACACATGAACTTACCGATATATCTCACCTGAGGACCCTTTATGGTGTAATGCGAATTTCCACAACCGTAACAATATATACATATTCTGGCATATTTTTATTTTTTCTTGTTTTATTGCCCTTTTAGAGCCTGGGACTATGAAATCCCCTAACAAAATGACTAGTTTATCAACAACTCATATTTACGTGTTTAAATTATTCAACTTATTACCACTAATCAATGTAAAAAAAATTGAGATGATCCGGGTGGATACTTAATTACAGCGGTTTTACCAAACTTTCCAACCCAAATGTCTGACTGCACGTCACAGTTTTTAAAAAAAAATGCTTTTATTCTTCTGTACATCAGATTATTTTCACTAAAATTTATTTACAAATGGGGCACAGTGATATAGATATAATAGTATAAAAAAATATTGAAAACATGCATGGCTTTGGTTTGGAGTAATTTTGCATTTTGTCCGACTGTACGTCACACTTTTTTGAATTTGATTAAAAAATTAATTTTCTTAAAAATTGTTTTAATATTTTTCCAGGTATTTAAAAAATATTTTATTAATTTAGAAGGCAGTTAAAACAGTTTTGGAGAATTTAGAGAGCTTTTTGTTACTCCCAGAATTGATTGAATTGAAAATTTACGTCCAAGAATTTGTTCGATAAATCTCTTTTAGTGCTTTTCAGCATCTGACAGTCACTGAATAGAGCAGTAATAAAGAAATAGGTATGTATTATTTCTTAATAATCCCAGAAATTGGTATTGTGATTATTAGATTAGTTGCTAGAATAAGTTACATACTCTGACCTTCATTTATTTTGCCAAAAAAGAAAAAAAAGAAAAATTAGGTAATTTCCTTGAAAACTCGCAAAACCATCAGAATAGGTACCCCTTCTTCAAAGTATCATATTTTGGTAGAAATATATGTAATTAAGCTATGGGTAATTCCATGGGAAAAGTTACCTGGTGGCTATTTTTTGAAAGTGCATTTTTCATTAAACCTTATATATCATATGACAGATCATGAATTGATATAATTAAATTTTTGCAATATTAGCTTCACCAAGCAGTGTCTGTATACATTGTGGTAGCATCTCCGGACGTTTATTAATAAATGTCCGGAGATGTTACGTCCGTTACGCTCAGTTGTTACGTCCGTTACATTACATTTGCCATCGTACTGCCGACTCGGTATCATTAATTCCTCAAATAAATGCTGGGAATACAATGACTTACCTATACCAAGCTGCTATACCAGATTTAGTCTTCTGTCGTAGAACACTTCACAGAAATTTGTGAGCAAAACGATCATCATGCTAAACCGGGTATTTTGACGGTTACGTCCGTTACGAAGATTCATCATACCGTAGCACTCAGGCAAAAATTCTTAATCTCATATAATTACCATTTCCTGGCACCTTTGTGTTCACTGCGCAAAATAAACTAATACATTTGGTACGATAACCTTGTTCTTCATGAAATATTTTTGAGAACTGCCAATAAGTTCTGTCTGAATGTTACATCCGTTACGGTGGAATTACCCCGACACGGTTTTTTGTTCTGAACTCAGTTAGACTTACACTTTCAGGAAAATGTAGTGAAAAAACAATGGAACAAACTTCGTTTTTTGACATTTTAGAAACAGAATGGTAACCACTTACATGCGTTGAGCATGTACATTCGTGTCCTGCTCTGTGCAGTAATAAGGTGTCACGAGCTAAGCACGGGTCTGCCTTCGAGCACGTTCCGTACAGTCCGCGTGGATCCACCATGGCCCACGTGGTCAGCGCTCGCATTCACCCGATCTGTGTCAGAAATTGAGGGGAACGATCGGTTTATGATTATATGGAGGATTGGAATGAAAACGATATTGATATAAGTGTCAGATGGAGAAATGGAGGGAAAAGAGAATGCCAATAAAATTAGTCCAGAAATGGGTTGAAAGGAATGCGCTGCCGGTACTGAGATTTCCCAGCATTTGGACTCCAAATAAAAGGGTACGTTCCAATAGTAGTTCGGGTCTAAACTCGAAAGTGTATAATCTCAAAAGGATGTAAATGTCCAAGGGGTCTAAAGGGATCTGAAGTGTCTAAAAATGTAAAAGTGGTTTGAAGGGTCAAAAGTGCTAAATGGTCAAGGGTCCAATCAGTCAAAAAGGGGTTTAAGGCTGTCTAGCATGACAAAAGGGAATGAATAGTGGGTGATAAGGTCAAAGTGGTCTAAAGGGAGTCAAGGAACTTCAGGAGTATAAAGATCTAAAGATTCTGGGAGTCTGAAAAGGGGTCGAGATGGTATAAAAGGACAAACGGAGTATGAAGGACTTTTCTCTCCTCAGAAACAGTTGTGCATAACTCCACCAAACTTGATAGTTATGATCACCAGATGGCAAGAATTTGCAAGAGCATGATCATTTTTGTCTCCGGAGCTCCTGGGGTGGGGTCAAAAGGTGAAATAAAAAATGCAATGCAATAACGGGCACATTTCTAAACATCTTTGTCATGTCACGTTGGACATGCAATCAACATTGGTGACTCATGAAATGTGGAACAATTTTTCGATTTGATCACTGGTTCATGCCCCAGGGGTTGGGGACTTAGGGTCACAGGAGTCAAACCAGAAATATTTTAACCCTTTGAACCCTGAGCTCCTTGGATTTTCGGCTTCCCCATCCCGGGCTCGCTGGAGAAAAATCCGGCCGCTCGGGTCTACGGAGGTTTGAAGGCGCGGCTGGTAAACCCACTGCTTGGGTTTGTGGAGGTTTGAATAGTGGCCGGTATACCCACAGCTCGGCTGTATGGAGGTTTGAATCACGGCTGGTAAAACAGCTGCTCGGGTTCAAAGGGTTAAACTGAAAATTTGACATCAATCTTGTTGGAACATTTTCCCATCGTTCAACCTTGCTTTAGGTGGGAAGCGTGGGGATTTACGATGGCGTGCCATCAACCTCGCTCTCGTGTTTTGTTGTTTTATGTGTGGTGAATGGAGGAATGATCCATTAGAGTGCAAATGATTTGAAGGAAAGACTTGTTTAAATGGAGAATGTGAATGATATCTGGTTTAGCACATTTGTACTCAGTTGTGGATTGAAGAGTATTGTTCTTTTTCAGGGAAGCAAAGATGAGTCAGTCTCAAGATTCAGCAGATGTTGCGATGAACAAGCGATTGGGTTCACCAGATGTTGCTGTGAACGAGCGATTGGGTTCATCAGATGTTGCGATGAACGACCCAACACCGACAACTGCATCAAAGAAAGTCTCCCTGCGGAATTATCTAACGTAAATAAGTTACTTTGAAGCTCGTTTTTTGGATGTATCTTCCTCACAAAGTGTGCAACAAATTGACTTTTCCATCCTTTTCTCCTTAGGAAAATGTACAAAAGATTTAAAAGGACGTGGAAAGGTGCTGCTGGACATTCCACGTAAGTAATGGGAATAATACAGGATGTCATGATGTGAAACGCCCAAACAAGTAAATGATATTCCTCTTAGAGAGAAGGATTAAACATCACCCTGTCATATCTTAATCACATTTTACTCAATTATTGTTTTCTGTACCATGGATTAGGGGTTGTGGGGTTGGGGTACCTTGAGGTGCTGGCACTCTCCTCTGACCTGTCTCGCCTGGATTGGAATCTGGACCCACATATAAAGGGTCATCCTGGTGCTTTACATGAAGGGTGATAGATCAATGATAGTGCCTTTTTTACTTAATTTAATTTAATTTTTTGGATACAAAGTTGAGTCTCGTGGAAGAACTGGAATGTAGAACAGGTCATGACCAAACAGAACAAAATGAACAGTAAAAAGAGGAGGAAAGGCCAACAGCAGGGTTGAGGGACAACATAAAGAGAGACTTTGGTGTGGGGAGGATGCACGTGGTGAAGATGGTTCCTTGGATACTTGGAAACTTGGATAAAGATGGGTTGGGGCAGATTAATGGGGAAGAAAAGAGCTTGGGTTTCGATGGGGGGCTGGGGGGGGGTAATCTGTGATGGTGGTGAACAGTAACTTTGAAAAGCAAGGGAAAACATTCAACAACAAAATAATTATTCCACTGTATTTTAAAGTTTTCTTCAAAACTGAAATGCACGATGCATCATCAGTTACAGTTGTCAACTTACAATGAGCAGGTGCATGACATTACTCCAAAATAAATAAATAAATAAATAAACATCCAGAAGCACTTTCCACCAACAAGTGGCCTCGTGAAAACGACCAGCCCAAAGTTCTCCTGAAGATGCAAGAAGCACTTTAAAGTGGTCTTTGGGGGCTTTGTGTTCGCGGCTTGAGGTCTCGATATGGATCTTGAGTTGAATCCTCCATGACTCTGACCATCAGTCTAAGTGAATCATCTTCCACCCATCACAAAACTCGCTTCCTCTGCTTCCTCTGCATCGTCTGCCACTGTCTCTTCCTCTTCATCAGATTCTCCCAATTCTTCCTCTACCTTTTCCTCATGTTGCTCTCCAGCCTGCTTACTCTTTTTGGCCAAGTGATCAGCTGCCTTTTTTGCTTTCAACTTGGCACGCTTCACACGTTTACGTGCCGTGCGCCGGAGGCCTCTCACCATTCTTCTCCAAATTCTTCTCCGGGCGAGGTTTTGCAGTCCATTCCTTCATTCATTCTGGGATGACGACTGGTTGCTCTGAGAACGTAAAGCTCGAGGACCACTTGTTTTTTTCGTTTGTGTATTTACTTCTTGGGGAGAGAATAAGGGTGTTGAGGTTTGTTTGGTGACCGATGACCAGATCTCGAGAGCACATTCACTAGTCTGGCCCACATGGGCAGCCAATGTCTGTCTACCCCTCAATCCCAAATTAATCCTGGAATTGAGTGCAGTACTGTCTTTGAAATTTCCATTTTGACGAAACCTTAAACTGTTTCACCAACCCATTTGCGCACTTCCCTCTTGATGCTTGGATCCAAAAGTGGAAAATGAAAAACATGTGATTTCAATGATGCTCACATCCACTTCGCAATGGCACGCATTTCTTGGCCTCGTTGTGCTGATACTTAGTCGGGTTGTGGTCAAGTCAGGTTGTTGACTGTCTGGATATTGAATACACAGAAAACCTGTGATGGTTGAAGGCCCCAAGAGGGCATCGTGCACCTCTGGGGCGAATAAAAGCACATACACACGGAATTTGAGTGAGAAATATCTTGTTATTCTGTTTTGCAATGAAATCAATTTGCATTCATGGGATAAATATGCATTGCAAGTGTGAGTTAGCATAGGTTTCTGTTCTTTTCTCCCCTATTTACCTTGTCTGTCCTCTACATTTCGCAACACATGCACTCTCACTCACTTTCAGATTCATTACCTACCTCATAACGAGTGCAATTGCAGGGCTTTAGCAGAGTGGTGGAACCTCTCAAGTGACAACAGGAATGTTTTGAAGCTTCTTTAAGCTTCCCCCCCAAACCTTCCCCCACAAACCTTCTCATCCCAGGCGTGATTCCGCTGCGATGCGGCTCCGCCAATCAGGTGCGGCCACATCAAAGGAGAAGTTGCTTCACAACAGCCAGGAAAGGAGTGGGTTTGGGTGGGGGTGGGGGGGTGATAGAAGGAGAGATGCGCAAGCCGTTCAAAGCCTTTTCCCTTGGAGCTTTTTCCACCTTTCATCTTTTCCGCTTGAATGCGTCAAGCTCGACAGAGTTTTGCCCTTCCACTCACTTCGACTTTCATTCTGCTTTGCGCTTTTGTTACATTCTTCCACACCTTCAACCTCTCCACTCAATTTATTTCCATGTATGCGTTTTCCCACAGGCCGCAACGTGTCTTCTCCTTTGCTTTTCTTTGTTCATACTTTCTGTGGCTTTTACTGACGCACTTACGGACCCGGTGCGTCTGCTCCGCACCAAGTCCATTGCCACACTGCCACGTTTTCCCTCGCACCAATGAAACGAGATATCCCGGAGCCACGCAGGTCATCGCGTTGGAACGGATGAACCTCCCTCAGTTTCCCCACATGACCGGGTGCTGCCACAGGAGGGAGAGAGGAACCGTGAGGGAGGCGAGCCTGAATCGCCGAGCAGTGTGCTCAGTCACCTTCATTGAGGTTGCTGAACATGTGCCGGAGCACGTATAAGACCCCGCACTTATCTTTCGCACACTATATTTCTTCCTGGGACAATTGGTCTGAGTAGGGAATTGTAACGGTAGTCCATAGAGATTACATAAGAGAGTGGCGTTGGTTCGCTCAGCCAATGAAGTAGTCACCACGTAGTTTCCTGCACGCGTCCCCATCTGCTTCGTTCTTTTCACAGGTATGGTAAACCGACCCTGGGCACGAAGATCCGGCCAGAAGTGAGTGTTGTTGATGGCGTCGGTGGTCTTTTTATAGACATGTCGGTTCGGAGTTATCTGCCCGCGTGTCCATCACAAACTGATGCGGTTTCATGATCACTGACCTGACTGTATTTTCATTCTGCCATTGCATTTTATTTGTAACATTTTTGTAAGTGCAATTTTACAAAATCTATTTTTTCATTATTTTCTTTAGGAATTCAAAGCCCCACGTGGGAAAAGCATCTTTTCAGCAAGAACCACCAACAGGTGAGGTGTGAGAGTTGTTGAGGATTAAATGATTTTCACTAAATTAATGCCGTGTCTTGGTTATGCATATTTTGCATGTGTTGGGATATTTAAGGACCTGTAAAAGGTTGTTGGTGTTTTTAAATATATATTTTTGGGTGGGGGAAGGGGGAGTTACCAGATCTGGTGGAGGTGTGCGCTCCACCGAGTGCCCTTCTGGTTCTAAATGTGATGTAAGTGGAGAACACCTGTTCGCACGTGTTGCTCGATCCAAACATTGTTATTCGAGGTAAAGTGACATTGTTCACTGTGCTGTACGTAAGTAGAAGTTCATTCCAAGTTTACACAATGAGGTTATCGTCCCCTATCCCATGGTAACTTCTTCAGGTTAGTGTTTACAACAAAACCCATGCCCCTCCCCTGAGGGGAAGAAAATGAAATAACAAATAAATAAATAAATAGAACTTCAAAATTAAAGAAATACAAAAAAACATTCTTTTTATTTCATAAATTAAAAACTTTTTTTGTATTTTCTTCCTTGGATATCGTGTGGATGGGTTGGTGTGGTGTTTGCGCAGGCATGAAGGGCTGACTTGGGCTGAAGGGCCTCTACCTGTGTTGGATTTCCTTGTTGAGGAAACAAACAGGAAACGCTCCCCTCCCCAAAATCCACAATGGTACGGTCCATAGAAAAGATTTGTTGGAGGCTGAAAAGATACACCATCCCCTTCCCTAAAATCCACCATGGTACGGTCTATAGAAAAGCTTGTTCGGAGGCTTCAAATATTCACCATCCCCACCCCAAAATCCACAATGGTACGGTCCCCAGACAAGTTTGGCAAGTGGTCTCTCCCTCTGACTCCCCATTTATTAATCTCTTTCCTTCTTCCTCAGACTTTGTTGCCACTTCCAACACAATAAATCCGTTTGGGAAGTTGTCACAAGAGGATCGAGTCAAACTCCAAACGACGGTCCAGACAGAACTGGTTTAAATGGATCCTGCCATGTTGTGAAGCGGTGCCGAGCACTCCGTTCCGTGAGAGTGCTTGCTTGAGCGTTTTGAATCCAGAAAGCAGCTTACCAACGGAACACACCCCTGGTTTCAAAAGCCCTTTTCGGTGGCCTGCACGTTCATAGGAACGTGTCAACACGTTAATATCATGTACATGTCGAGCACACTGTAATTTTCAACCAATTCATGGAGAAACATTTATTCTGTACATAATATATAGACGGCGACCAACGACCACAACTCGACAGTGGAGCATCGCAGAGGGTCGTGCGACGGCTCTTTACATTCGGAGGAATCTCTCGTACACTGTGGACCCTGGTCTTGCCCCCCTCAGAGAACCGTTTCTTTGTCAGCATGAAATGTGAATATCTCATATTTGGCCTTTCAGTACAAATTATTCACAAGGCGATAATTAATCGATATATCGATCTATATCTATCGATCCATTTATATTGTGTGATAGAGGAGTGAATCAAACTATTTATGATCAATCAAAACTGCAATGTCGGGATGACAAACCACAGTCAAACAAAATGCAGACACGTACGATGTACAACGTGGACATAAGTACTTACGTTACCAATCGCTAAACCGTGATTTTCGCTTCGTGAGCGCAGAGTAACAATGTATTCATCCAGTCTCAGGGCAAACAATGACCTGCACTGAGAAATGTCCAAAAAATTAGTGTGGATACCTTTCCCAATCCATACTCTCACTAGTATCTTACACAATCCATACTCTCACTAGTACCTTACCCAATCCATACTCTCACGAGTACCTTACACAATCCATACTCTCACGAGTACCTTACCCAATCAATACTCTCACGAGTACCTTACACAATCCATACTCTCACTAGTACCTTCCACAATCCATACTCTCACTGCCTTACACACTCCATACCCTCACTAGTACCTGACACAATCCGTACTCTCACTAGTACCTTACACAATCCATACTCTTACTAGTATGTTACACAATCCACACTCTCACGAGTACCTTACACAATCCATACTCTCATGAGTACCTTACACAATCCGTACTCTCACTAGTACCTTACACAATCCATACTCTCATTGCCTTACACAATCTATACTCTTACTAGTACCTTACACAATCCATACTCTCACTAGTACCTTACACAATCCATACTCTTACTCGTACCTTACACAATCCACACTCTCACTAGTACCTTACACAATCCGTACTCTCACTCGTACTCTCACTAGTACCTTACACAATCCGTACTCTCACTAGTACCTTACACAATCCGTACTCTCACTAGTAACTTACCCAATCCGTACTCTCACTCGCATTTTATTTGTAATATTTTTGTAAGTGCAGTTTTGCAAAATCTGTTTTTTCATTATTTTCTTCAGGAATTCAAATCCTCAAGTGGGAAAAGCATCTTTTCTGGAAGAGCTACCAACAGGTGAGGTGTGAGAGAGTTGTTGAGGATTAAATGCTTTTCACTAAATGAATGCCGTGTCTCGGTTACGCATATTTTACATGTGTTGGGATATTTAAGGACCTGTAAAAGGTTGTTGGTGTTTTTAAAAATATATTTTTAACTTGCCGGTGGAGTCTGCTCGGTTCGTGGCTTCCTGTTCACGGTGACCCAGATGACTTTGCCCTCACCGCAGCAACCTTTCTCGTGCATGCTCCGATCATTTTGTTTTGTTCCTCGAGCAACACCATGGCGACGTTTTAACTGCTTTTCACCTCATTCCTTCACAATCGCAGCTTTAATAGTTTATCTCAAGTTTAATACCATCTTTCAACAGCTTGCAGGTGCATATTTTGCACTTTCAATTTTGCAGGTTTGCACAGGAATCGTGACTTGCTTGGGATGACGGCAATAACTTCTTTTCTCTTGGTCGAAACACATGTGTCTTTGACGTACCATCAGAAGTCAATGCCAATCTTTGCCTTTTGAACTTTTTCTGTAGTTTTGGCAAAGCAACTTTTTACCTTCTCCACTAAAAGTTGTGGCTGGAGGTTATGTCTCCACTCGTATCTGTTTGTTTGTCTGTCTGTCTGTGAGCAGGATATCTCAAAATGTTGTGGATGGATTCGGCCGGAATTTGGTGGACAGGTTAAGTGTCTTACAAGAACGAATTGATTAGATTTTGGTGAAGATCCAGATCCGGGTATTAGAATTTTTAAAAGTGATTCTTCACCATTGAGAGATTGGGCCAACAACGATGTACAGCACGATATCTCAAAAAGTTGTGGACGAGTTATGACAAAACTTGGTGGATGAGTTGGTCGGTGACAAGAATAAGCCGATTAAACTTTGGTTCAGGTTTGGATCCAGATCCGACCTGTCGGTGGGATACAAAATGTAAACTATTCATTCTGGCGGAGGTATGCGCTCCACTGAGTGCTGTTCTTTCTGAATGCCTTTCCTCTTCAGGTTTGGGTTGGTGAAGCAACCAATTTTTTTCAACCAAATGCTGAGAAATATTTGGAATCATTTCTGCTTTTCACGTAACACAAAACACACCAACACAAACAGACTTTCAAACTCACAGCACATTCAAAGTGACACATGTAACTTACATACGAACATGACACATGTTTGTGACATGTCATGACACATGAACAGAACATGACAACAAGCTTGTCTCACCATCCTCATCATTGATTGAGGTCCCTGGAGTTATTTGTCATTTTGGTCCTTTGCTCTGCTAACCATTGTGGGAAATATGCTGAATGGATGTTTCAGGCATTGGCCCTTTTGATTTTAAGATGTGTCTGAAATGCCACTTCTCCTTACCTCCCACGGCAATTCACATACCACTCTCAATATTTGGTGAAGAAAATTTCACTGTTCTTGTTTTTTTTTCGACACAGACCTGTTATTGTTGTTATAAAGACAAGTTTTTCATTTGTGAGGCAACTATTGTGATTAGTTATAGATTCTCCCAAGTCCATGCATTTGATGTAAGATCTAATTACTGTCAGATTGGAGCAAGTTCAGAACCATGAGTTAAATAAGCCAGGTAATGAAGATTCTTCCAAATGTGACCCACGAGCAAATGAAATAGAAGATGATGATATCGCAGTGCAGAACAGTATGGATTAAGAAAAGGAAACCGCACCTTCTTACATGTTATTGCCAAGAAGAATCATTGTAATAAGTTGGAAAGAATGAAAATCGACTGAGCACGTACAGTATGTACATTGGCAGGTATAACCATCGCAAAGAAGCATCCGATCTGTAATATTTGGCCATGTTGAGTGTCTCCCCAATCTCCAAAACACAATACTGCCGGACCCTGACGTTCACGGGGTTGGGGGGGGGGGTGAGGAGTACGTTCCTGGAAAATTCTGTGAATGTCGGGGCATTGTTTCAATGGGTAAAAGGGAGATAGGTTCCCCGCGGTTCATGATTTGTGAAGAATACCGCAAATGTAAACACCGCGAATGTTGCAGTATTGTTTTTAATGGAAAGGGGGAACGTTCCCGGCGGTTTATGATTCGTAAGCCAGAATTTTAAAAGTTTTAAATTATTTTCGAAGGCAAATGCACATGGTTAAGTTCATAAAAAATGCTTCCAAAGAAAAAATAAAAACGACAACACCAGGTACCATTTCCAATGTTTTTATTGAAGGAATGCAATTACAGTTTATTAAAAGGACTTTACAAACCGCACCAGAATGGTGAAAAAAAAACAACAACAATAACAGCAGGTATATTCAGGTTCCCTGTGTATTTTCGTTCATTTTTCGTGGAGATTTGCAACCAGCTGCATTTTTTGGGGGATTTGACCTGACAACACCAAAACCAATGTTTCCATTTGAAACAATCCATTTTTCGGCCGCCATCTTGGATTTCAAAATTGCCACCGTTTCATACCGATTTCAGTTAATATCTTGAAAAGTAAGCAAGATATTGTGTTTATTTCAATGGATATATCCACATTTTTGGGGTCGAGGAAAATGTTGGTGCAAGCAAAAATTGGCTGTGATGGCAGCCATCTTTGATAAGCCGCCATTTTGGATTCCAAGATGGCCACCACTGAAAAAGCAATCCCATGACCATAATTTTCACCTCCAGCTTGGCAATACGCTGTTGATATGGTGATTTTTCAACCAGTGTTAGCTACTTAGAGGGGTTAAGAAAATGATGGTGTGACAAGAACAATTTTCAATAGATCGAAAGAATGTGAACATTACATTAATTTTATCAGAAATTTGTTTACTGTATTTTCAGGTTGTAGCCCATAATGACTGACCGGCCAATTCTTAGGAAGGAATCCACACCCAATGACTGGCAACTTTGCATCCTGTGCAAGAGTCATGATGCAGCAAAAGGAACTCTTGTTCAGCCACGCTTCCATCAGACAAGAATCTCTGCTTTTCTGTCAGATGGATAATGAGCAGCAGCTGTTTTCTGCCAGCACTGACAATGCTGGAAAGACTCTTCAGGATGATATAGAAAAGTCCAATGACCAACTGCTCAGAACTAGAATAAACTGTTGTATCTCGCCCAATGATGCCCATGCAATGTACATCAAGTATCATAAACCCTGCTGGACTAAACATGTTTTCCATGTTTTACGGGGTGAACTCACAGTTGAGAGACACAGAAAAAGATCGCCTTTTGCAATGGGCATGCTTGATTGAGTTGAGCCATGTCATTGGCATTCAAACAAGACACAAGGAATACCTCTCGATGGAGGATATTGAAACTACCGACACAAATATGCTGGGTGGTCCCGATGCCTTAAAAAAACCATGACTATCACCAACATATCGTCGATAGTGGTTGAAAGAGAAAATCCTGTCTGAGTTGCCGACTGTAGCTTCAGTTCTTTAAAAAACAGGAGAAAATCATCTGTACTCTACTCCCCAGAGGCTTGTAATGAAACACGAGTGCAATCAGCACTTGAAAGAGAGGAGGAGGAAATGAGTAATATGAATCTCATATACAAGGCAGCAGTTGTGATATGAAAGGCTATCACTGGTTTTGCAACAAAAACATCACTGGTGGCTCTTTGGGTAATATGCAAGTCACCAGCTTTGACAGTGATGTCCCTGCTGAACTGTATTCATTGATTCGCTGGGTTATGGTTGGACCAGTTTCCAAGCTACAGACGGAAAAGAGATCCCGCTTCGTTGATCTATCCGCGCTTACAGTGTGCCAAAACATGATGTATGGGTACAAATCAACACAACAGGTGCAAAACAAGCCAAAGGATTCTTCCACGGCATTTTGGGCTCCATACTACAGAGAAAATGCTCAGGTTAAAGGGCTGGCACTTACTGCACATCATGACACACAAAACAAATCACTGATTGAATTACTCAGTGCTCAAGGCTTTTGTATCCAATGCAATCATGTTCTTCAATTAGACTGCCATTTCTAATGCAGTTGTGGAAAACAGCAAGCTGACTTAAGCATTATATGTCGCACAATTTATAAAGACGGGAGCTTTTCCTTTCTTTGCTGCAGATAATGCAGACTTTGATGAAGATACCTCAGATGGTAAGGGTGCAACACATGGCACCATCATTGCCATGTACCAAAGAGTGACTGCAGATGGACAACCTTTAGCTCCACCACTTGACATTGTAGAATCGAAGAGCCTGACTATCACCATATCATGTTCCACTGTTAGAGTATAGTAAGCCCAAGCCACAGACAGTCAAGAGGGACACTGACTTCACTGTAAGCAAGACTGGCATCCCAGAAAAATACAAATTGACACACCTTGGATGGGTATTTGTATCCTTTCTTGCAAAGGCAAGAGATGGAGCAAGTAAGATACCTGGCTGGACAGGATTCAACTCATTGATTTCTTGAAGCCAACCTCAAATACATGTTGGTGCATTGCCTCTGCTTCCTGAAGAAGCACATGACAAGTCAACACTGCTGACTGTAATTGTGCAGGTCAATCAGTTAAGACACATGGCAGTTGGAGATTCTCATCCCACAATAATAACTTTTGATCTTGCATTGGATGAAAAAGTGGTGCAGCTGTGAGATGCCAGACCTGATCTGAAGGATAAAGTTGTTCCAAGGCTAGGGGAACTGCATGTTGTGATGGCTGCATTGAGGGCTATTGGCATATCCATGGAGAACTCTGGCATTGATGATGCTTGAGCTGAAGCTGACCTGGATGGCTCAGCCACAACAAGACAGATATTGAAGTGCACACACTACCAATGTGCACTTCGAGCTCACATCTATTCATACATGGCCTTGTACGATCTCGCTCTGGATGAATTCTTCAAACAATATCCTCATTTACGTGATTGTTGCTTGGAGACAGCAAATGCTGCAGCTGATGCCTGTGGTAAGGAGGATAAGAAGGAAAAGGTGGAATCAGTCAGAGAGGCAAAAACCTGTCTGGAAAAGGCTATGACATCAGACATTGTCACTGCATTTAACCTGTGGAAGGAAAAGCGATACAAATATGCAGTGTTTAGGGAAACCCTGAACTATTTGCAACATGTCGAGATAGTCCTGTTTTTTGTCGCGGTATCATGCAATGCAGATATGGAACTCCACCAAGCAGGAGGAGAGCTGCGAAACAAGATTTTCTTTTCCATCAACCACATAAAATACAAAAGACTCTTGACATGCTATCTTGCAGACATGAAGGATATCAAGGAGAAGCATCCAGGGACATGGAAGGAATTGGAGGGTGGCTGCTTGTCAGTTCGCAAGAATGATGTACCTTTCAGTTCCATTGGCATGGATCATGCCATTGAACATTTGAATAGGCAAATGAAAGCCAGATCAGGATTGGTTGGATTATCAAACAATGTCAATGCCAGACAGAGGTTTTTCTTTGCCACTCCAGAACTATCATGCATGTCAGCAAAATTCAAGACTGTTCTTCATTGAGGCGAACAGCCAATTGACTGAGCACCATGACCTTAGTCCAAGTGATGTGAAATAGGTGCACACAGCTGCAGACAAAATAAAGAATGCAATTCTTGTACATGGGAACCCTTTTGCAGTTGAAGGGGACAAGCTGTACAACATGATTACCCTGGCTTATGTTCCTGATGAGTATGTGGAGCAGATACTAAATGCAAATGACAGTGGTCAAAAGTTGTGTGAAGAATTTGTGGAAGACACGATAAATGGTGATACAAGCCTTTGGGCTAAGGTCACAAAAGTAGGGAACAGAATGTTTCTCTCTGAGAACAAAACAATGTCCAGTAACCTGCATGACAAGACAGTATATCTGAAGGAGACAAAAAATCTGTATGCAAGACTTCTGATGCTTGCAAAATCCAGCAGAGACATAGATCTAAAACATGCCATTGGAGACCATGAATTCACCCTTGCACCAAGAGCACCGTTTTCACCTGATGGTAAAAGTCTGATCTAACAGATTACCTTGCAATGAAAGTGATGATGTACAACAAGGACTCACCAAAACTTATTGTTGTGTCTGCATCTGGGTGCACAAGAAGCAACAGCAATATAGCATTTGAGAACAACAACCACAAAGAGGCTGACACCTTCCGATCCATCATGCAGTGTTGGCATCCCACAGAAATCCACCTGATGCAGAAATCATGTTCTCACCAGAAACTGATGTGCTTGTACTTGTAGTTGCCAACTATCACCTTTTCCTCAGAAAAAACATCCATTTCAATGGTGTCTGGGATCATTGACATGTAGCCTATTGCTGCAGCACTTGGAGTTCAAAGAGCATAGGCACTGCCTGCATTGCATGCCTTCTCAGGAGCTGACACTATTGGGAAATTCAACCGAATCGGCAAAGCGACATGGCTCAAAGTCTTCATGAAAGCAGGTGATGATGTCATTGAAGCTTTTCAGCAGCTCATGGATGATGATGGTGTCAGTTAGCAACAGTTGGCTGGACTTGCATATTTTGTGTGTGAGGTATATTGCCCTCAGAGAATTCACATCGAGAGAATTCCAGACTTACGATGGTATCTCTTCTGCAAACACATGGTGGAAAGTGACAGACTGCCACCAACAATGGGAGCATTGAAGCAGAATATTTTTAGAGTTCATGTCCAGACTAGAGTGTGGGGTCAAGCTAGTATTGCATATCAGACCTTCATAGATCCACTGAAGAATTTATTCTTCCAAGACGCCAATGGAATCTTATGCCCCATACTACAGATGATCTTCCTGCACCAAACGCCATAATTGAGATGGTTTCTTGTCACTGCAAGGGCGATTGCTCAACACACAGGTGTGGTTGCAGGTCACACAATCTTGCCTGCACAGACCTCTGTTCATGCAACACTGAATGCCAAAATGATGACGACTCCGTCAGTATTCCTGTGTGAAATGACAGTTCAGAAAATGGCAATTGAACTAAAACAGTTTGGTCCAGCGAATATGATTTCTATTGATTGATTCCAGTGTCACAGTTTGTATGTTCATTTGGTACATTTTGCAGAATATTCTTGTCAGATATCATAAAGTGAAGGAAGTTTTTATCTGAGAAGTTGACAATGCACCAGCCATAAACCATAAAGTCGGTGCTCGATGCCTGCACTATACAAACATGTACTTCATGCCACACGTTCTGTCAACAGGCATACATGGTAATGACCTGTTGCCACAAAATAGCTGTAAGTGAAACAGAAATAACTACTGGTGGGCAAATATCGTAGGTTGCAGCAAGCCAACACCAAAACTTTTTCAAATAGCTCCACCAACACTTTCCTTGACTTTGAAAATGTGGAGCCCCCGAGGCCACTCGGTTCACAATTCTTATGCTGCAAGTAAGTTGTCGACCAAAATAGATTTTGAATGGTGACCATCGTGGATAATAAGACAACCTGCATTTTGAATTCTTGCATAATTTCAATTTTATGTCAATACATGCATCAATTTCTTCAGCTTCAAATGTTACGTTCTTATCACTACGAATTGTGTTCCAATTTTAACACAATAATTGATACAATAACAAACAAAAAAGGTTTTTTTATGTCAGCCATCTTGAATTCCAAGATAGCTGCCATCAAAATCCATTTCTACTTGCACCATCATTTTCCTCCACCCCAAAAATGTGGGTATAGCCATTGAAATCATTTTCGTATCTTGCTTAGTTTTTGAGTTATTAATAAAAACAGCAACTAAATGGTGGCCATTTTGTAATCCATGATGGTGGCTGAAAAAGTATTTGATGCAAATGGAAACTATGGTTTATGTATTTAGTGGACCAAGGGCTTTCCAAAAATTGGAATAGTTACAAATCTTCATCGATATTGAATGAAAGTTTGGCTCTTAACATCATGAAACTGACTATACAACCCGATGTGAGTGCAGAATTAAACTTATAACGTCATCAGTCATGTGATCTGGTGCCCATATTGGATTGAAAATAAAAACGTTTAAGAAAATCTTCTTCTCCGGAACCGTGAAACAGATCGATGCGAAACCTTATACACATGATCGACTTGTCATAGGGAGTACAGTTTGAATTTTTTTTCTTCATATTCACCGTCATTGACGCAATCTAGTCTGATTGTGCACAAAAGTGGTCTTTAAATATACCAATATAATCAATCAATAATCAATAAAGCTATGGATAATGTCAATTTATGTGATGTAATCGGTGCATGGATGATACGGGTACGTGGGCTGTAACAGCAGTGGGCCATCATAGTTGCGTGTTCACTGTTCAGTTAACGATGGGTATTTTTGTTCAGAATGAGCATGCGAAGCGAGTTTTTTTGGAGTTCAAGTGTCCTGTTATGGCCCTTACCATGGACATTCAGTGAAGCACTATTCTGATTGTTTTATTGTCGGGGATGGGAATAGAACCTAGACGAGACAGCTGAAAGTCAGTGTGCGACCTCTGCAGCATCCTGTCAAACCTCAAAGACCAATAATGAGGTGAATTAAATTGCATTTTAATCTCAAAATGTAAATTGATTCTCCAGGGCTCATCATTGGAGTCTCTCTGAAACATGAAATGTTGTGATGGATGGTCTCTTTATATCAAATATTTTTCAGTTTTGTTCACATGTGGCATCATAAAAAGTATGAGTGGCGTCTCAATGAAGTAAGAAGCAATCCAATCGGGTGTTTGCAAACTCCAACAACGATTTTGATTTACTGTATAGGAAGACCCCGACATTCGTGGGGGGATACGTTCCTGAAAAATGCCACGAATGTCAAATCTGCGAATATCAGGGCATTGTTTCAATGGAAAAAGGAGGGACAGGTTCCATGTGGTTCATGATTAAGAAGGGAAAATCAAAAATCCCATGAAAAACGATGACTACGCCCATGACACATTTTATGAACCGCGAATACGCAGGGTCCACCCACAGACATTGGGGTCCGACAGTCCTTCAAAAAAAAGTGAATAGTTCAGTAATAAGTGAGAAATGAATGCCACAAAAGTACAATTTGTAACTTCTTTTGTAAAAACTGCAACAAGTTTCAATGAAAACCACACTTACGAATGTTTGGATGGACCAGTTCACTCAGTAATAAAGCTTCATAAAAGAGCTGCAAAAGAAGAATGAAAAGTAATGATTAAGGAAATAAACTCATTCAATAAGCTGTATAAAGGTTAACAACCCACAATGACAACCACAAAATTGTAACTCACACCGAGAGAGACTCAACATCCTCGGGGGACAGCATGCTCCATCACAGACAAATATCTAAACTGTATAAGTTCAGCAGACTAAACACCGTCATCTTAACAATCAGACAAACTTACAAATAATGTCGTGTACTCCTGCGCAATCTTCACTGCAACCTGAAAGAAGAAGAGTTTAACCCTTCAATTTTTGAGTGAGCTATCTAGCACACAGCCATCCCTCTTTATCACACAATACACATTACTTTCCATTGTCATTGGATTTACTCATATCATGGAATCTTCTACAGCAATAATGTGGGGCCTGTACGTCTCGAGATACGCATCCTTCATCTAAACCGAAATAAAGGAGACAAATGGAGATGCAGGAGAATCTTCAACTCCCTTTGCCATCGTTCTTCTTCCAAGTCTCCCTCTGTTGTATTCCTCTGCCATGCTGTCTGTGTTTTCTTGCTTTCCATTGTGTTCTTTCTGAACTGTTTTGATTTGTTCTGTGTTTATGCTCTTCCATGAGCTGTGGTCTTGCTCAAAAAAACTGAAAGGAAAGAACAGGAAATGTATGCTTGTACCTTTTTGTCAGAGTAAACGTTCCTTGCTTCCAATATGATTCCAAAGCATCCTTTTCCAAGTTTAGAGGAAACCTCCCAGTGCCAAACCTGATAACAAAAGCAAAAACATGGAGTTTCACAACAGTACTTCTGGATTACTCTTGTGGCATGCTTACAGACTAAGCAGATGATCTGGTGCATCCTACATGCACACATAATAACGATAAGCTCCATATACCAGACTGTAAAAGTGTAAATTTTCACGCTGAGCAAAGTGAAAACGTGTTTGTGACATTTGAAATTTTGCGGAGAGGGCGGAAGACACAACCTCAATGATCTTAACCAAATTAAACCACAGTGAATGTTTACATTGGGAGAAAATAACTTGCAATGTAACCAGAACTAAAGAGAAACAGGCAAGAAAACACACTTTATTAAAAAATAAATTAAGATTTACATCCTCTGCATAAATCATACGGAATGAATGAAGAAATGTACGGAATCAATGTGGCACTGCTTTAACCAAGCTTGTAGGTTTCTAGAAACATCGAAGTTCATCTGCTTTTAAAATTTGCTTCAAATGATGAAGCAACTTTTATGTTGATTTGTGGACGCTGAAGTACCATACTGTAGTTGCGAAACGCGTCAACCTACTCCACACGTGCTGGCCAAGTGTGTTGCTTGCAACTCAATGCAGCACAATGTTAAATTTAAACGTCCAGCACGTGCATTATTTGTACCATCTGGTACTGTCATCTGATAATCTCTCGAGAAAACAACCAAAAACAAATATATTCGCACATTGTAAAATTCATGCTTCTCCATTATCATGTGAAATGCGTGGATATTGATGTGCTGCAAAAATGTCCACTTTCATCTATATGTATGTATGTGTGTATATATATATATATATATATATATATATATATATATATATATATATATATATATATATATATATATGTGCAATCCTGTGTCTTGCTTACCTGGCACTTGACAACATTAACCACCTGATCACCCTCCTTTTCATTTTCATCAGTCTCAATGCCCTTATCTTCCTTCAGCTGATTATCCTCATCATCTTTCATGTCCGCTCATTCTTTCAATTCTTCACTGTCCTCCTCTTGAATAACACTGAGATGACATCCTGCAAAGATGAGATGATATCCACATTAAACAGATATTGTGACAGACAATCATCAATGGCGAGAACAACATCGTGTTCAGATGTGTGCACTCTGGAAATTATGTCTTCAGTTTCATCAATTACCGGCTTGTTCTTCTTCTTGACCAGCCATTTCTTCTTATACCATGTCCTCGAGGAAAGGCTCAAGGGCTCATAGAACATGCAAGATTTGCACAAGTCTTTCAGGAACTTGTTGGCCAGGCCTGACATGATTAGAGTTGGTGAAGGCAGGAATTTGTTCAGGGTGCTGGCGAAAACTTAGCAACTCTTAGTGAAAGATACTGAGTGATCTTTCACGAGCCCCCCAACTAATGCTACCAGACGGGGCACCCAACGTAACGTCCAGTTGAGGAACCGCACGGTTGTGATGCAATGCCCTACCTGCGAGGCACCAATCCGAGTTCATTAAACATGGATGGAATCAACAGATCGTTGATCGAAGTGATATAACCGTCGTTGAAAGTGAGAAGAAGCTTACGTTTCGGGTGTTAACCCTTCATCAAAGCCAAAAGAGTCGGACAAAATCTACACCAGTCCTCACTAGCAAGATTAATTTGTGATTCAACAGTCTGCTCAGGGTCAGGTATATTTGCTTCATCTGCACTACCCTGTCGGACACATGTAGAAACAACAGTGATAAAGATAAATTTACGAATCGGGGGATTCTGTTCAGGCAAAGGATGAAGGAACAAGAGCGAGAATTGCTTTGCAATACATATCCCCTCGTGCTGTGATATTTTCTAAATCCTAAAAGGACATAATTCTGTGAAAAATTGATGAAACGCTCTGAAACTCGAACTTGTTTGTTGTCCCCTCCAGGCTTCCCTCCAGGCCTTCAAAACAACTCTTCACCACCACCTCTTATCTAACCCCATCCAAAACCTCGATCTTTTCTACCCCCGTTAATCCATCCAAAACCCACCTCCTTCAAATTCCCTGCTTTCCTTCCTGAAAGTCCCTGTGGTGTCCATCTTGTACACCCCTTGTTCACCGCCCCATCCCTCTCCCTTCCACAGATCTCCTAATGTCTCTGCTCCCCACTGTTTTGTCCTTCCCTCTCCCGCCCCTCGTCTCATGCCCCGTTGCTGTGCGTTGTGTGTAAGCTCTCATACGAGACTCGACATTGTATAAAAAGATTTTTTCAAAACTTCTTCTGTAACTTGTCATACTGAAGCCATGTACCAACTTGCAGTTGGAGATATTAAAGGGTGTGTGAAAAAATTCTGAAAAATCACAGGTGGGACGGATGGACGGACAGCAAACCTATGGTCCTCTCCAGTTAAACCAGTAGGGGACAGATAATTGTGGACAGAACAAATGCACCTCACACTGTATTGGACAACAATAAATCGAGAAAGTTTGTGGATGGGTATCAAAGAGGATATTTTAGAACGAGACATAACATGGCAAGCATATTATAAAAACCGTGTTCTTCTTGATCTCATTACATGTAATTCTGTTTTGATCACATTATTGGAAGGAATGAGCTGCTTTGGAGAAGGCTCATCAAAGAACAATCAAAAAGTTTTCAGGACAGGTTTGAATGATGAGATAGAGAGAAGAAGAGGAGAGGAGAAAGAGGAGGAGAAGATGTGAAGACGTGGAGAAGAATCGACGGAGGATGGGAGAAGGAGGGGAGGATTATGAAGATTAGGATGAGGACGAAGAGGAAGCAGAGGAAGATGTTACATTGGAGATGATAAGAAAAAAATATCAAGAAAACCAAATATTGTTCAGTGGACAGAAAACCTCCATCGTGGTAATCGCCCACTCCATCCCAAGCCTATTGACCCGCAGCTTCAAAGCCTGTACTCCGGACTCACCTTCCTTCTCAGCGAGGCAGTGCTTTAACGCCTCGGTGCTCACGTTTTTACACATGCATTCATACAGTACATGAGGTGAAAGGCACAGCACTCTTTCAGCACATCAGGGTGAGAGGCAAGGTCTGCCTTCAACTTTTCGTCTGTGAGAAACACAAAAACAATCAATTTGGGAGCATCAACAAGCATGCAAATGGTTAAGGTGAGATATCAAAAGAGCAATTGTGTGAACCACCACTCATAAGAAGAAAATACAGTTGCATCACTCTCTGCTGCAATGGAATCGGTCAGTGGCTGGCATATTAAATGGACCATGTCATTCAATCATGAATAATCTCATGTCTTCTGTCTTCTGCAGACACATTTGTTTCACCCACAATGTGACACGTGGACTGGTCTCTCCTTCCATCTGCATCCATCTCTGCAGCAGATACTCTTTCTTCTTGTGATCGTAACAATGGTGTTGTCTTGAGCATTAAATTGCTTGCTCTCCGAAGAACAGTGACACTTGTGGTCCACTCGACGAGGCAGGATTTCGACTGCATTTTATCACCTCGTACTAAATTTTCATTAAAATCCCTCGGTCTGACAGGATGGCCTGGAGTAGAGGTACGCAGACTCTCCTCTGAGGTGTCTTGCCTGTCTTTGAATCCCGACCGACCTGTAAACTGTCATCCGGGTGTTTCGCAGGGTGATTTATCAGTGCGTGTGCTATCCCTTGGATGGATGTCAAACTGGTCTGTCAGTATTCGTTGGTGGACGTCAAAGACCGCACGGTGTCTTTCGTGGAGTCGTGAGCTATCATTGGCACCTTGAACAAATTATGAATTCCTGCTCTCGCCAAAAGAGGGCACTGTTTCAGCGGCACAGCCCCGCCCGCAGCCTTGTGCTGAAAATGAACGAAGAGTAAGAAGATTAAAATTCCTGCATGCTCTCTCACCATCATCATCTCTCACCATCATCATCTCATCTCTCACCATCATATTGGCAGGTGACATCACCGATCCAGAGGTTGGCTATTATGCTGCCGCATTCAAATATTTATTGAGTCCCCCAAAGCAGCTCACCCATTCCATCATCTTGTGTGTTCATTTTATTACCTGCTTTCCTCTTCGTCAATCAATCCTACCAGTCAGTACTGTGGGACCCTGACATTCGCCATTCGCGGACCCTGCGTATTTGCGGTGACCTCCTTCTACATTTGCGACCCTGTGCAGTATTGGCAGTTTTTGCGCATGCAAAAACACATCTTCCACCAGCTAAGCATGCAGCAGCTGTGCTTATGCAAAAAACATCTTCCATGAGCATCACGTATGACCTGCTTCTGCATTCATGGCCCTGTGCTTCACGCTTTCAGGGTTTTTCATGGGCACATAAAAATTTTGTAAAACGTTTGGTGCCAGCACGAGTGATGTGATTGCGGCTACGAGTGATGCGCTGAGCACTGCGGGTACGAGTGGCCCCAGTCAATTCTGAGTGAGCAGGGGATGGTTTGACCACTTCAAAAAGCATTAAAGTCTCCACAATGCCAAACTGCAGGAGAGCATGCCTCTGTGGAGCACGAGGCGGCCAAAACATTCCCTGCTCAACTCTCGCAACCCATCAAGAAGGGGTACCTGCCAGAGCAGATGTTCATTGATGACAAGACAGGCCTGGTTTAGCAAAAAATGCCAACACAAACTTTTATCTCGAAGCGTGAGCGGACAGCATCGGGGTTCAAGGCAGCAAAGGAACGAGAAATTCTTCTCTTCTGCACAAATGCAAAACGGGACTGGAAAACGAAGCCCATGATGCTCTCAAGAGCAAGAGTAAACGCCCACTGCCTGTGTTTCTTTTGGGGGCGGGGCGACTGGAAAGGTGCGGGGAACTGCAGCAATTTTCATGGAATGTTTCCACAACTGTTTCGTCTCTCAGGTGGAGAGGTATCTGATGGGAGAAAAAAAAAACTTGCGTTCGAGGTTCTCCTGCTTGTCTCTAACGCTAATGCACCCCCCCCGGGTATCTGAAGATGGCTCTCCCGAACGTCAAGGTGATATTCCTGCCGCCCAACACCACCTCCATGATCCAGCTGCTCGACCAAGGGGTAATCTCCCCTTTCAAAACTTACTTTACCCGCCGCACCGTTCACCACCTTTTGGATGCGATGGACTCTGACACAGAGCTCACTGTTGAGCAGTGTTGGAAACAGTTCAACACAGCCCACTGCATCGGTGCCATCAAAGAGTTACTGAACGAGGTGAGAGCCTCCATCATCAACACCTGTTGGCAAAACTTGTGGCCTCAAGCAGTGAAGAACTTCACAGGCTTTCCCACCAACACAGAGAAGAGCAATTAAATTTCTGGGTTGGCATGGCAGGTGGGAGAGGAATGGTTTGACGACATGGATCCTGAGGAGTTGGATGATCTTATCGCCTCACATGCAGAGGAGCTCACTGATGAGGAGTTGGACGCCATTATCAAGTTTTCCTCGGAGCAGGAGGATCGTGACTAGGAGGAAGTGGTGTCAAGGTCCAACCCAACGGTCAACTGCCTCGGTGACGTGCTGTGGGACACGCAGGCAATTGCTGACAGGCTGCAAGACGCCGATGCGGTCATGGAGCCTTACCTCAAGTTCAAGAGGGGGTTGGATGATGGGATGCTCCAATGCAAGAAGCGACATCGAAACCTCACCTGCATCGGCTTCAGTACCCTCACCTACATTCCTTTCGGTTTAAGACTCATCAGCACGCTCACCTGCATTGTCTTCAGAGGAGTTCAATGAGTTCACTGGATTTTTATTCATCATTTGAAAAGTTGTGTTTGTGGAAAGAAAAATTTAAAACGGTACTCATCAGGTTCACGATGTTAAAAGCCAAACTTTCGTTCAATATCGATGGAGATTTGTAACTATTCCCATTTTTGGAAAGCCCTTGGTCTGGTATTGACTTGTTGCAACCTACTATATTTGCCCACCAGTAGTTCTTTCTGTATCACTTACAGCTATTTTGTGGCAACAGGTAATGACCATGCACACCTGCTGACAGAACGTGTGGCATGAAGTACATGTTCGTGCAGTGCAGGGCATCGAGCACCCACTAAAGTGGCTTTATGGCTGGTGCATTGTCAACTTCTAAAACAAAAACTTCCTTCACTTTATGATATCTGACAAGAGTATTCTGCAAAATGTACCAAATCAACATACAAACTGTGACACTGGAATCAATCCATAGAAATCATATTCACTGGACCAAACATTTTTTGTTCAATTGTCATATTCTGAACTGTCATCAAAAACAGGAATACTGAGGGAGTCGTCATCATTTTGGCATTCATTATTGCATGAACAGAGGTTTGTGCAGGCAAGATTGTGTAACCTGCAACCACACCTGTGTGTTGAGCAATCGCCCTTGCAGTGACAAGAAACCATCTCAATTGTGTCGTTTGGTGCAGGAAGATCATCTGTAGTATGGGGTATTAGATTACCATTAGCGTCTTGGAAGAATCCATTCTTCAGTGGATCGACAAAGATCTGATGTGCATTACTGGCTTGACCCCACACTCTAGCCTGGACATGGACTCTCAGAATATTCTGCTTCAATGCTCCCATTGTTGGTGGCATTCTGTCACTTTCCACCATGTGTTTGCAGAAGCGATACCATCGTAAGTCTGGAATGCTATCGATGTGAATTCCCTTGGGGCAATATACCTCACACACAAATTATGCAAGTACAGCCAACTGTTGCTCACTGACACCATCATCATCCATGAGCTGCTGAAAAGCTTCAATGACATCATCACCTGCTTTCATGAAGACTTTGAGCCATGTCGCTTTGCCGATTCGGTTGAATTTCCCAAGAGTGTCAGCTCCTGAGAAGGCATGCAATGCAGGCAGTGCCTATGCTCTTTGTCTTCCAAGTGCTGCAGCAGTAGGCTCCATGTCAATGATCCCGGACACTATTGAAATGGATGTTTTTTCTGAGGAAAAGATGATAGTTGGCAACTACAAGTACAAGCACATCAGTGTCTGGTGAGAAAAACATGATTTCTGCATCAGGTGGATTTTTGTGAGATGCCAACGCTGTATGATGGATCAAAAGGATGTCGGCCTCTTCGTGGTTGTTGTTCTCAAACACAATCGTTATATTGCTGTTGCTTCTTGTGCACCCAGATGCAGACACAACAATAAGTTTTGGTGAGTCGTTGTTGTACACAATCAATGTCATCGCAAGGTAATCTGTTAGATCAGACTTTGTCTTGTCATGCGAGAGGAATTTCTCGGCAAAGAAAAACCTCTGTCTGGCATTGACATTGTTTGATATTCCAACCAATTCTGATCTGGCTTTCATTTCCCTCTTCAGATGTTCAATGGCATGATCCGCACCAATGGAAGTGAAAGGTACATCATTCTTGCGAACTGACAAGTATCCCCCCTCCAGTTCCTTCCATGTCTCTGGATGCTTCTCCTTGAGATCCTTCATGTCTGCAAGATAGCGTGGCCAGAGTCTTTTGTATTGTGACGTCCACGGGACTTGAACAGTCCCGCCAACGTAGAATGAGCCGAAACGATGGAGGCGGTTTATTTATTTATAACCCAAACATGGCGGTTCTAATCGCTCGACCGCAAACGGGACGAGGAATGTGGCACGAGTCACTTTTCACTGAGTTGATGATGTTTATTTGTTTTTACTATTAACCAGAAATAACAAGACTCGGCAAGAAAAGGGATCCGCGGCGATTCGACGGGATGGTGTGGGATCGGGCGTGGGGAAAAACACAGACAATTCCAATGAATATACAGATCTCAAACCCTCTCAGGCGCCAAGCACACACACACACACACACACACACACACACACACACACACACACACACACACACACACACACACACACACACACACACACACACACACAAAACGTAGCTATTTCTGGTGGTCAGGCTGGACCGTGGTGTGGACGCAACTGTCCCTGGATCGGCGTCGGACGAGCTGGCCTTGCTCTCGTCAGGGGGGCAGGAGAAACCGTGGTGTTGTCGACCTCCTGGTCTTTGCCCAAGTCCGCTCACAGCCGCCAGGGAACCAGTTCTGGCGCCAAGTGGCGTGCAGGAGAGGGAGGCAGGTCCGCCCGCCTTCGACCCCGTACTCCGAGTCAGCAGAACCCCAGAGCCAACCAAGGTGAGGCACGAGGCTCAGCAAGGCTCCAAGACACGATGAAGAACACGATCGAATCAGCACAACAACAAGGACGCTCTCCGCGCAACAGCCTCCACACCAAAAAAACACGATCTTTTTGTCCCGATCTTCTTCTTCCTCTTCCTTTTCGACCCCGAACAGAACCTTTTTATCCTCCTGTCCTCGTCACTTCCAATCGAGCCGTTTATTGGCCCACCACCGTTGCCTTCTGCCAATCGTGACCACGGGGCGGAGCCATCCGCTGCACTGTCCTGTGACGTCACAGCCAGCCTCCAGAGAATACCAAAAGGGGTTTACGCAGACACACTTACCCTATCCCGTGTCCCTATCTAATTACGTGACAATTATCGTTTCCCCCCCCTTGAAGAAATGAACATTTACTAGACAACTTATCACCACTGAATTGCTACTTATTACATCGAGATCCTGGTAAACTCGAACAGCATGGCATACCTAATTAAACATCCTAATTACCCTTTGAATGCATACCCCCCCCCTCAAACGTAACAGTATTTTACGTGGTCGATGGAAAAGAAAAGCTTCTTTAGCTGTTCTCCTGCTGCTAGGTGGAGTTCCATAACTGCATTGCGTGATACCGCGACAAAAAACAGGACTATCTCGACACGTTGCAAATAGTTCAGGGTTGCCCAAAACATTGCATCTTTGGATCGCTTTTCCTTCCACAGATTAAATGCAGTGACAATGTCTGATGTCATAGCCTTTTCCAGACAGGTTTTTGCCTCTCTGGCTGATTCCACCTTTTCCTTCTTCTGCTCCTTACCACAGGCATCAGCGACAGCATCTGCTATCTTCAAGCAACAATCACGTTAATGAGGATATTCTTTGAAGAATTCATCCAGAGCGAAATCGTACAAGGCCATGTATGAATAGATGTGAGCTCGAAGTGCACGTTTGTAGTGTGTGCACTTCAATATCTGTCTTGTTGTGCCTGAGCCACATAGGTCAGCTTCAGCCAGAGCATCATCAATGCCAGAGTTCTCCATGGATACGCCAATAGCCCTCAATGCGGCCATCACAACATGCAGTTCCCCTCGCCTTGGAACAACTTTGTTCTTCAAATCAGGTCTCACATCTAACAGCTGCACCACTCTTTCATACAAAGCGAGATCAAAAGTTATTATTGTGAGATGAGAATCTCCAACTGCCATGTGTCTTAACTGATTGACCTGCACAATTACAGTCAGCAGTGTTGACCAGTCTTGGACTACTTGTGGAAGCAGAGGAAATGCACCAACATGTATTTGAGGTTGGCTTCAAGAAATCAATGAGTTGAATCCTGCCCAGCCAGGTATCTTACTTGCTCCATCTCTTGCCTTTGCAAGAAAGGATACAAATACCCATCCAAGGTGTGTCAATTGGTATTTTTCTGGGATGCCAGTCTTGCTTACAGTGAAGTCAGTTTCCCCTTGACTGTCTGTGGCTTGGGCTTACTATACTCTAACACTGGAACATGACATGGTGATACAGTCAGGCTCTTCGATTCTACAATGTCAAGTGGTGGAGTTAAAGGCTTTCCATCTGCAGTCACTCTTTGGTACACGGCAACGATGGTGCTATGTGTTGCACCCTTACCATCTGGGGTATCTTCATCAAAGTCTGCATTTTCTGCAGCAGAGAACAGAAAAGCTCCCTTCTTCATTAATGGTGGGACATAGACTCCTTCAGTCAGCTTGCTGTTTTCCACAATTGTTTTCCACATTAACAATTGCAGTCTCGAATCGAAGAACACGACTGTATTGGATACAAAAGCCTGGAGCACTGAGTAACTCAATCAGTGATTTGTTTCGTGTGTCATGATGTGCAGTAAGTGCCAGCCCTTTAACCTGAGCATTTTCTCGGGAGTATGGAGCCCGAAATGCCGTGGAAGAATCCTTTGGCTTGTATTGCACCTGTTGTGTTGATTTGTACCCATACATCATGTTTTAGCACACTCAGTGCGGATAGATCAACGATGCGGGATCTCTTTTCCGTCTATAGCTTGGAAACTGCTCCAACCATTACCCAGCGAATCATTGAATACAGTTCAGCAGGGACATCACTGTCAGAGCTGGTGACCTGCATATTACCCAAAGAGCCACCCGATGTTTTTGTTGCAAAAACAGTGATAGCCTTTCGTATCACAACTGCTGCCTTGTTTTTTGACATTCATATGACTCATTTCGTCCTCCTCACTTTCAAGTGCTGATTGCACTCGTGTTTCATTACAAGCCTGTGGGGAGCAGAGTACAGATGATTTTGTCCTGTTTTTTTAAAGAACAGAAGCTACAGTCGGCAACTGAAACAGGATTTTCTCTTTCAACCACTGTCGATGATATGGTGATAAATGTTTTTTTAAAGCATCGGGACCACCCAGCATATTTGTGTAGGTAGTTTCAATATCCTCCAGAGAGAGGTACTCCTTGTCTCGTTTGAATGTCAATGAGATGGATCAACTCAATCAAGCATACCCGTTGCAAAGGGGGATCTTTTTCTGTGTCCCCCAACTCGGAGTTCACCCTGTAAAACATGGAACACATGTTTAGTCCAGCAGGGTTTATGATACTTGATGTCTATTGCATGGGCATCATTGGGTGAGATACAACAGTTTATTCTAGTTCCGAGCAGTTGGTCATTGGACTTTTCTATAGCATCCCGAAGAGTATTTCTAACATTGTCAGTGCTGATAGAATACAGCTGCTGATCATTATCCACCGAAATCAAGGTTTAAATTTGGGAAAACGTTCCACCAAGATTGACCAAATATCAAATTCTGAGTTTAAAAATTTTACGTTTTGACCCCTGTGACCCCAAGTTCTTCCTCCATACTTCATTCGTCCCCCAATGTTAATCACATGTACAAAGTTTCATGAAGAAATGTTAAAAATGTTCCTGCAATTGAGTAACATGTGATTGAGATACGATAGGGTGAGGTTTAATCCTTCTCTCAAAAAGGAATATCATTTTTCTTGTTTGTGTGTTTCACGTTATGACATCCTGAAGGGATATTTTTTCCATTACTTACGTGGAATGTTCAGCAGTGCCACACTTCCACATCCTTTTAAATCTTCTGTACTTTTTCCTCCGGAGAAAAGGATTGAAAAGTCAATTTGTTACACACTTTGTGAGGAACATACATCCAAAAAACGATCTTCAATGTAACATATTTACTTGAGACAGTTCAACAGGGAGACTTTCTTTGATGGAGTCGACGGTGTTGGTCCGTTCACAGCAACATCTGGTGAATCTTGGGACTGATTCATCTTTGCTTCCCTGAAGCAGAACAATACTCTTTAATGCACAACTGAGTGAGAACAAATGTGCTCAACCAGATGTCATACACAATCTCGATTGAAACAAATATTTCCTTCAAATCACTTGCACGACAATTGATCCTTCACCCAACACCACATAAAACAATAAAATACGAGAGTGAAGTCGATGTGGCATGTCATCGTAAATCCCCACGCTTCCCACCTAAATCAGGGTTAAAATTTGGGAAAACGTTCCACCGAGATTGACCAAATATCAAATTCTGAGTTAAATTTTTTTATGTTTGGACCCCTGTGACCCCAAGTCCTTCCTTCATACTTCATACGTCCCCCAATGTTGATCACATGTACAAAGTTTCATGAGGAAATGTTAAAAATGTTCCCGTAATTGAGTAACATGTGATTGAGATACGATAGGGTGAGGTTTAATCCATCTCTCGAAAAGGAATATCATTTTTCTTGTTTGAGCGTTTAAACTTATGACATCCTGAAGGGATATTTTTTTCCATTACGGATGTGGAATGTTCAGCAGCGCCACACTTCCACATCCTTTTAAATCTTCTGTACTTTTTCCTCCGGAGAAAAGGATTGAAAAGTCAATTTGTTACACACTTTGTGAGGAACATACATCCAAAAAACGATCTTCAATGTAACATATTTACTTGAGACAGTTCAACAGGGAGACTTTCTTTAATGGAGTCGACGGTGTTGGTCCGTTCACAGCAACATCTGGTGAATCTTGAGACTGATTCATCTTTGCTTCCCTGAAACAGAACAATACTCTTTAATGCACAACTGAGTGAGAACAAATGTGCTCAACCAGACATCATACACAGGTCAGATCAGGTATGGGAGCATGTGCCAGAACAGCGTGTCGCTGCGTCCACTTTCCGCCGGTACTCCAGGGGCCTCCGTCTGGCCTTCCCCCAGGCAGATGCCAGGCCCATCCCCATCTCCTTGAGATGCTGGTCAACCTGCTGCAACCACGAGGCACGTGGTCGGCCCATTGGCCTCCTCCACTCACGAGACTCCCTGGCTGAGAGAATCTGGTGAGCAGGATCAGCGTCAGGAAAACGAGCCACATGTCCATTCAGCCGCAACTGACGCTCACGGACCATGCAGGTAACAAATCTCATCCGAGTCTCTCTCAGCAACTGCTCGTTGGACACAAAATCTGACCAGCGATAGCCAAGGATTCTCCGAAAAGACCTGGTACCATAGGAATTAAGTCTCCATCTCAGATCCTTGGTCAGAGTCTAAGTCTTGCATCCATAGAGCAAGACTGGAAGCACCAAGGACCTGAAGAGTCGGACTTTTGTCCATCCGCACAGGTACCGGCAGCGCCACACCCCATGATCCAGTGAATCCATGACTCCCCAGGCCCGACCCAGACGTCTATTGACCTCTGACTCACAGCCAGCAGAGACATGAATATCACTGCCTAGGTAAGTGAATTTCTCCACGACCTCAACATCCTCACCACAAACAGGCACAGACAGGACAGCAGCATCCAAGATGTCATTGAAAGCCTGGATCTTAGTTTTGACCCAAGAAACCCGTAATCCCAGCGGCTCCGACTCCTCATTCAACACCTCATGGGCCCCCAAAAGGATATCTAAAGTGTCCGCAAAGATGACTGCATCATCTGCGAAATCAAGGTCTGAGATCTTGACATTCCCAAATGATGCACCGCAGCTTGATCTTTCCGACATCCTCCCTAAAATTCAGTCCATACAAGTGCTGAAAAGTGTGGGGGCCAAGACACACCCCTGACGAACTCCAGTAACAACTGGAAATAAGTCAGAGATGGTACCACCACACTTCACAGCACTCTCAGTACCAGAGTAGAGTTCAGACATCTGATCGATCAGTTTTGGTGGCACCCCACGAAGACCAAGAATCCTCCAGAGGGCATCCCGATTCACTGAATCGAACGCTTTACAGAGATCAACATAGGGTGCAAGCAGCCCCTGCTGAAACTCTCGTCTGCGTTCGGTGAGGACACGAAGAGCAAGGATACGGTCAATCGTTGACCTCTTTGGTGTAAAGCCTGACTGCTCTGGACGCTGGTGCTCAAGCAGATGGTGGCGAACCCTATCAAGAATTATCCGAGTAAAGACCTTGCCCGGCACTGAGAGCAGCGTCACCCCTCGGTAATTGTTGCAGTCTTGGCGATCACCCTTCCCTTTCCAGAGAGGGACAACAAGGCCCCTCTTCCAATCAGTTGGGATGATGCCTGTGGTCCAGGCAGAGCACAAAACTGCATACAACGACACGAGTGCAGCATTTCCACCAGCCTTGAGAAGTTCAGCATGGATGCCACAGATCCCTGGAGCTTTACCCTGTTTCAACCGGTTCACCGCAGCCCGTGTTTCCACAAGCGAAGGTGGACCACAGTTGATTCGAGGGTCAGCAACAGGGATTGTAACACCATTGACGTCCAACTCGACAGCTGGTAGATCAGCCTGGTACAACCGCTCAAAGTAACCGGCCCAGCGGGCCTTCACTTCAGACTCCTCTGTTAAGAGCCTAACACTCTCTGCTCTAACTGCAGTGCTCCGAGGGATGGGCTTGGATGAACGCAATGCGCGAATTCCCCTGAAAGCGGGACGAGAATCACCTGTCCACAGGTGATGCTCTACCCCCGCACAGATTCCTCGCACATAGGCCTCCTTGTCCACCCTTAGTGCACGTACAGTTTTACGCCTCAGCTCCCTGAACAGTTCAGCTCTGCCATTCAGCCCGGCCCTGCGACTCTGGTCAATGGTATCCGGTGTCCCTTGAGAGACAAAATTCTTCTTTGCCCTGCGGTGAGTTCCAAGACATCCACCGGCAACATCAAGGACGGTGGTCTTGAAGGTAATCCATAACTCTTCAGGACCCCCCAAAGCACCCAGACACCCCAAATGTCCACTCAGCCTGTTCGCAAACACCTCAGCTACTCTCTCATCCTTGAGCTTGCCAACATCCAGCCGAGGCTGGGATGGTACCATTCTCCAGGATTTAAGGTGCAGCTTTAGAGTTGCTACAACAAGCCGGTGGTCAGTATTGAGGAACTGAGCACTCCGGTAGACCCTGCAGTTCTGGATCATCCTCCAGCAACCGTCAACGAGGACATGGTCAATCTCCTTTGCCACACCGCCAGCGTTGGAATACCAAGTCCAGCGATGAGCTTGTGGGCGCTGAAACCATGAACCAGCCACCCTAAGTCCATGACTTCTTGCAAAGTCAAGGAACTTAGTGCTATTCTGATTCATAGTTCCTGACCCATGGGGACCAACACACGTCTCATAACCATCCCTATCAGTTCCAGTCGATGCATTGAAATTCCCCAAGACTAGAAGTGTATCTCGTCTGGGGCACTGATCAACCACAGACTCGAGCGTGGCGTAGAATGTGTCCTTCACAGTGAGGTCACTCGCCTCAGTCGGAGCAGAGACAGAGACCAGGGAAATGACACCTAAGGAGTGACGAATCCTTAGTCTCATAATACGCTCGTTGACCGGTGTTACCTCAATTATCATTGGGGTCAGCTTATTGGGCACAGCTACAGCAACACGTGGAGTATGGTAACCATCAGAGCGACCAGACCAATAGTAGGTGTAACCACACACCATTATCTCTCCGCAATCCGGTCTCCGAACCTCAGAGAGTGCTGCAATACCGATGTCCAAACGCTTGAGCTCAGATGATAACAGAGACAGGTGATCATCCTCTCTTCGGGATAGGACATTCCAGGCACCCACCCGAAGGGACTGCCTCAGGTTAACCCAAGGAGACCGCCGTCTGGTGGACGACACCTCAGCACTACTCCGACACACTCTCCCGCAATCTGACCCAGGGAGGTTACCCCGTGGTTTCCCTCCTTTCATCAAAGATTGGGGGTCCCGAAGGCTTTGCCCCAATCCCGTCATCCGGTGAGCTGCCCTGCGAAGGGAAGCTGCACAGGAGGTACTCCCACGGAGTGGGTTTTCAGATTTTTTTGCGTTTGTGTGTTTTGCGGAATGAAGGGTTTTACAGTGGCCGGAGTGCAAATCCTGCCACTAACCTCTGAATAAAAAAGTAACCTAACTGCAGGAGGACGTCCACAGACACAGTTGGGCACGAGATATGGATGGCCGTTGGCTCACAAGGAGCTCCTCCGCCCTTTGATCATACACAATCTCGATTGAAACAAAAATTTCCTTCAAATCACTTGCACGACAATGGATCCTTCACCCAAGACCACCTAAAACAACAAAATACGAGAGTGAAGACGATGTGGCACGCCATCGTAAATCCCAGTGCTTCGCACCGAAATCAATGTTGAAATTTGGGAAAACGGTCCACCAAGACTGACCAAATATCAAATTCTGAGTTTAAAAATTTTACGTTTTGATCCCTGTGAACCCAAGCCCTTCCTCCATACTTCATGGTTCCCCAAATGTTGATCACATGCACAACGTTTCATGAAGAAATATTTAAAATGTTCCCGTCATTGAGTAACATGTGATTGAGATACGACAGGGTGAGGTTTAATCCTTCTCTAGAAAAGGAATATCATTTTTCTTGTTTGTGCGTTTCACCTCATGAAATCCTGAAGGGATATTTTTTCCAATACTCACGTGGAATGTTCAGCAGCGCCACATTTCCCCATCCTTTTAAGTCTTCTGTACGCATTCCTTAGGAGAAAAGGATTGAAAAGTCAATTTGTTACACACTTTGTGAGGAAGATACATCCAAAAAACGATCTTCAATGTAACATATTTACTTGAGACAATTCCACAGGGAGACTTTCTTTGATGGAGTCGACGGTGTTGGTTCGTTCACAGCAACATCTGGTGAATCTTGTGACTGATTCATCTTTGCTTCCCTGAAACAGAACAATACTCTTTAATGCACAACTGAGTGAGAACAAATGTGCTCAACCAGATATCATACACAATCTCAATTGAAACAAATATTTCCTTCAAATCACTTGCACGACAATGGATCCTTCACCCAAGACCACATAAAACAACAAAATACGAGAGTGAAGTCGATGTGGCACGCCATCGTAAATCCCCACGCTTCCCACCTAAATCAGGGTTTAAATTTGGGAAAACGTTCCTCCAAGACTGACCAAACATCAAACTCTGAGTTAAATTTTTTTATGTTTGGACCCCTGTGACCCCAAGTCCTTCCTCCATACATCATACGTCCCCCAATGTTGATCACATGTTCAAAGTTTCATGAAGAAATGTCAAATATGTTCCCGTAATTGAGTAACATGTGATTGAGATACAATAGGGTGAGGTTTAATCCCTCTCTCGAAAAGAAATATCATTTTTCTTGTTTGTGCGTTTCACGTTATGACATCCTGAAGGGATATTTTTTCCATTACTTGTGTGGAATGTTCAGCAGCGCCACACTTCCACATCCTTTTAAATCTTCTGTACTTTTTCCTCCGGAGAAAAGGATTGAAAAGTCAATTTGTTCCACACTTTGTGAGGAAGATACATCCAAAAAATGATCTTCAATGTGACATATTTACTTGAGACAATTCCACAGGGAGACTTTCTTTGATGGAGTCGACGGTGTTGGTTTGTTCATCGCAACATCTGGTGATTCTTGAGACTGATTCATCTTTGCTTCCCTGAAACAGAACAATACTCTTTAATGCGCAACTGAGTACAAATTTGCAAAACCAGATATCATACACATTCTCCATTGAAACAAGTCTTTCCTTCAAATCACTTGCACGACAATGGATCTTTCACCCAACACCACATAAAACAACAAAATACGAGAGTGAAGTCGATGTGGCACGTCATCGTAAATCCCCATGCTTCCCACCTAAATCAAAGTTGAAATTTGGGAAAACATTCCACCAACATAGACCAAATATCAAATTCTCAGTTTAAAAATTTTGCGTTTTGATCCCTGTGACCCCAAGCCCTTCCTCCACATTTCATGGTTCCCCCAATGTTGATGACATGTACACCGTTTCATGAAGAAATGTTAAAAATGTTCCTGGAATTGAGGAACACGTGATTGAGATACGATAGGGTGAGGTTTAATCCTTCCCTCGAAAAGGAATATCATTTTTCTTGTTTGTGCGTTTCACCTCATGAAATCCTGAACGGATATTTTCCCATTACTTACGTGGAATGTTCAGCAGCGCCACACTTCCACATCCTTTAAAATCTTCTGTACTTTTTCCTCCGGAGAAAAGGATTGAAAAGTCAATTTGTTCCACACTTTGTGAGGAAGATACATCCAAAAAACGATCTTTAATGTAACATATTGTTGTGGATTCTCACCACTCCGGTGTGCGGACGACCGCCTCAGCCCAGTTTGCGGCCGCGTGCGCCCACCGAACGTGGCAATCCCGTCGCAGCTTTACGGATCAACGCCGAAACCCAGCTCCGGGTGTTGTTAACCGCACCATAGATCAGCCAACTCTTCTGTCCACGCGTTACAGGGTTGATCGCCGAATTGTCGATGTACCGAATTATTCGCGCAGACAGAAATGCCAGGGTTCTCCACCTCAACGGAGCCTGCACGAAAATGAGCCGCTTTACGCAGCTCGTTCCATTTGCGATTGCCGAGCGGTTTTATATCGCCAAGCCCCGCCGGACCAGATGTACGTTTTATCTGCTATGAATCAGCCAGCTCCTTATTCCGAACGCAATTACGGCAGTTCAATGGAGGAAGGGACGCAACGAGCAGGTGAATATTCAACAAAGGGGGGCATTTATTTCCAAATACACATATGCAAGCAAGGCAATGAATTGGGTAGGGGACAAGACACGAACAAAAAGACCTAGAGCCGATGTCTATTTGTTGTCTACATGCACTTAGTCAGTTCACTACTTAATAGACAAGGCACCACAGACTTTCATGTAAAAACCCCAAGAAAGAAAGAAAGGAAAGCACCGGGCTCGTAAGCCTTAATAATTGCTCGGAGCCGGGGTGACCGCAGGGGCCCCGAGAGACCGAGCAGGCTACCTGCCACCCTCTTGGTGACTCGCTGGGCGACCCTCGATGTCTTTGCCCACACTCGACTGGACTGCACCAGCTCCCCAACTCAACTCTCGACTCCAACGACGCCTCCAACAACGCCTTCAATGGCGCCTCCAACGGAGCCTCCAACGACCAACTCCAACAACGCCCCCAACAACGCCTCCAACGGCGATCCGCCTGGCGACTTCTCTCCGGCTCCAACTTGACTCTCTCATCAACTCGCCAACTCTCTCTCAACAACTCGCCAACTCTGGCGCTCTCCACACCGATTCCACTCTCGGCCAGCGAACGCGGCTTTTTATCACCGTCGGGGCGTTATGCCCCTCCCTTCCTGGCGCGCGGGGGAAAATTCCAGGAGAGTTTGGCTTGGCTCTTTTGTTGTGATAACCGTCATTCTTTTTTTTACGCCATTCTGAGGGATCCGCCCCAACCGTCACTTCTGTTTACCCGTTCTGAGGGATATCGGGGCGGGAGTTGTTCAGATGCTGTTGGTGGTGGTGGAGGTGGCGTGCTTGTAGTGTGGTTGGCGCTGTGGTGGTTATGGCATGGTTGTTGAGATGCTGTTTGTTTGAAATAAAAGATAGAACAGAATAACGGCTAACTCAAAGATGCACAGCCCGGCATACGAATAAATCCCTTTATACAACGGTGGGGAAATCTAACCTGGACACACACTTATCGACATAACTGATCTTCGGGGAACGTGAATGGTGCGCTGTGAATTTCCACAACCGTAATACTATTTACTTGAGACAATTCCACAGGGAGACTTTCTTTCATGGAGTCGACGGTGTTGGTTCGTTCACAGCAACATCTGATGAATCTTGAGACTGATTCATCTTTGCTTCCCTGAAACAGAACAATACTCTTATATGCACAACTGAGTGAGAATAAAGGTGCTCATCCAGATATCATACAAAATCTCCATTGAAACAAATATTTCCTTCAAATCACTTGCACGACAATGGATCTTTCACCCAACACCACATAAAACAACAAAATACGAGAGTGAAGTCGATGTGGCACGTCATCGTAAATCCCCATGCTTCCCACCTAAATCAAAGTTGAAATTTGGGAAAACGTTCCACCAAGATTGACCCAATATCAAATTCTGAGTTTAAAAATTTTACGTTTTGACCCCTGTGACCCCAAGTCCTTCCTCCATACTTCATACGTCCCCCAATGTTGATCACATGTCCAAAGTTTGATGAAGAAATGTTAAAAATGTTCCCGTAATTGAGTAACATGTGATTGAGATACGATAGGGTGAGGTTTAATCCTTCTCTCGAAAAGGAATATCATTGTTCTGGTTTGTGTGTTTCACGTTATGACATCCTGAAGGGATATTTTTTTCCATTAATAACGTGGAATGTTCAGCAGCGCCACACTTCCACATCCTTTTAAATCTTCTGTACTTTTTCCACCGGAGAAAAGGATTGAAAAGTCAATTTGTTACACACTTCGTGAGGAACATACATCCAAAAAACGATCTTCAATGTAACATATTTACTTGAGACAATTCCACAGGGACACTTTCTTTGATGGATTAGACGGTGTTGGTTCGTTCACAGCAACATCTGGTGAATCGAGACTGATTCAGCTTTGCTTCCCTGAAACAGAACAATACTCTTAAATGCACAACTGAGTGAGAACAAATGTGCTCAACCAGATATCATACAAAATCTCCATCCAAACAAATCTTTACTTCAACTCATTTGCACAACAATGGATCATTCCTTCACTCAACACGACATGAAACAACACAACACGAGACCGAGGTTGCTGGCACGCCGTCGTACATGCCCACGCTTCCCACCTAAATCAAGGTTTAAATTTGGGAAAACGTTCCACCAAGATTTACCCAATAGCAAATTCTGAGTTTAAATATTTCACGTTTTGAACCCTGTGACCCCAAGTCCTTCCTCCATACTTCATACATCCCCCAATGTTGATCACATGGACAACGTTTCATGAAGAAATGTTTAAAATGTTCCCATAATTGAGTCTCATGTGATTGAGATACGATAGGGTGAGGTTTCATCCTACTCTCGAAAAGGAATATCATTTTTCTTGTTTGTGCGTTTCACCTGATGACATCCTGAAGGGATATTTTTTTCCATTACTTACATGGAATGTTCAGCAGCGCCACATTTCCCCATCCTTTTGAATCTTCTGTTCCCATTCCTAAAGAGAAAAAGATTGAAAAGTCAATTTGTTACACACTTTGTGAGGAAGATACATCCAAAAAACGATATTCAATGTAACATATTTACTTCAGGTGCTTCTGCAGGGAGACTTTCTTTGTTGGAGTCGATGGTGTTGGTTCGTTCATCGCAACATCTAATGAACCCAATCACTCGTTCACAGCAACATCTGGAAAATCCAGTCGCTTGTTCATTGCCACATCTGATGAATCTTGAGACTGATTCATCTTTGCTTCCCTGAAAAAGAACAATACTCTTCAATCCATATCTTAGTACAACTTTGCTAATCCCAAAAATATCATACACATTCTCCATTCATACAAATCTTTCCTGCAACTGATTTGCACTCCAATGGATCATTCCTTCACTCAACACGACATAAAACAAGAAAACACGAGAGCGAGGTTAATGGCTCGCCATTGTAAATCCCAACGGTTCCCACCTAAAGCAAGGTTTTCATCACCGAGTTATGAGGTATTACTTCACCACCGTGTTATGACAGGAGTAATGTTTGAAACGACACAGGTGGGGTAAGTGCCTGCCCCCACAACGCCAACATGGTTTACCTGTTGGAGAATGATACACTGCTCTGCTTTGGCACAGACGAGCTCGCATTATGAAACGAGGTGATGTGTTGAACAAATCTGTGAAATTGAGGATAACTGGGCTTCACAGCTGATGATGAACTGTTTGTTCACATCATTGCATGAACTCGGCTGGGAGTCTCGCTCTCTGCCGCTGATAACATGCAGCCTCTCATCCGTAGTCATGCAGGCAGTTGCGATTGACACAGCTTTAGTCAGATCGAGATCGGGAACAACCAACAATTTCCGGAGGATCGTTTCCTTATTGATGCCAACAACAAAGACATCTCTCAAGATCTCATCCAACTTGACACTAAATTCACAATGTTCAGCCAATCTGCAAAGGTCAGCAACAAACTCAGACACCGACTGACCTTCCTTCCTCCCATGAGTGTAGAACTTGTACCGGGACACGATTTTTCCCAGGTTTCGGCTTGTAGTGTCTGGCCACAATCTCGATCAATTCATCGAAGGTTTTGTCCTTAATTTTATCAGGAGTAACCAGATCCTTCATCAGGGCATATGTTGTTTTGTCACACACTGTGAGCAGAACGGCTCGGCGAAGATCAGCATCTTCTGCCACCGCCATATTGTTAGCGATGAAGTATTGTCCCAATCGATCAGCAAAATCTTCCCAGTCCTCATTTGGCTGGTACTCCACCAGACTCCCCACGGACGCCAGAGTGAGCAATGCCAACTTGGCAAAGCACTAAACTCGTCACCAATTGTGGCGTATCCGAAGGATTGCTGGGTGAAAGGCCAGATAACATTTAAGTCGAAGTTCCACGTTTTATTTCCACGAAGGCGCACACTGTGCATGCACGTGGCGGAAGCTTTGTAGAACATGACAACAGTCTTCAAGTATATAATTCAATTTAAATAAAGATTTAGGTTTAAAGATGTATTAATAAATTAATTCTGGGTTTCACTGCCATTTTCCCCAGTTTCTGTGACATCACCCCATCCAGCACGTTACATTCGTTCTTTGTGCCTGTTGTTTGTGTCCATTACGATATCCGTGAAAACGGTAAGTTTCCTGTCTGGAATGATTTTAAATTTTGTTTTACTGCCAGACAGACAGGAGATAGAAAAATTATCTCACTTCTCTGCACATGTGCAATCGGGACGAATTCAGAGCCAATATTCAGTAAAAGGAAAGACTCGTCTCTTCCAATTAATGTTCCAATTCATGTTTAAAACACAACATTCAATTTAAACAAGTGAAATCCTTCAATACAGCGCGTGTGGTGAAGCAAATGAGTACACTAATGTTAAAATATGCAATTTATGCTTTTTCAGTTGAAAAACAATTAAAGAGCGTACTTAATATTTGAAATGTAAAAATCTTGTTATTATTGTGATAAGCACCTTTATATAAAACAGAAGGAATGAAATCGTTCGATACAGCGTGGCAGGAGGCCGCAAAGAATGATGGCATAAGAAGAACTTAGCTTTCAGCGTTCAGCGCGAAATGCCATGTTGGGCGGAAATGACGTCTTTTGTTCGTTCGTGCATGAGAGGGGAGCGTTTCTTGGTTTTTTTTCCGTCAAGCAATAAATGCAATGGTTTTCACACATATAACACATGAGTTTCACAAATTTCCATTGAAATACTCGGGTATTTCCATCAATTGTTGCCATTTCCATCTAGGACTCTACGTTATGCATTGCCATCGACCGGACGGCCGATATTGGCTGTCTTGAGGCACGTGGGGGTGGGGAAGGGGTACACCGGAGACGTGGTAGACACCGGGGACATTTCAAACTCGGTGCAATTGTATACAGCGCACGCGCTGTAATAAGTTGTTCCTCAATCATAAAGTGATAACATGGACGGACATGAACCAATCACTTAACCCCGCTGTTCGCTTTGTGGACGCAGGGTAACTAATCGTGAAAATTTTAAAGTGGGAAAGGTTACCTCGTCATATTCAGTGATTTCTCCTCTTCATTTTTCTCTGCTGGCCAACCACTTGCCTTCTGCTATGAGGTACCACATGTTCTTTGGAAGCCGGTGCCACTTGGTTCCTCTGGGGAGCCGGTGCAGTCTGTTCCTCCTGGGAAGCCGGTGCCACTTGGTTCCTCTGGAGAGTTGGTGCCACCTGATACGTTCTCTGGATCCCAGGTAGAGGCTGTTGCCTCCAGGAAGCTGGTGCAATCTGTTCCTCCTGGGAAGCCGATGCCACATGGTTCCTCTGGAGAGCTGGTGCCACCTGATACGTTCTCTTAAGCACAGGTGTAGCCCGTTGCCTCTGGACAGCCGGGACAGAGCACTGCCCCCGGGAAGCTGGTGCAGCCTCTACCGTCGGCGAGAAGGTGCAGCCCCGGCAGCCAGGCCATCTGGTTTCCTCTCAAGAGGAAATGCAGCCTGCCTGCCCTTGGGTGCTTCCAACATGGACGGCTGTGACATCTTCCTCTTGGGTTCCACGACTGCTGGCTGCTGCTGACTTGGTGCTGTAAAAATGGAGGATATTTTTCATCAAACATAGATTATGGATTTTTACACAATTCTCAACAGGAAGAACAAGAACAGGTTTAGATGAGGTGAAAATAGAAGTGCAAAATAGATGTAGAAAACAAAAAAAAAATTTAATTACACATGAGGTCTTACAATCTAATTGGACACAAGTTCATGGCTCTCTGTTGCAAGTTCAAACAAGGACATGATACTCGAGGTCCTCTACCTTTTGGATAGTATGAGAAATGGATCTGTGTAATATGAAAGCTAAATGTTCAATGGTTTTTGAAATATCACGAACACAAAAGTACATGGATGGATGATCGGTCGGTCGGTCGGACAGAGTTCATTTTAATGTCCCCCGTCTCCAACTTTGTTGGAGGGGCGGGGGAAATTCAGTAGAGGAGTAAATTATTCACTGATGTTGAAGACTGAAGAGACTTTACCCAGAATGATATAATACACAGGTGATTATTAAAGGGAAACCTGCTGAAAGGTGTCACAAATTATTTACGAGTAAACGTTTGGCTGTGTATTGTGTTGTTATATGCATCGTTTGGCTGTGTATTGTGTTGTTATCTGCATTGTTTGGCTGCGTATTGTGTTGTTTTCTGCATCGTTTGGCCACGTATTGTGTTGTTATGTGCATCGTTTGGCCGCGTATTGTGTTGTTATGTGCATTGTGCGGCGTGTATTGTGTTGTTGTGTGCATTGTTTGGCCGCGTATTGTGTTGTTATGTGCATCGTTTGGCCGCGTATTGTGTTGTTATGTGCATTGTGAGGCGTGTATTGTGTTGTTGTGTGCATTGTTTGGCCGCGTATTGTGTTGTTATGTGCATCGTTTGGCCGCGTATTGTGTTGTTATCTGCATCGTTTGGCTGCATATTGTGTTTTATGTGCATTGTGAGGCACGTATTGTGTTGTTATCTGCATTGTTTGGCTGCGTGTTGTGTTGTTATGTGCATTGTGAGGCACGTATTGTGTTGTTATCTGCATTGCTTGGCTGTGTATTGTGTTGTTATATGCATCGTTTGGCTACATGTTGTGTTGTTATGTGCATTGTGAGGCATGTATTGTGTTGTTATATGCATCGTTTGGCTGTGCATTGTGTTGTTATATGCATCGTTTGGCTGTGCATTGTGTTGTTATCTGCATTATTTGGCTGCGTATTGTGTTGTTTTCTGCATCGTTTGGCTGCATCTTGTGTTGTTATGTGCATTGTTTGGCTGCGTATTGTGTTGTTATGTGCATTGTTATGTGCGTATTATGTTGTTATGTGCATTGTTATGTGCGTATTGTGTTGTTATGTGCATTGTTTGGCTACGTATTGTGTTATTATGTACATCGTTTGACTGCGTATTGTGTTGTTATGTGCATTGTTTGGCCGCGTATTGTGTTGTTATGTGCATCGTTTGGCCGCGTATTGTGTTGTTATCTGCATCGTTTGGCTGCATATTGTGTTTTATGTGCATTGTGAGGCACGTATTGTGTTGTTATCTGCATTGTTTGGCTGTGTATTGTGTTGTTATAAGCATCGTTTGGCTGCATATTGTGTTGTTATGTGCATTGTAAGGTGCGTATTGTGTTGTTATATGCATCGTTTGGCTGCGTGTTGTGTTGTTATGTGCATTGTGAGGCACGTATTGTGTTGTTATCTGCATTGCTTGGCTGTGTATTGTGTTGTTCTATGCATCGTTTGGCTGCATTTTTTGTTGTTATGTGCATCGTGAGGGGCGTCTTGTGTTGTTATATGCATCGTTTGGTTGCGTATTGTGTTGTTATATGCATTGTTAGGCTGCGTATTGTGTTGTTATGTGCATTGTTTGGCTATGTATTGCAATGTTATGTGCATTGTTTAGCTATGTATTGTGTTGTTATGTGCATTGTTTGGCTGCGTATTGTGTTGTTATGTGCATTGTTATGTGCGTATTATGTTGTTATGTGCATTGTTATGTGCGTATTGTGTTGTTATGTGCATTGTTTGGCTACGTATTGTGTTATTATGTACATCGTTTGACTGCGTATTGTGTTGTTATGTGCATTGTTATGTGCGTATTGTGTTGTTATCTGCATTGGCTGGCTATGTATTGTGTTATTATGTGCATCGTTTGGCTGCGTATTGTGTTGTTATGTCTATTGTTTGGCTGCGCATTGTGTTGTGATGTGGATTGTTTGGTTGCGTATTGTGTTGTTATGTTCATTGTTTGGTTGCGTATTGTGTTGTTATATGCATTGTTAGGCTGCGTATTGTGTTGTTATGTGCATTGTTTGGCTATGTATTGTAATGTTATGTGCATTGTTTGGCTATGTATTGTGTTGTTATGTGCATTGTTTGGCTGCGTATTGTGTTGTTATGTGCATTGTTATGTGCGTATTATGTTGTTATGTGCATTGTTATGTGCATATTGTGTTGTTATGTGCATTGTTTGGCTACGTATTGTGTTATTATGTACATCGTTTGGCTGCGTATTGTGTTGTTATGTGCATTGTTATGTGCGTATTGTGTTGTTATCTGCATTGGCTGGCTATGTATTGTGTTATTATGTGCATCGTTTGGCTGCGTATTGTGTTGTTATGTGCATTGTTATGTGCGTATTGTGTTGTTATGTGCATTGTTTGGCTATGTATTGTGTTATTATGTGCATCGTTTGGCTGCGTATTGTGTTGTTATGTGCATTGTTATGTACGTATTGTGTTGTTACGTCTATTGTTTGGCTGTGTATTGTGTTATGTTCATTGTTTGGCTGCATATTGTGTTGTTATGTCTATTGTTTGGCTGCATATTGTGTTGTGATGTGGATTGTTTGGTTGCGTATTGTGTTGTTATGTTCATTGTTTGGCTGCGTATTGTGTTGTTATGTCTATTGTTTGGCTGTGTTTTGTGTTGTTATTTGCATTGTTAGGCTGCAAATTGTGTTATATGCATTGTTTGGCTACGTATTGTGTTATTATGTGCATCGTTTGGCTGCGTATTGTGTTGTTATGTGCATTATTTGGCTGTGTATTGTGTTCCGTGCATTCAACGTGTATCAAGTTGTTTAGTATTTAGGGCTATGCAATGTTTCTTGTTGCCAGGTGCGAATTTTAAGTGCAGAGCAGAGTAAAAACATGACAGATATTGATGTTGAAATTCGATTTTACACCTGGAGGAAGATAGGAAGTACTCGGGAAAGTCGTGGTTGCTTTCATTTAAAGAGCCATGTTGTCCTAACAAGCAGTTAATTGCACCAACTGGTTATAGAACTGTCAAGTCTTTAGCTAATGTGGAACGTCGTCCTGGAGAGCTTACGTGATGGCGCGTCGTCCATCCATCGGTCTGTCAGTCCATCAGTCCGTCTGCAAACACTTGCAACATCTTCTCTGAAACTACACACACGATTTCAATGAAACCTCACCACTTCTTCATCACCTGTGCTGTACCAAAGTTGAAAAAATAAAAAGTAGGGGCTTTAGGGGGTCTGCGGAGGGAGATTATGGGGGAGGGGAGGTTGCCCCACGAAAGATTATTTTTCTTTCTTCTCAGAAACTACACTTACAACTCTGATGAAACATGACCACAACCTTCATCACTCATGATGTCCTAAAGTTTGTTCCCGACATTAAAAAAAAGAAAAAGATCGGGGTCTGAGGGGGGTCTGAGGGGGGTATACAATTTCCATGAAAGTTGACCACAACCTTCATCACCCATGATGGACCAAAGCTTATCGTCTGCATAAAAATCTGCACTCATCAAGGGGATCGACGGGGGGAGGTGGGGGGAGGTTGTTGACCTCTGGATTTTTATTTTAATTCCATGAACAAACTTTGGTACATCACGGGTGATGAAGGTTGTGGCCAATTTTAATCAAAATTGTTGGTGTGGTTTCGGAGAAGAAAGGAAATTCCTATTTTGGGGGGCAATCCCGTAGACACCCACGGGGCCTGATCTTTTGTAATGCCATGAACAAATTTAATACATTCAGGGTGATGAAGGTTGTGGCAAAATTTCATCGAAATCATGTGTGGAGTTTCAGAGAAGTTGCAAGAACTTGTGGAAGAATGGACAGACGATAAGCCATCCCATATCCCGTAAGCTCCCAGAACTGCATTGCAAGTGAGCTCCAAATAAGGGTCAATGGGGGACCCGTGAATATTTAACGAATTTATTTTTGGATTTGACCCTTGAATCACGCCCCAGAGGGTGAGGACTGAGGGAGACAGGAGTCAAAATGGAATTTTTTAAACTCAAAAATTGATCTGGGTTCATTCCTGGTGGAACCCTTTGCCATCTGTCATCTTTGCTTTTGGTGGGAAGCTTGGGGATTTGCGATGGTGCACCATCAACTTCGCTCTCGTTTATTTTGTCCAAGAGTTGCTCCGCTGCCTTATTATCAGGTCATACTGTCTTCTTGCTCTTCCTGTGCCTCCATCTTGACAAGAAACAATAAGATTGGACAATATGAAAGAGTACAAAAAGAAGGCTGCTTGGTTACCTTCAGGAGCTTCAACATGGCAGGTTATCTGGGGTCTTGGAATATTGTTGAACCACGTGTGAAACAAAATTTCCTGTAAAACATAATAATGGGTGTGTTGGAAAATTGTTGAACCACGTGTGAAACAAAATCTCCTGTAAAACATAATAATTGATGTGTTGGAATATCATTAAACCAAGTGTGAAACAAAATCTCCTGTAAAACATAATAATTGATGTGTTGGAATATCGTTAAACCACGTGTGAAACAAAATCTCCTGTAAAACATAATAATGGGTGTGTTGGAATATCGTTAACCCAAGTGTGAAACTAAATCTCCTGTAAAACATAATAATTGATGTGTTGGAATATCATTAAACCAAGTGTGAAACTAAATCTCCTGTAAAACATAATAATGGGTGTGTTGGAATATCGTTAACCCAAATGTGAAACTAAATCTCCTGTAAAACATAATAATTGATGTGTTGGAATATCATTAAACCAAGTGTGAAACTAAATCTCCTGTAAAACATAATAATTGATGTGTTGGAATTGATGTGTTGGAATATCGTTAACCCAAGTGTGAAACAAAATCTCCTGTAAAACATAATAATTGATGTGATGGAATATCATTAAACCAAGTGTGAAACTAAATCTCCTGTAAAACATAATAATGGGTGTGTTGGAATATCAACATGTAATTAATGTGTAAAACACAATAATGGGTGTGTTGGAATATCGTTGAACCACATGTGAAACAAAATCTCCTGTAAAACATAATAATGGGTGTGTTGGAATATCGTTGAACCAAGTGTGAAACAAAATCTCCTGTAAAACATAATAATGGGTGTGTTGGAATAAAACATAAACACGACAAGGAAAGGCCACCACGAGAGAACAATTGCATTTTGCTCCACAATAACAGGAGTTCAGCAACGTGTGTGTGTGTGTGTGTGTGTGTGTGTGTGTGTGTGTGTGTGTGTGTGTGTGTGTGTGTGTGTGTGTGTGTGTGTGTGTGTGTGTGTGTGTGTGTGTGTGTGTGTGTGTGTGTGTGTGTGTGTGTGTGTTTGTGTGTTTTCAGCAATCCCAGTATACGTGAGTTCAGCAACCCCACTATGTGTGTGTGTACGTGAGTTCAGCGATCCCAGTGTGCGTGAATTCAGCAATCCCAGTCTGTGCGAGTTCATAAATCTCAGTATACGTGAGTTCAGCAATCCCAGTCTGTGTGAGTTCAGACATCTCAGCGTGTGCGTGTGTGTGTGTGTGTGTGTGTGTGTGTGTGTGTGTGTGTGTGTGTGTGTGTGTGTGTGTGTGTGTGTGTGTGTGTGTGTGTGAACATGCATCGTGAGTCTTTCCATCGGATTTTTGCAAATCATCCCGGTCAGGAGGTCAAGGGTTCACTCACACCAGGTGGAGGATCATCTACAACACTGAAGCCTGTTCTGTCGTTTGACATTGGCTGTAAGAAGAAAAACAAATGTGTTTGTGACAGAATCATCACCCATCATCACAATCCAATAATTACATTAACATTAGCATATTCCAACAAGCATTCACTGACGTAATGACCGAGTCTTGACTGTAAAATTATAAAATATATTTTGATTCACAAAATAAATTGTGGTATAATAGAAAAGTTTTTTGTGAAACGAAAAACAAAGCCTATCACCTCAGTATTTGGATATTTTGCCTCTGTGGGTTTAAATTAACTGGTAAAGAACCCATGGGCGTCCGCAGGAAGGGGCAAGGGGGGGCATTTGCTCCCCCCCCTCCCTGGAAAATCAAAAATTTGAAAAAATTACATGGAAAATACAAAATGAATAAAATAACATAAACATTTCTCAACACCTCATTCAGTTTGAGCAGGTTACTACTCTTGGAACAGGAATTGGAGCCGTTGGGGATCTCTTCCGAAATTGTCAATGACCCTGTTCATTAGCTCGGTCTTCTGGCTGTTCACTTTGTCGCGGTGGACACTTAGCATGCAGAGGCCGGACAGACGTTTATCACTCATCGTTGATCTTAACCAGGTCTTCACCCTGCACAGTGTGCTGAATTACCTTTCCACTGTACATGATGTTGCAGGCAGAGTCAGTGCGATGAGGATAGCCTTGCGCACAGCAGGGAACAGAGTGGTCTGCTTCACCAGCTCGATCATACCCAGAGAGTTGTCATCCAGTGGCTTATGCTTCTGCACGTCATACCACGCTCGAGCTTCTTCTACAAGGTTGTCAATGCCATACATTTCCTTGACAGATGAAACGATGTGCTTGAATTCATCTCTTTCTGTTTGCTGCATTTCTCTCGGATGTAGTGTGAAAATGTGAAAATATGGCGTGTTACTTTCACCAAAACGACTTTCCAGAGACTGGATCAAGGAATCCATGTACGGGACATAGATGGCGCGGCGATAGTACTCCTCAATGGAGCCTCCTATATTCGGCCGGTGGACCTGGCGTGCGCATCACCGAGGCATAGTCAAGTCGATGCCAAGTTCTTCTGCCAAGGTTTTCACCTCAGGGATGACATCTTCTGAGAACACATGGTCTGCACCATCCCGGTGAGCTCGGAAAGCCTTCATCAACAGGTCGATGTGATCTCGGACTCCCATCATGTCCATGTCGACTGCCTGCAGCTGTTGGGTCACTGGCTCCAACATCGCTGAGTACTTCGCAATGATCTTCAGACAGATCAGGAACACTGTGGTTCCTGCAGCACACCTCAGCTGATACGCCATCTGACGTGTACTCTGTGACTCATGCTGGTTTGCCTCCAGTTGCTCCAGTTGTGCATAGATATCACAAAAGTTCTCTGAAAAGATGCGGATGCTTTTGTACTTTGCGCTCCATCTGGTTTCACACAACAAAGGTATTGTTACGGGATTCGCGCCCGCCGGCGTGCTGACGGCCACGTAACTCGAATCGCGGCACGTCACCCACCGGACGGACAATCCAGTCGTGACCCTCTCGGACTAACGCCGGGAACCAGTCACGGGTGGACCTTTCGGTCTCACCGCGATCGAGCCAATCAGCCCCCGCGTGGGATAGGGTTGCTCGCCAAATTCGACCTACCTAAGTACCCACGCGGAGGGTAGACCGGGCGATCGCACCTCGCCGCAGGTCGACTTCGGACACGGGCCACTTAAGCGACCCGTTCCGTACTATCGGGATAACCGAGCGGTGTTATTCGTCGACCTCGACGGTTCGATTAATTATCGGGCGTATTCAGCCCACTACCAACCCTTTACGTGAAGCAAGATGAGGATTCAATGAAAGAAATGACGAAGCGAAGCGGGAAACAGTTCAACACAAAGCACATTTATTCGCGATGAACGGAAAGCGCACATATACAATTCCACCAAAAGCACACAGAAAAGAAAAACACAATGCAATTTACACAAAAAGCAAATGCGAAAGCGAAGACACAATGCAGAGCTAATACCGACTACCGAGCACACGGCAACACTTATACAATTCTACTTCACAGACGGCGCCGACAACACATACCCAAAACCAAGGAAAAGAATACAGAACCCTCAAGGATGAGGCGGGCCTGAGGCCGAGACCGGGTCGGGCCTACCCGTCTGGTGATGAGACGCGGAGCGGCGATGGTGCCTCAACTCCGCGGGCCTCGCGGGCAGTGTCTGGTAGGGGGTGGGAAAGGGGCCCCCTTGGTCGCACTATCTCAGCGCGGGGGGAAACAGGAGGGGGTTGCTGATGCTCGGGGTATAGAGGATTTTTATTGTCCCGCGACGAGCGTCTCCACCTCGGCCAGGTCGCGCTGTCGGCCTCCCTGGGGTGCAGCTCCCTGCACGACGCGAGCACCCCCTCGTCTGCCCTCGCCGCCTCTCCACAGCTCCGTCCCCTCCGCTCCGACTCCAACGCACACGACGACCAGCTCCTTCTTGCCAACTCCACCGCCCGCGAAGTCTTAACTCTCTGTTCTCTCTCGACTCTACTACTCACTGGACTGACGAACACGGTCGCTTATATCAGCCCCGTGGCTTCGCCCTCTCATCTTTGACCCCCTCCCTTCGACCTTTCACCTCGCTCCCCATTGGCCCGAGAAAAAGTGGGCGTGAATGCTTTTTGATCCATAAATTTGCATATATCGATCGCCCTCCAACGCCCTGGGGGCTGGGCCAATTCGCCCCTCGCTCACCGATTGGACGGCAAAAAGTGGGCGTGTGTCGTTTTTGATCCGTTTTTGAAGCACAAAATCCGTGATTTTGTACACGCTGTTCGGCGCGCGCCCTGCACGAGTCCAACACCGGTACCCACAAGCGGCGCAAGAACGGTGGCGATGCGACGGTTGCGAGGTGTGACGTGAAGGTTGTGGTGAAGCGGCGTTGTGGTTGGTGGTTGATGTTGTGACTGGTGGTGGTAACAATGGCGGTTGGTCCAAATTAAAGATAGTAAAAGAAAAACGGCTATCCTGAAGAGTCGCAGCACGCATAAATGACATGTATTCCCACTAGACAACGGGTTTGGGCCTAACTACACATGTACTTACCGAGATACCTCACCTAAGGGACCTGAATGGTGGTTTGCGAATTTGGTAAACACAACACTACCCCCTCCCCTTTTTACAGACTCGTCCCGAGTCGTCAAATTTTCGTGTGCCATCATGTGTAGTTTTCCCCTAATACATTTTACCTACGGATCCCTGAGTGTGACATTCATGGTATTCGTGTCCCCAAAATAAATAACCTAAGGGCTGCGTAACTACCTAAACAAACTCACTCACACGGACGACTTAAATAAAATTGCCGGCGCTAGACAGACATGCCGGGGGCGCACTCATATTTACAGTACATCTTAACCTTAACTTACAAATTTTACACTAAACCATGGCCCAGGATCACTGAACTCTGCAAAAGAAAACAGTTAGCAGGGAGCCAGGCTGCTCGCATGCAGTCTCTGGCTCAAACAATGCAGGTGACAGGGAACGTGGCTGGCTGCTCACACGCAGTCCAAGGCCTTCCCTTTTGAACTGAACGCAGTGAACCACAACGGTGCATGGGCTGCACAAACGCAGTCTCCGTGCCAGCTCAAGTGGCACACGCAATGAACACAACGAATGGAGGGATGAACACAAACACGGTGCACGGGCCCGCCACTGCAGGCCCGTGTTGTAGCTGCCAACAGGGCAGTTCCTGCAGCTTGCAAACTGTTGCCTTGATCCTGGCGCACATGGCAATGAACAGGGGGGGGGGGCAAAGCAAAAATTGAACGGGGCTTGTGAACAGGGGCAGTGGGCATGGCATGGCAAAGGTAATCAGGCAAACACAGCCCGCAGAAGAAGGCCGCTGCAGGCAAACACAGCCGGCAGATGAACTGGCCGGCACAGGCCTTGCAGAAAAACAGCCAGCCAGCAGACGATCCAGCCGGCACAGGCCTTGCAGCACAGCAGCTGCAGATGAAGCTGGCCAGCCTTTGCCGTTCAGTGGAGGTTGGTGGAGGGAGTGCGGTGGTGCTGGCCACTTGGAAGGCGGGCTCGGACCTACCTACCTGTCTCCCTCCCAACCTATCGCCTTTGCCTGTCACTGTACATACCCACTCCCTTAATTTGTCAAACCCCAATTTAGCCCCAACTTATTTTTTTGTTGTTTTTATTTTTACTCCCCCACTATAAATCGTCCCCTAACCCCCTTTATCGTCCTTGTTCGGCTAACCTATCCTGTCACCTAGCCTACTCCCAACCCCTACGTTCCCTTCCCGGAGGGGAATAAGGGAGAGCTAACGTCCTGTGTCGAGGCCCAACGAAGCCTCAGAATGGCCTCCCCAGACTTCAGCGATCTAACCCAAAGTGGGTCCAGCGGCCCACAACGAGAGCGAGGGGATGGATGGTGCGGAGGGGTACATCTCCTAATCTACCCTATCCATTTAACTGTTAAACTACCCCGGGGCTTTCAACAAGCGCCTCTCGCTTAAACTATTGGTTCTAACAACCCAGATTCCCGTCGCCTGTGTTGGTGTCCTTACAATTTCGGGCCTCGCCCCCCAATTTTCTCTCCGTGCCCTCACACGGTCTCCTGGCTGGGACACGTGGCTCCCTTTGGCAGGCACGACCCTCTGCTGATTCTCCCGCTATGGCACCCCCGGGCACTACACTGCCTCCGAGCCTACCAGCTCCCTAACACCGGGGAGTGCCCCCCATGGCACCTCCCCTGAAACGCACACGTGGCAGGCTGGCTTCCCGGGCCCCTTTCCGAGGGTCACCCTTGCCCACAACACTGCCCACGCGGCTAATGGCGCCCCGGGCCCCCGCACCAAGCAGGCGCACCCGTGCCCACTACGCTATCCCGGCCCCCCATGGGCCCTTGGCCTACCACGGCCGACTAGCCTGGTGCCCAGGGTACCCACTCAGCGATACTCACCTTTCGCAGCCACGCTCCCAAGCCCGTCAACAGGGCTCCTGCACCCCTCCAAATGGGTATCGAGCCTACTTTCCCACCAACAACAAAACGACTTCCATTTTTCAATTTAACTAACCCCCTAACTCACTTTATACTGACCCCGGGGTCCCTTGGGCGGGAGTCACTCCTCCCCCCAATCACTCATCGCACCATGCATTCCCCATTCGCTCCACTCACACAGACCCGCTGGCCTCACTCACTCACCAAGTGCTCACCTCACAACTCACCAACTCTTCAACACACTCACCGCTGAACTCTGCCATCCTTCTATCTGCATCCCCTAACTAACTCGTGCTCCCTCGTCGTCCCTTACACTAGTGGCACGTTCCTTTTAACACTACGTAGCTAAGCTACGTCCCCACTACACATTCACAAGTCTGTCACGGTCTCCAAAATAATCCCATTTTATTTCCCAACCTAAAGCTCACTAAATCCCTCTCCCTAATCCATTCCACGGACTCCATGAGGACTTACCCCTGCCCCATGAAGTCGGTCTAACTAAGCTAACCCTTCCCCCTAACTAGTTTCCATCCTGTGCCCAGGGGTCAAGGGGGTCTTCCACCCCTTGCCCAGGAATCCTGTGCACCCGAAAGTGAGGCTTGCTTTTTTTTTTTTTTTCCATGCGCAGCACCTGCGCAGCAACTCGCGCACTTTGCACCTGCCCGTGACGTCATGCAGCTGCACGTGTACCTCGTCCCTCCTTGGACGGTACCATCCGGCCGGGATACCCCTCCTGCCGGATTCCAACCACACGTGCAGCCATGACGTCACCGTGCGCATAAAAAAAAACACAAGCCCCACGTCTCGAGGGGTTCCCCACGCGAACACATGTGCTTTGCCCGTTGGAGCTTAACACACACGATCGCGTGGAGAACCCGTCCGGTCCAAATCCATTATCCTGCCTAAACTTTGTCCGTCCGCGGGATCGGCAAATCCACCGCGTGCGTTTCCGGACCGGGACTTCACTCTCGCAAGCGAGCACGTGGCGGTCTCGTGCGTTGCACAGCACGGACCGCGTGCTCACTGCTGGGTGAACCCGGCACGGTCCCCGAAACAACTACAGCCGCTACTCGGCTTTCTTTTCTCACACGTCGCCGTCTCCGTCGCCATTCAACACACGCACACCTGCGTGTTACGACGCTCACACTCCATTCCATCACATTCACCCCGGGAGACGCGGCTGCGTGCTCCCGCATGCCAACCGACATCTCCCTCACATACCGCTCTCTCACACACACGGTCTCCCTTGCACACAGCGACCTTGCACACGGCCGTTCACTCACGCATGCGGGGGCACTCACCCGCGGTGCCTCATCCACACACCGTGCCTCACTCATACACGCGGGGGCACTCAACCGCGGTGCCTCATCCACACACGCGGGGGCACTCAACCGCGGTGTCTCATCCATACTCCGTGCCTCACTCACACACGCGGGGGCACTCACCCGCGGTGCCTCACTCATACTGGCCGTTTCATCCACACACACGGCCTCTTCCACACACGGTGTGCTGGGAAGCACGTACTCCGGCACCATCGCCACCACACCACTCACACACGGGGTCGCTTCCACACACGGGGACGCACTCACACCTTGCACCACACACACAGGGACAACCACACTGGGGATTTGTGTCCCCACAAGGATCTCCGGGGCCTCTACACCCCCCAAGCTCTCCGTGCACCTGTTCACAGCACCCGTCCTCTCAACCTCGCAAAGCACGACCGAACTCACCTGGTCGTGACTCGCCTCAAGGGGGCATACTCCCTCCCCTCGTTCCTGGAGGAGGCCATCCAGGTGCTCGCACTGGGTCTTTACACGCTCCGCGAGCTCACCCCCATTGTCCTCCACTACCTCCGTGTGTGTGTGTGCGTCACTTACCCCGTCCTCACCGTGCAGTCTCTCCTCTATCGTTCCCTTCCCGGCTACCGTCACTGCCAACTCTTCACCCTTTACCTCCCTTGTCTCTATACATTTATAAGTTTCTGTTGTCGTCACCTCGTGTCTCGTCTCGCACGTTTTGGTCTCCCCATTTAATTTTTCCCTTTTGGTCACCGTCGATTCCTCTGTCACGACCCTTGCCCAACACGCCCCCCGAATTATTTTTTCACCCGCCTCCGCCGCGGGCCTGTCAGCCGTTGCACCCCCTTCCAGCTCGTTTGCTCCCACACGTGGAGTCGCCATTCCCAGCTCCCTGGTCACGGCCTTCATGCCCGCCTGCAGGCATCGGCCCATGTTCTGCGTCTCACCCCGTAGTTCTTTCATTTCTTTTTTCATTTGCTTGCCCATGCTTTTCATTTCGTTTATAAATTCATTTGCGTTTGCATCCATCTTTTCGTTCATTTGTTGTGTATTCGCATCCATCTTTTCGTTCATTCCTTTCATTTCGTTTGTCATTGCCGCCAGCATGGCGCATAGCTGGGCCATGTCGGGTGCGCTTGAGTGAGCCGTTTCGGCAGGGGTTGGGGAAGGGTTTTGGTGGAGAGGGGGGGGGGAGGTGTCATACACCGCGGCCGCTGCCGCACCCATTTCGGGCTCTGGGTTCAGTTGGGGGAGTTCATGTTCCTGCACGGGCATTCCATCCTGGGCCATGGATCCTACACATTCTACATCCATTTCTAATACCCCCGGCTCCCGCTCGCCTTGAGACGCCATCTTGCTTCTCTTAAAGGGTTAATTTAGCTCGCTCGTAATTTGGAGGGAATCGGGGGTCGCTTCTCTCACCCCTGGACCGATTCCCGTGAATTTAGCTGGAGACAGGAGAGCCCGTTTTCCTGTTCTCCGATACCAGTGCCGCGAGGAGGGCGATGAATTTGTATCGCACGACCTGACACTAGTGTTACGGTATTCGCGCCCGCCGGCGTGCTGACGGCCACGTAACTCGAATCGCGGCACGTCACCCACCGGACGGACAATCCAGTCGTGACCCTCTCGGACTAACGCCGGGAACCAGTCACGGGTGGACCTTTCGGTCTCACCGCGATCGAGCCAATCAGCCCCCGCGTGGGATAGGGTTGCTCGCCAAATTCGACCTACCTAAGTACCCACGCGGAGGGTAGACCGGGCGATCGCACCTCGCCGCAGGTCGACTTCGGACACGGGCCACTTAAGCGACCCGTTCCGTACTATCGGGATAACCGAGCGGTGTTATTCGTCGACCTCGACGGTTCGATTAATTATCGGGCGTATTCAGCCCACTACCAACCCTTTACGTGAAGCAAGATGAGGATTCAATGAAAGAAATGACGAAGCGAAGCGGGAAACAGTTCAACACAAATCACATTTATTCGCGATGAACGGAAAGCGCACATATACAATTCCACCAAAAGCACACAGAAAAGAAAAACACAATGCAATTTACACAAAAAGCAAATGCGAAAGCGAAGACACAATGCAGAGCTAATACCGACTACCGAGCACACGGCAACACTTATACAATTCTACTTCACAGACGGCGCCGACAACACATACCCAAAACCAAGGAAAAGAATACAGAACCCTCAAGGATGAGGCGGGCCTGAGGCCGAGACCGGGTCGGGCCTACCCGTCTGGTGATGAGACGCGGAGCGGCGATGGTGCCTCAACTCCGCGGGCCTCGCGGGCAGTGTCTGGTAGGGGGTGGGAAAGGGGCCCCCTTGGTCGCACTATCTCAGCGCGGGGGGAAACAGGAGGGGGTTGCTGATGCTCGGGGTATAGAGGATTTTTATTGTCCCACGACGAGCGTCTCCACCTCGGCCAGGTCGCGCTGTCGGCCTCCCTGGGGTGCAGCTCCCTGCACGACGCGAGCACCCCCTCGTCTGCCCTCGCCGCCTCTCCACAGCTCCGTCCCCTCCGCTCCGACTCCAACGCACACGACGACCAGCTCCTTCTTGCCAACTCCACCGCCCGCGAAGTCTTAACTCTCTGTTCTCTCTCGACTCTACTACTCACTGGACTGACGAACACGGTCGCTTATATCAGCCCCGTGGCTTCGCCCTCTCATCTTTGACCCCCTCCCTTCGACCTTTCACCTCGCTCCCCATTGGCCCGAGAAAAAGTGGGCGTGAATGCTTTTTGATCCATAAATTTGCATATATCGATCGCCCTCCAACGCCCTGGGGCGGGGCCAATTCGCCCCTCGCTCACCGATTGGACGGCAAAAAGTGGGCGTGTGTCGTTTTTGATCCGTTTTTGAAGCACAAAATCCGTGATTTTGTACACGCTGTTCGGCGCGCGCCCTGCACGAGTCCAACACCGGTACCCACAAGCGGCGCAAGAACGGTGGCGATGCGACGGTTGCGAGGTGTGACGTGAAGGTCGTGGCGGTTGTGGTGAAGCGGCGTTGTGGTTGGTGGTTGATGTTGTGACTGGTGGTGGTAACAATGGCGGTTGGTCCAAATTAAAGATAGTAAAAGAAAAACGGCTATCCTGAAGAGTCGCAGCACGCATAAATGACATGTATTCCCACTAGACAACGGGTTTGGGCCTAACTACACATGTACTTACCGAGATACCTCACCTAAGGAACCTGAATGGTGGTTTGCGAATTTGGTAACCACAACAGTATATTTGGAACCAGTCTCCTGCGCTTGGGACTGTCACGGAAGAATTTAATGATAGATTTCACAGTTCCAGTCATATTCCTCACATCTGCGACAGAATTCAGATCATGAACCACCAAATTCAGTCGATGTGAAGAGCAGTGCACGAAAACAGCTTTAGGATAGGTGTTCCTGATACGGGTCTGTACACCATTGTCTTTTCCTGCCATGGTTGAGCATCCATCATAGCCTTGGCCGTGCAGCTTGTCGAGGTTAAGACCAAATTTTTTTGCTTGGTCGATGATAGTATCTGCAATTGTTGCAGCGTCCACCCTCTCCAGTGGAATGAATCCAAGGAATTCCTCACGTATGGTGGCTGAGTCATTCCGTTGTTCCTGCAGCGCAACAAATCGTACTCCAATGGACAGTTGTTCGGTGCCTGATATGTCAGCAGTTTCATCTGCAATGATAGAGAATCCATTTGATTCATTTGCAGCTTTCACAATATTTCCTCTTACGACTTCTTCGGAGAGAACTATCAGCTCGTTCTGTACACAAACTGATGTGTATCTTGCATTTTTGCTTGCGCCCTCCATGTGATCCTCAGGACCGTGTCCCCTGCTTCTATCCTGAATCGCAGTAGGTCACAGGGGTTCCCCGATGTACTCTCCTTCCCCCTCAATGCAATGTCATGGCTGCAGCAGAACAGAATGCTGGATAGTACGGGGAACAGTTTCTCTCGGTTTTGAGTGACTGCTTTGTTGACTGCTCGGTCCATCTGGCTCACGATGGTCAACTCTGGCCTTTGCACGGTGGTCAGGAAATTGTTGGCATCTTGCAGTGCGCCTTTGTGCCAGGAGGAAAGCATGTGCTTCCTCGCGCACTCATTGAAGTCTTTGTATTTAACAAAAGGAGTCACGATGAACGCACTCATTCGACCTCGGTGCACTGATTGAGGGAACAGCACACAGTATTTGCACAGAGCACCTTTCAAGTGACTTGAGTAGGCCAGCCATGGAGAATATTGGTTTATCCACGTGTGGCGGAAACAGCGGGAGCCCTGTGAATCGTTCTGATAGCTGTAATCAGTTGGTGGGACGTATGTGTTCATCAGGAGGTCATATCTTCGATTATTGGTCAAATGTTCTGTGGTTTTGACGTATGATCCAATGTCCAGATGATGAGGCAAGTCATTGGCCACTTTCGCAAGTGGTGTTTGGGGTGGCATCTGATTGGTTGCTGTGAGTAACTGCTCGTGATGCCCCCCTCTGCGCTGCTCTGCTGTTTCAACATGCGTCTCCGATGTACCCGGGGTGTCTTGATTGTAGTCAGAGTCATCAGACTTATATTTTTTAAAGAACCTCCTGATATCCATTTCACATTCCTGAAAAATAAGAAAAATGAGGTAAACATAACAATACAAATTTAATACACTGGTCTTCACCAGACTCTACAACAATCAAATCAAGAGCATTTAGTTTGATTATTACCTTCGCAAACTTTGTTGCGAAGGTTATGTTTTGATCGCTGTGTATTTATTTATTTGTGAAAATGTGTGTTTGTTTGTTTGTTTGTTATTCGCATAATTCCAAAAGTATTGAACTGAATCGCAGCAAATTTGTTGGGATGATTGGTTATTATCCGAGGACCATTTGATTAGATGTTGGGAGCGATCGGGTCAAAGGTCAAGGTCAAGGTCATGAAAAGGTCAAAATCGTCTTTTTACCATAGCGCGGTCAATTTGTATCCAATTTGCATGCAACTAATGCCAAAATGTTCAGAATTCAATGCCCCATCTTGTGATATGTGTCATGACACAATGACATAATAACCCTTAGCGGTTGGGAGTCAAAGGTCGGGGGGGTCACGACATTGCAAAATGTGCGGTTTTAGTCATAACACGGTCAAAATTTATCCGATTTGCATGAAACCAACACCAAAATGTTGACTGTTCTGTTCCCCACACTCTAATACCAATTACAAAATTAAGAGTACAAAGGTCAAGGTCGAGGTCATGAAAAGGTCAAAATCGTCATTTTGCCATAGTGCGGTGGATTTTTATCCAATTTGCATGCAACCAATGCCAAAATGTTGTGAATTCAATGCCCAATCTTGTGATATACGATATGCCACAGGAAATTTAATGTTTTTAAGCCATCATAACACATATGAGATGGCAGATGTGGTATGGGATTAAATACCCTCACAATCAACGGTTTCTGGGGGGGGGGGGGCAAAATGTAGCGTTGGCGAAGGTTTGCGCTCTACTGAGTGCCCGTTCTAATTTTGTATAAAATCCAACGTAGAAAATTAGCATGAGTTTTGTTACTGAAATAAAATAAATAGCCGCAACACAGAAGGAATGAACGAAAAAAAACTTCCACGCCAAATATCATGACATTCGATCATTCGTTTGTCTTCTACCTGAAGAATTGTGAACATTTTGTTCTGTTATTTACAGTAATCTTAGCAAAAAGATGTCTTCACACTTCACACGGCGATCTCAGGATAACATTGCCCCCCCCTGCATTTTTTTCTGCGGACGCCCATGAAAGAACCCATCCTTGTGGAAGGGTAAATTGCCCCACTTAAACGATGTCGAGATGCATTTGCAATTTGTAGAGTGCTGTAATGTGGCCCTCAGTGCAACCACAAAGATAGCACTCACTGGGAATCCACTACAAAATGGACAGATACGGTTAGGCTGCCTGAGAATGACGACAGGGGCCTTTGGTCATGCTCAACGACCCCACTCCCACCAGACAGTGCACCTATAGGCTAAAATTTTGGGTGGCGGCCCTTCAGAATATGGACAAGGTTTTAAGGTGCTAAACGTTGGGTTTGACGTCCATCTTGAGGCCACCAAAGGCCACTATTAGTGTATATTGGGATGTTGGGATCAGGCAGTGCTGCCGTCAGCCTGCAAGCAAAAGGTAACAACGAGGCCAATACCTGCATAACTTTTCAATGCCCAACACGTCCCGAAACCACCACCAGGAAAACCTCACCCTGCCTGACAGTGCCAGAAAGAATGATGTTGTGTTTAAATGAATATTTCCTCTCAACAATTGCAAGGAATCTCATTGGAGCTAAAAAGGAGGAAGTAATTTGTATAATACAGACATTCCTATATATGTAATCCAATGTGTTCCTTAGCATGTGCTTCTCCTTAATATTAACCAACTCATCAGTCTTCTCTTCATTTTCATCAGCCTCAATGCCCTCATATTCCTTCAGCTAATTATCCTCATCATCTTTCATCTCTGCACATTCTTTCACTTCTTCACTGTCCTCCTCTTGAATAACACTGAGACGACATCCTGCAAAGATGAGATGATATCCACATTAAACAGATATTGTGACAGACAATCATCAATGGTGAGAACAACATCGTGTTCAGATGTATACACTGTGGAAATTATGTTTTCAGTTTCATCAATTACCGGCTTGTTCTTCTTGACCAGCCAGTTCTTCTTGTACCATGTCTTCGTGTGAAGGGTGAAGGGCTCAGAGAACATGGAAGATTAGCCCAAGTCTTTGAGGAACTGGTTGGCCAGGCCTGACAAGATGAGAGTTGGTGAAGGCAGGAATTTGTCCAGGGTGCTGGCAATAACTTAGCAACTCTTGGTGAAAGACACCGAGTGATCTTTAACGAGCCCCCCCCCCAACTAATGCCACCAGATGGGACACCCAATGTAACGTCCAGCTGAGGAACGACACGGTTGTGATGCAATAATGCCCTCCCTGTGAGGCACCAATCCGAATTCATTAAACATGGATGGAATCGACAGAACATTGATGGAGGTGATATAACCGTCATTGAAAGCGAGAAGAAGCTGACGTTACGGGTGCTAACCCTTCATCAATGCCAAAAGAGTCAGACAAAATCTACACCAGTCCTCACGAGCAAGATTAATTGGCCATTGAACAGTGTCTGGTCAGGATAAAAATCAAACCCAGACTGGACAGCTCAGAGGTATATTCGCTACCTCTGCACTACCCTGTCGGACACATATATAAACAACAGTGATAAAGATAAATTTACGAATTGGGGGATTCTGTTCAGGAAAAGGATAAAGGAACAAGAGCGAGAATTGCTTTGCAATAAATATCCCCTCGTGCTGTGATATTTTCTAAATCCTAAAAGGACATAATTCTGTGAAAAATTGACGAAACGCCCTGAAACTCGAACTTATTTGTTGTCCCCTCCAGGCTTTCCTCCAGGCCTTCAAAACAGCTGTTCATCACCACCTCTTATCTTCCCCCATCCAAAACTTCGATCTTTTCTTCCCCCGTTAATCCACCCCAAACCCACCTCCTTCAAATTCCCTGCTTTCCTTCCTGAAAGTCCCTGTAACATCCATCTTGTATACCCCATGTTCCCTGCCCCATCCCTTCCACAGATCTCCTCATGTCTCTGTTCCCCACTATTTTGTCCTTCCCTCTCCCACCCCTCTTGTCTCATGCCCCCCTTGCTGTGCGTTGTGTGTAAGCTCTCATACGAGCCTCGACATTGCATAAAAATTAAAAAAAATTAAATTCTGCAACTCGTCATGATGAAGCCATGTTCCAAGTTTCAATTGGAGATGTTGAAGAGTGTGTGAAAAAAATTCTGAAAAACCACAGGTGGGACGGACGGACGGACAGCAAACTTATGGTCCTCTCCAATTAAACCAGCAGGACAAATTATTGTGGACAGAACAAATGCACCTCACACTGCATTGGACAACAATAAATCAAGCAAGTTTGTGGATGGGTATTAAAGAGGATATTTTAGAACCAGACATAACAGGGCAAGCATATTATAACAAGGACAAATGTGTCCAAGAGCCGCGTCATTCCACCAGTCAATAAAGGTTTTGTCTTCACCAGAAGAAGAAGAAGAAGAAGAAAATAAGAAGAAGAAGAAAAGAAGAAGAAGAAGAAGAAGAAGAAGAAGAAGAAGAAGAAGAACAATGCGGAGCTCTCTTGGAGCAAGCGTTCGCTACGCGATACGCGGCTAAAAACCATGTTATACTGGATCTCATCATATGTAATTCTGTTTTGATCACATTATTGGAAGAAATGAGCTGCTTTGGAGAAGGCTCATCAAAGAACAATCAAAAAGTTTTCAGGACAGGTTTGAATGGTGAGATGGAGAGAAGAAGAGGAGTGGAGGAAGAGGATGAGAAGACGAGAATGCAATGAAAAGAGGATGAGAAGATGAGAATCAATCCATATCTTAGTACAACTTTGCTAAACCCGATATCATACACATTCTCCATTTATACAAATCTTTCCTTCAACTCAATTGCACTCCAATGGATCATTCCTTCACTCAACACGACATCAAACAAGAAAACACGAGAGTGAGGTTAATGGCACGCCATCGTAAATCCCAACGGTTCCCACCTAAAGCAAGGTTTTCGTCACCGAGTTATGAGGTATTACTTCACCACCGTGTTATGACAGGAGTAATGTTTGAAACGACAGAGGTGGGGTAAGTGCCTGCCCCCACAACACCAACATGGTTTACCTGTTGGAGAATGATACACTGCTCTGCTTTGGCACAGACGAGCTCGCATTATGAAACGAGGTGATGTGTTGAACAAATCTATGAAATTGAGGATAGCTGGCTTCACAGCTGATGATGAGCTCAGTTTGTTCACATCATTGCATGAATTCGGCTGGGAGTCTCGCTCTCTGCCGCTGATAACATGCAGCCTCTCATCCGTAGTCATGCAGGCAGTTGCGATTGACACAGCTTTAGTCAGATCGAGATCGGGAACAACCAACAATTTCCGGAGGATTGTTTCCTTATTGATGCCAACAACAAAGACATCTCTCAAGATCTCATCCAACTTGACACTAAATTCACAATGTTCAGCCAATCTGCAAAGGTCAGCAACAAACTCAGACACCGACTGACCTTCCTTCCTCCCATGAGTGTAGAACTTGTACCGGGACACGATTTTTCCCAGGTTTCGGCTTGTAGTGTCTGGCCACAATCTCGATCAATTCATCGAAGGTTTTGTCCTTCATTTAATCAGGAGTAACCAGATCCTTCATCAGGGCATATGTTGTTTTGTCACACACTGTGAGCAGAACGGCTCGGCGAAGATCAGCATCTTCTGCCACCTCCATATTGTTAGCGATGAAGTATTGTCCCAATCGATCAGCAAAATCTTCCCAGTCCTCATTTGGCTGGTACTCCACCAGACTCCCCACGGACGCCAGAGTGAGCAATGCCAACTTGGCAAAGCACTAAACTCGTCACCAATTGTGGCGTATCCGAAGGATTGCTGGGTGAAAGGCCAGATAACGTTTAAGTCGAAGTTCCACCTTTTATTTCTACGAAGGCGCACACTGTGCATGCACGTGGCGGAAGCTTTGTAGAACATGACAACAGTCTTCAAGTTTATAATTCAATTTAAATAAAGATTTAGGTTTAAAGATGTATTAATAAATTAATTCTTGGTTTCACTGCCATTTTCCCCAGTGTCTGTGACATCACCCCATCCAGCACGTTACATTCGTTCTTTGTGCCTGTTGTTTGTGTCCATTACGATATCCGTGAAAACGGTAAGTTTCCTGTCTGGAATGATTTTAAATTTTGTTTTACTGCCAGACAGACAGGAGATAGAAAAATTATCTCACTTCTCTGCACATGTGCAATCGGGACGAATTCAGAGCCAATATTCACTAAAAGGAAAGACTCGTCTCTTCCAATTAATGTTCCAATTCATGTTCAAAACACAACATTCAATTTGAACAAATGAAATTCTTCAATACAGCGCGTGTGGTGAAGCAAATGAGTACACTAATGTTAAAATATGCAATTTATGCTTTTTCAGTTGAAAAACAATTAAAGAGCGTACTTAGTATTTGAAATGTAAAAATCTTGTTATTATTGTGTTAAGCACCTTTATATAAAACAGAAGGAATGAAATCGTTCGATACAGCGTGGCAGGAGGCCGCAAAGAATGATGGCATAAGAAGAACTTAGCTTTCAGCGTTCAGCGCGAAATGCCATGTTGGGCGGAAATGACGTCTTTTGTTCGTTCGTGCATGAGAGGGGAGCGTTTCTTGGTTTTTTTCCGTCAAGCAATAAATGCAATGGTTTTCACACATATAACACATGAGTTTCACAAATTTCCATTGAAATACTCGGGTATTTCCATCAATTGTTGCCATTTCCGTCTAGGACTCTCGGTTATGCATTGCCATCGACCGGACGGCCGACATTGGCTGTCTTGAGGCATGTGGGGGGTGGGGTGGGGGGGGGGGACACCGGAGACGTGGTAGACACCGGGGACATTTCAAACTCGGTGCAATTGTATACAGCGCACGCGCTGTAATAAGTTGTTCCTCAATCATAAAGTGATAACATGGACGGACATGAACCAATCACTTAACCCCGCTGTTCGCTTTGTGGACGCAGGGTAACTAATCGTGAAAATTTTAAAGTGGGAAAGGTTACCTCGTCATATTCAGTGATTTCTCCTCTTCATTTTTCTCTGCTGGCCAACCACTTGCCTTCTGCTATGAGGTACCACATGTTCTTTGGAAGCCGGTGCCACTTGGTTCCTCTGGGGAGCCGGTGCAGTCTGTTCCTCCTGGGAAGCCGGTGCCACTTGGTTCCTCTGGAGAGTTGGTGCCACCTGATACGTTCTCTGGATCCCAGGTAGAGGCTGTTGCCTCCAGGAAGCTGGTGCAATCTGTTCCTCCTGGGAAGCCGATGCCACATGGTTCCTCTGGGGAGTTGGTGCCACCTGATACATTCTCTTAAGCACAGGTGTAGCCCGTTGCCTCTGGACAGCCGGGACAGAGCATTGCCCCCGGGAAGCTGGTGCAGCCTCTACCGTCGGCGAGAAGGTGCAGCCCCGGCAGCCAGGCCATCTGGTTTCCTCTCAAGAGGAAATGCAGCCTGCCTGCCCTTGGGTGCTTCCAACATGGACGGCTGTGACATCTTCCTCTTGGGTTCCACGACTGCTGGCTGCTGCTGACTTGGTGCTGTAAAAATGGAGGATATTTTTCATCAAACATAGATTATGGATTTTTACACAATTCTCAACAGGAAGAACAAGAACAGGTTTAGATGAGGTGAAAATATAAGTGCAAAATAGATGTAGAAAACAAAAAAATTATTTAATTACACATGAGGTCTTACGATCTAATTGGACACAAGTTCATGGCTCTCTGTTGCAAGTTCAAACAAGGACATGATACTCGAGGTCCTCTACATTTTGGATAGTATGAGAAATGGATCTGTGTAATATGAAAGCTAAATGTTCAATGGTTTTTGAAATATCACGAACACAAAAGCACATGGATGGATGATCAGTCGGTCGGTCGGACAGAGTTCATTTTAATGTCCCCCGTCTCCGACTTTGTTGGAGGGGCGGGGGAAATTCAGTAGAGGAGTAAATTATTCACTGATGTTGAAGACTGAAGAGACTTTACCCAGAATGATATAATACACAGGTGATTATTAAAGGGAAACCTGCTGAAAGGTGTCACAAATTATTTACGAGTAAACGTTTGGCTGTGTATTGTGTTGTTATGTGCATCGTTTGGCTGCATGTTGTATTGTTATGTGCATTGTGAGGCACGTATTGTGTTGTTATCTGCATCGTTTGGCTGCATGTTGTATTGTTATGTGCATTGTGAGGCACGTATTGTGTTGTTATCTGCATCGTTTCGCTGTGTATTGTGTTGTTATCTGCATTGTTTGGCTGCGTATTGTGTTGTTTTCTGCATCGTTTGGCTGCATCTTGTGTTGTTATGTGCATTGTGAGGAATGTATTGTGTTGTTATATGCATCGTGTGGCTGCATATTGTGTTGTTATATGCATCGTGTGGCTGCGTATTGTGTTGTTGTATGCATCATGTGGCTGCATCTTGTGTTGTTATGTGCATTGTGCGGCGTGTATTGTGTTGTTGTGTGCATTGTTTGGCCGCATATTGTGTTGTTATGTGCATCGTTTGGCCGCGTATTGTGTTGTTATGTGCATTGTGCGGCGTGTATTGTGTTGTTGTGTGCATTGTTTGGCCGCGTGTTGTGTTGTTATGTGCATCGTTTGGCCGTGTATTGTGTTGTTATGTGCATTGTGAGGCGTGTATTGTGTTGTTGTGTGCATTGTTTGGCCGCGTATTGTGTTGTTATGTGCATCGTTTGGCCGCGTATTGTGTTGTTATCTGCATCGTTTGGCTGCATATTGTGTTTTATGTGCATTGTGAGGCACGTATTGTGTTGTTATCTGCATTGTTTGGCTGTGTATTGTGTTGTTATAAGCATCGTTTGGCTGCATATTGTGTTGTTATGTGCATTGTAAGGCACGTATTGTGTTGTTATCTGCATTGTTTGGCTGTGTATTGTGTTGTTATATGCATCGTTTGGCTGCTCATTGTGTTGTTATGTGCATTGTGAGGCACGTATTGTGTTGTTATCTGCATCGTTTGGCTGCATATTGTGTTGTTATGTGCATTCAGGTCAGGTATGGGAGCATGTGCCAGAACAGCGCGTCGCTGCGTCCACTTTCCGCCGGTACTCCAGGGGCCTCCGTCTGGCCATCCCCCAGGCAGATGCCAGGCCCATCCCCATCTCCTTGAGATGATGGTCAACCTGCTGTAACCATGAGGCACGTGGTCGGCCCACTGGCCTTCTCCACTCATGAGACTCCCTCGCTGAGAGAATCTGGTGAGCAGGATCAGCGTCAGGAAAACGAGCCACATGTCCATACAGCCGCAGCTGACGCTCACGGACTATGCAGGTAACAAATCTCATCCGAGTCTCTCTCAGCAACCGCTCGTTGGACACAAAATCCGACCAGCGATAGCCAAGGATTCTCCGAAGAGACCTGGTACCAAAGGAATTAAGTCTCCGTCTCAGATCCTTGGTCAAAGTCCAAGTCTCGCACCCATAGAGCAAGACTGGAAGTACCAAGGACCTGAAGACTCGTACTTTCGTCCTCCCGCACAGGTACCGGCAGCGCCACACCCCATGATCCAGTGAATCCATGACACTCCCCAGGCCCGACCCAGACGTCTATTGACCTCCGGCTCACAACCTGCGGAGACATGAATATCACTGCCAAGGTAAGTGAATCTATCCACGACCTCAACATCCTCACCACAAACAGACACAGACAGGACAGCAGCATCCATGATGTCACCGAAAGCCTGGATCTTTGTTTTGACCCAAGAAATCCGTAATCCCAACGGCTCCGACTCCTCATTCAGCACCTCGAGGGCCCCCAAGAGGATGTCTAAAGTCTCCGCAAAGATGACTGCATCATCTGCAAAATCAAGGTCCGAGATCTTGACATTGCCAAACGATGCACCGCAACTTGATCTCTCCGACATCCTCCCAAAAATCCAGTCCATACAAGTGCTGAAAAGTGTGGGGGCAAGTACACATCCCTGACGAACTCCAGTAACAACTGGAAATAAGTCAGAGGCGGTACCACCACACTTCACAGCACTCTCAGTACCAGAGTAGAGTTCAGACATCAGATCGATCAGTTTCGGTGGCACCCCACGAAGACCAAGAATCCTCCAGAGGACATCCCGATTCACTGAATCGAACGCTTTACAGAGATCAACATAGGCTGCAAGCAGCCCCTGCCGAAACTCTCGTCTGCGTTCAGTGAGTACACGAAGTGCAAGGATACGGTCAATCGTTGACCTCTTTGGTGTAAAGCCTGACTGCTCTGGACGCTGGTGCTCAAGCAGATGGTGGCGAACCCTATCAAGAATTATCCGAGCAAAAACCTTGCCCGGCACTGAGAGCAGCATCACCCCTCGGTAGTTGTTGCAGTCTTGGCGATCACCCTTCCCTTTCCAGAGAGGGACAACAAGGCCCCTCTTCCAGTCAGTTGGGATGATGCCTGTGTTCCAGGCAGAGCACAAAACTGCATGCAACGACGCGAGTGCAGCATTTCCACCAGCCTTGAGAAGTTCGGCATGGATGCCACAGATCCCTGGAGCTTTGCCCCGTTTCAACTGGTTCACCGCAGCCCGTGTTTCCACAAGCGATGGTGGACCACAGTTGATTCGAGGGTCAGCAACAGGGATTGTAACACCCTTGACGTCCAACTCGACAGCTGGGGGATCAGCCTGGTACAACCGCTCGAAGTAACCGGCCCAGCGGGCCTTCACTTCAGACTCCTCTGTCAAGAGCCTACCACTCTCTGTTCGAACTGCAGTGCTCCGAGGGATGGGCTTGGATGAACGTAATGCGCGAATTCCCCTGTAAGCGGGACGAGAATCACCTGTCCACAGGTGATGCTCTACCCCTCACAGATTCCTCGCACATAGGCCTCCTTGTCCACCCTCAGTGCACGTACAGTTTTACGCCTCAGCTCCCTGAACAGCTCAGCTCTGCCATTCAGCCTGGCCCTGCGACTCTGGTCAATGGTATCCAGTGTCCCTTGAGAGACAAAATTCTTCTTTGCCCTGCGGTGAACTCCAAGGCATCCACCGGCAACATCAAGGACGGTGGTCTTGAAGGTGTTCCACAACTCTTCAGGACCCCCCAAAGCACCCAGACCCCCCAAGTGTCCACTCAGCCTGTTCGCAAACTCCTCAGCTACTCTCTCATCCCTGAGCTTGGCAACATCCAGCCTAGGCTGGGATGGTACCATTCTCCAGGATTTAAGGTGCAGCTTTTGAGTTGCTACAACAAGCCTGTGGTCAGTATTGAGGAACTGAGCACTCCGGTAGACCCTGCAGTTCTGGATCATCCTCCAGCGACCGTCAATGAGGACATGGTCAATCTCCTTTGCCACACCGCCAGCGTTGGAATACCAAGTCCAGCGATGAGCTTGCGGGCGCTGAAACCATGAACCAGCCACCCTAAGTCCATGACTTCTTGCAAAGTCAAGGAACTTAGTGCTATTCTGGTTCATAGTTCCTGACCCATGGGGACCAACACACACCTCATAACCATCCCTATCAGTTCCAGTCGATGCATTGAAATCCCCCAAGACTAGAAGTGTATCTCGTCTGGGGCACTGATCAACCACAGACTCGAGTGTGGCGTAGAATGTGTCCTTCACGGTAACATCACTCGCCTCAGTCGGAGCATAAATAGAGACCAGGGAAATGACACCTAAGGAGTGACGAATCCTTAATCTCATAATACGCTCGTTGACCGGTGTTACCTCAATTATCATTGGGGTCAGCTTATTGGACACAGCTACAGCAACTCCTTGGGTATGGTAACCATCAGAGCGACCAGACCAATAGTAGGTGTAACCACCCACCATTATCTCGCCGCAATCCGGTCTCCGAACCTCAGAGAGAGCTGCAATCCCGATGTCCAAACGCTTGAGCTCAGATGATAACAGAGACAGGTGATCATCCTCTCTTAGGGATAGGACATTCCAGGCACCCACCCGAAGGGACCGCCTCAGGTTAACCCAAGGAGACCGCCGTCTGGTGGACGACACCTCAGCACCACTCCGACACACTCTCCCGCAATCTGACCCAGGGATGTTACCCCGTGGTTTCCCTCCTATCAAAGATTGGGGGTCCCGAAGGCTTTGCCCCAATCCCATCATCCGGTGAGCTGCCCTGCGAAGGGAAGCTGCACAGGAGGTACTCCCACGGAGTGGGTTTTCAGATTTTTTTGCGTTTTTGCGTTTTGCGGAATGAAGCGTTTTACGGTGGCTGGAGTGCAAATCCTGCCACCAACCTCCTAATAAGAAGTAACCCAACTGCAGGAGGACGTCCGCAGACACAGTTGGGCACTAGATATGGATGGCCGTTGGCTCACAAGGAGCTCCTCCGCCCTTTGACAGGTTTTGTTTTTAATCCTGCTGGGTGTCCATATCCAAACACCCTCCTCACCAGAAAACCTGGTGGGGGAGACGGTTTAGTCGCCGACAACCCGACCATGGAACAGGTTAGTACAGGTTTACATGGTACCTGTAGCAGGTCACAGATCGAACCTGACCTGACGAAATCTGCATTGTTTGGCTGTGTATTGTGTTGTTATAAGCATCGTTTGGCTGCATATTGTGTTATTATGTGCATTGTAAGGCACGTATTGTGTTGTTATCTGCATTGTTTGGCTGTGTATTGTGTTGTTATATGCATCGTTTGGCTGCTCATTGTGTTGTTATGTGCATTGTGAGGCACGTATTGTGTTGTTATCTGCATCGTTTGGCTGCATATTGTGTTGTTATGTGCATTGTGAGGCACATATTGTGTTGTTAGCTGCATTGTTTGGCTGCGTATTGTGTTGTTTTGTGCATTGTGAGGCACGTTCGTATTGTCTTGTTATCTGCATCGTTTGGCTGCATATTGTTTTGTTATGTGCATTGTGAGGCACGTATTGTGTTTTTTTCTGCATTGTTTCGCTGCGTATTGTGTTGTTATCTGCATTGTGAGGTGCGTATTGTGTTGTTATGTGCATCATTTGGCTGCATATTGTGTTGTTATCTGCATTTTGAAGTGCGTATTGTGTTGTTATCTGCATTTTGAGGTGCGTATTGTGTTGTTATATGCATCGTTTGGCTGCGTGTTGTGTTGTTATGTGCATTGTGAGGCACGTATTGTGTTGTTATCTGCATTGCTTGGCTGTGTATTGTGTTGTTATATGCATCGTTTGGCTACATGTTGTGTTGTTATGTGCATTGTGAGGCATGTATTGTGTTGTTATATGCATCGTTTGGCTGTGCATTGTGTTGTTATCTGCATTATTTGGCTGCATATTGTGTTGTTTTCTGCATCGTTTGGCTGCATCTTGTGTTATTATGTGCATCGTGAGGAATGTATTGTGTTGTTCTATGCATCGTTTGGCTGCATTTTGTGTTGTTATGTGCATCGTGAGGGGCGTATTGTGTTGTTATATGCATTTTTAGGCTGTGTATTGTGTTGTTATATGCATTGTTAGGCTGCGTATTGTGTTTTTATGTGCATTGTTTGGCTATGTATTGTAATGTTATGTGCATTGTTTGGCTATGTATTGTGTTGTTATGTGCATTGTTTGGCTGCGTATTGTGTTATTATGTACATCGTTTGGCTGCGTATTGTGTTGTTATGTGCATTGTTATGTGCGTATTATGTTGTTATGTGCATTGTTATGTGCGTATTGTGTTGTTATATGCATTGTTTGGCTACGTATTGTGTTATTATGTACATCGTTTGGCTGCGTATTGTGTTGTTATGTGCATTGTTATGTGCGTATTGTGTTGTTATCTGCATTGGCTGGCTATGTATTGTGTTATTATGTGCATCGTTTGGCTGCGTATTGTGTTGTTATGTGCATTGTTATGTGCGTATTGTGTTGTTATGTGCATTGTTTGGCTATGTATTGTGTTATTATGTGCATTGTTTGGCTGCGTATTGTGTTGTTATGTGCATCGTTTGGTTGCGTATTGTGTTGTTATGTGCATTGTTATGTGCGTATTTTGTTGTTATATGCATTGTTTGGCTACGTATTGTGTTATTATGTACATCGTTTGGCTGCGTATTGTGTTGTTATGTGCATTGTTATGTGCGTATTGTGTTGTTATGTGCATTGTTTGGCTATGTATTGTGTTATTATGTGCATCGTTTGGCTGCGTATTATGTTGTTATGTGCATCGTTTGGTTGCGTATTGTGTTATGATGTGCATCGTTTGGCTGCGTATTGTGTTGTTATGTGCATCGTTTGGCTGCGTATTGTGTTGTTATGTGCATTGTTTGGCTATGTATTGTGTTATTATGTGCATCGTTTGGCTGCGTATTGTGTTGTTATGTGCATCGTTTGGTTGCGTATTGTGTTGTTATGTGCATTGTTATGTACGTATTGTGTTGTTACGTCTATTGTTTGGCTGTGTATTGTGTTGTTATGTTCATTGTTTGGCTGCATATTGTGTTGTTATGTCTATTGTTTGGCTGCGTATTGTGTTGTGATGTGGATTGTTTGGCTGCGTATTATGTTGTAATGTTCATTGTTTGGCTGCGTATTGTGTTGTTATGTCTATTGTTTGGCTGTGTTTTGTGTTGTTATTTGCATTGTTAGGCTGCAAATTGTGTTATGTGCATTGTTTGGCTACGTATTGTGTTATTATGTGCGTCGTTTGGCTGCGTATTGTGTTGTTATGTGCATTATTTGGCTGTGTATTGTGTTCCGTGCATTCAACGTGTATCAAGTTGTTTAGTATTTAGGGCTATGCAATGTTTCTTGTTGCCAGGTGCGAATTGTAAGTGCAGAGCAGAGTAAAAACATGACAGATATTGATGTTGAAATTCGATTTTACACCTGGAGGAAGATAGGAAGTACTCGGGAAAGTCGTGGTTGCTTTCATTTAAAGAGCCATGTTGTCCTAACAAGCAGTTAATTGCACCAACTGGTTATAGAACTGTCAAGTCTTTAGCTAATGTGGAACGTCGTCCTGGAGAGCTTATGTGATGGCGCGCCGTCCATCCATCTGTCTGTCAGTCCATCAGTCCGTCTGCAAACACTTGCAACATCTTCTCTGAAACTACACACACGATTTCAATGAAACCTCACCACTTCTTCATCACCTGTGCTGTACCAAAGTTTAAAAAATAAAAAGTAGGGGCTTTAGGGGGTCTGCGGAGGGAGATTATCGGGGAGGGGAGGTTGCCCCACGAAAGATTATTTTTCTTTCTTCTCAGAAACTACACTTACAACTCTGATGAAACATGACCACAACCTTCATCACTCATGATGTCCTAAAGTTTGTTCCCGACATTAAAAAAAAAGAAAAAGATCAGGGTCTGAGTGGGGTATACAGGGGTTTGCTTCCTGAAATATGTATTTGTTTTCTTCTCTGAAACCACACAAACAATTTCCATGAAAGTTGACCACAACCTTCATCACCCATGATGGACCAAAGCTTATCGTCTGCATAAAAATCTGCACTCATCATGGGGATCGACGGGGGGAGGCGGGGGGAGGTTGTTGACCTATGGATTTTTATTTTAATTCCATGAACAAACTTTGGTACATCACGGGTGATGAAGGTTGTGGCCAATTTTAATCAAAATTGTTGGTGTGGTTTCGGAGAAGAAAGGAAATTCCTATTTTGGGGGGCAATCCCGTAGACACCCACGGGGCCTGATCTTTTGTAATGCCATGAACAAATTTAATACATTCAGGGTGATGAAGGTTGTGGCAAAATTTCATTGAAATCATGTGTGGAGTTTCAGAGAAGTTGCAAGAACTTGTGGAAGAATGGACGGACGATACGCCATCCCATATCCCGTAAGCTCCCAGAACTGCATTGCAAGTGAGCTCCAAATAAGGGTCAATGGGGGACCCGTGAATATTTAACGAATTTATTTTTGGATTTGACCCTTGAATCACGCCCCAGAGGGTGAGGACTGAGGGAGACAGGAGTCAAAATGGAATTTTTTAAACTCAAAAATTGATCTGGGTTCATTCCTGGTGGAACCCTTTGCCATCTGTCATCTTTTATTTTGGTGGGAAGCTTGGGGATTTGCGATGGTGCACCATCAACTTCGCTCTCGTTTATTTTGTCCAAGAGTTGCTCCGCTGCCTTATTATCAGGTCATACTGTCTTCTTGCTCTTCCTGTGCCTCCATCTTGACAAGAAACAATAAGATCGGACAATATGAAAGAGTACAAAAAGAAGGCTGCTTGGTTACCTTCAGGAGCTTCAACATGGCAGGTTATCTGGGGTCTTGGAATATTGTTGAACCACGTGTGAAACAAAATTTCCTGTAAAACATAATAATGGGTGTTTTGGAAAATTGTTGAACCACGTGTGAAACAAAATCTCCTGTAAAATATAATAATGGATGTGTTGGAATATCATTAAACCAAGTGTGAAACAAAATCTCCTGTAAAACATAATAATTGATGTGTTGGAATATCGTTAAACCACGTGTGAAACAAAATCTCCTGTAAAACATAATAATGGGTGTGTTGGAATATCAATATGTAATTAATGTGTAAAACATAATAATGGGTGTGTTGGAATATCGTTGAACCACATGTGAAACAAAATCTCCTGTAAAACATAATAATTGATGTGTTGGAATATCGTTGAACCAAGTGTGAAACAAAATCTCCTGTAAAACATAATAATGGGTGTGTTGGAATAAAACATAAACACGACAAGGAAAGGCCACCACGAGAGAACAATTGCATTTTGCTCCACAATAACAGGAGTTCAGCAACGTGTGTGCGTGTGTGTGTGTGTGTGTGTGTGTGTGTGTGTCTGTGTGTGTGTGTGTGTGTGTGTGTGTGTGTGTGTGTGTGTGTGTGTGTGTGTGTGTGTCTGTGTGTGTGTGTGTGTGTGTGTGTGTGTGTGTGTTTTTGTGTGTTTTCAGCAATCCCAGTATACGTGAGTTCAGCAACCCCACTATGTGTGTGTGTTTACGTGAGTTCAGCGATCCCAGTGTGCGTGAGTTCAGCGATCCCAGTCTGTGTGAGTTCATAAATCTCAGTATACGTGAGTTCAGCAATCCCAGTCTGTGTGAGTTCAGACATCTCAACGTGTGTGTGTGTGTGTGTGTGTGTGTGTGTGTGTGTGTGTGTGTGTGTGTGTGTGTGTGTGTGTGTGTGTGTGTGTGTGTGTGTGTGTGTGTGTGTGTGTGTGTGTGTGTGTGTGTGTGTGTGTGTGTGTGAACATGCATCGTGAGTCTTTCCATCGGATTTTTGCAAATCATCCCGGTCAGGAGGCCAAGGGTTCACTCACACCAGGTGGAGGATCATCTACAACACTGAAGCCTGTTCTGTCGTTTGACATTGGCTGTAAGAAGAAAAACAAATGTGTTTGTGACAGAATCACCCATCATCACAATCCAATAATTACATTAACATTAGCATATTCCAACAAGCATTCACTGACGTAATGACCGAGTCTTGACTGTAAAATTATAAAATATATTTTGATTCACAAAATAAATTGTGGTATAATAGAAAAGTTTTTTGTGAAACGAAAAACAAAGCCTATCACCTCAGTATTTGGATATTTTGCCTCTGTGGGTTTAAATTAACTGGTAAAGAACCCATGGGCGTCCGCAGGAAGGGGCAAGGGGGGGCATTTGCTCCCCCCCTCCCTGGAAAATCAAAAATTTGAAAAAATTACATGGAAAATACAAAATGAATAAAATAACATAAACATTTCTCAACACTTCATTCAGTTTGAGCAGGTTACTACTCTTGGAACAGGAATTGGAGCCGTTGGGGATCTCTTCCGAAATTGTCAATGACCCTGTTCATTAGCTCGGTCTTCTGGCTGTTCACTTTGTCGCGGTGGACACTTAGCATGCAGAGGCCGGACAGACGTTTATCACTCATCGTTGATCTTAACCAGGTCTTCACCCTGCACAGTGTGCTGAATTACCTTTCCACTGTACATGATGTTGCAGGCAGAGTCAGTGCGATGAGGATAGCCTTGCGCACAGCAGGGAACAGAGTGGTCTGCTTCACCAGCTCGATCATACCCAGAGAGTTGTCATCCAGTGGCTTATGCTTCTGCACGTCATACCACGCTCGAGCTTCTTCTACAAGGTTGTCAATGCCATACATTTCCTTGACAGATGAAACGATGTGCTTGAATTCATCTCTTTCTGTTTGCTGCATTTCTCTCGGATGTAGTGTGAAAATGTGAAAATATGGCGTGTTACTTTCACCAAAACGATTTTCCAGAGACTGGATCAAGGAATCCATGTACGGGACATAGATGGCGCGGCGATAGTACTCCTCAATGGAGCCTCCTATATTCGGCCGGTGGACCTGGCGTGCGCATCGCCGAGGCATAGTCAAGTCGATGCCAAGTTCTTCTGCCAAGGTTTTCACCTCAGGGATGACATCTTCTGAGAACACATGGTCTGCACCATCCCGGTGAGCTCGGAAAGCCTTCATCAACAGGTCGATGTGATCTCGGACTCCCATCATGTCCATGTCGACTGCCTGCAGCTGTTGGGTCACTGGCTCCAACATCGCTGAGTACTTCGCAATGATCTTCAGACAGATGAGGAACACTGTGGTTCCTGCAGCACACCTCAGCTGATATGCCATCTGACGTGTAATCTGTGACTCATGCTGGTTTGCCTCCAGTTGCTCCAGTTGTGCATAGATATCACAAAAGTTCTCTGAAAAGATGCGGATGCTTTTGTACTTTGCGCTCCATCTGGTTTCACACAACAAAGGTATATTTGGAACCAGTCTCCTGCGCTTGGGACTGTCACGGAAGAATTTAATGATAGATTTCACAGTTCCAGTCATATTCCTCACATCTGCGACAGAATTCAGATCATGAACCACCAAATTCAGTCGATGTGAAGAGCAGTGCACGAAAACAGCTTTAGGATAGGTGTTCCTGATACGGGCTTGTACACCATTGTCTTTTCCTGCCATGGTTGAGCATCCATCGTAGCCTTGGCCGTGGAGCTTGTCGAGGTTAAGACCAAATTTTTTTTGCTTGGTCGATGATAGTATCTGCAATTGTTGCAGCGTCCACCCTCTCCAGTGGAATGAATCCAAGGAATTCCTCACGTATGGTGGCTGAGTCATTCCGTTGTTCCTGCAGCGCAACAAATCGTACTCCAATGTACAGTTGTTCGGTGCCTGATATGTCAGCAGTTTCATCTGCAATGATAGAGAATCCATTTGATTCATTTGCAGCTTTCACAATATTGTCTCTTACGACTTCTTCGGAGAGAACTATCAGCTCGTTCTGTACAGAAACTGATGTGTATCTCGCATTTTTGCTTGCGCCCTCCATGTGATCCTCAGGACCGTGTCCCCTGCTTCTATCCTGAATCGCAGTAGGTCACAGAGGTTCCCCGATGTACTCTCCTTCCCCCTCAATGCAAGGTCATGGCTGCAGCAGAACAGAATGCTGGATAGTACGGGGAACAGTTTCTCTCGGTTTTGAGTGACTGCTTTGTTGACTGCTCGGTCCATCTGCCTCACGATGGTCAACTCTGGCCTTTGCACGGTGGTGAGGAAATTGTTGGCATCTTGCAGTGCGCCTTTGTGCCAGGAGGAAAGCATGTGCTTCCTCGCGCACTCATTGAAGTCTTTGTATTTAACAAAAGGAGTCACGATGAACGCACCCATTCGACCTCGGTGCACTGGTTGAGGGAACAGCACACAGTATTTGCACAGAGCACCTTTCAAGTGACTTGAATAGGCCAGCCATGGAGAATATTGGTTTATCCACATGTGGCGGAAACATCGGGAGCCCTGTGAATCGTTCTGATAGATGTAATCAGTTGGTGGGACGTATGTGTTCATCAGGAGGTCATATCTTCGATTATTGGTCAAATGTTCTGTGGTTTTGACGTATAATCCAATGTCCAGATGATGAGGCAAGTCATTGGCCACTTTCGCAAGTGGTGTTTGGGGTGGCATCTGATTGGTTGCTGTGAGTAACTGCTCGTGATGTCCCCCTCTGCGCTGCTCTGCTGGTTCAACATGCGTCTCCGATGTACCCGGGGTGTCTTGATTGTAGTCAGAGTCATCAGACTTATGTTTTTTAAAGAACCTCCTGATATCCATTTCACATTCCTGAAAAATAAGAAAAATGAGGTAAACATAACAATACAAATTTAATACACTGGTCTTCACCAGATTCTACAACAATCAAATCAAGAGCATTTAGTTTGATTATTACCTTCGCAAACTTTGTTGCGAAGGTTATGTTTTGATCGCTGTGTATTTATTTATTTGTGAAAATGTGTGTTTGTTTGTTTGTTTGTTTGTTATTCGCATAACTCCAAAAGTATTGAACTGAATCGCAGCAAATTTGTTGGGATGATTGGTTATTATCCGAGGACCATTTGATTAGATTTTGGGAGCGATCGGGTCAAAGGTCAAGGTCAAGGTCATGAAAAGGTCAAAATCGTCTTTTTACCATAGCGCGGTCAATTTGTATCCAATTTGCATGCAACTAATGCCAAAATGTTCAGAATTCAATGCCCCATCTTGTGATATGTGACATGACACAATGACGTAATAACCCTTATTGGCGGTTGGGAGTCAAAGGTCGGGGGGGGGGTCACGACATTGCAAAATGTGCGGTTTTAGTCATAACACAGTCAATTCTTATCCGATTTGCATGAAACCAACACCAAAATGTTGACTGTTCTGTTCCCCACACTCTAATACCATTTACAAAAGTAAGAGTACAAAGGTCAATGTCGAGGTCATGAAAAGGTCAAAATCGTCATTTTGCCATAGTGCGGTGGATTTTTATCCAATTTGCATGCAACCAATGCCAAAATGTTGTGAATTCAATGCCCAATCTTGTGATATACGATATGCCACAGGAAATTTAATGTTTTTAAGCCATCATAACACATGAGATGGCAGATGTGGTATGGGATTATATACCCTCACAATCAACGGTTTCTGGGGGGGGGGGGGCAAAATGTAGCGTTGGCGAAGGTATGCGCTCTACTGAGTGCCTCTTCTAGTTTTGTATAAAATCCAACGTAGAAAATTAGCATAAGTTTTGTCACTGAAATAAAATAAATAGCCGCAACACAGAAGGAATGAACGAAAAAAAAAAACGAAAAAACGAAAAACGAATGACAGATACGGTTAGGCTGCCTGAGAATAACGGCAGGGGCCTTTGGTCATGCTCAACGACCCCACTCCCACCAGACAGTGCACCTATAGGCTAAAATTTTGGGTGGCGGCCCTTCAGAATATGGACAAGGTTTTAAGGTGCTAAACGTTGGGTTTGACGTCCATCTTGAGGCCACCAAAGGCCACTATTAGTGTATATTGGGATGTTGGGATCAGGCAGTGCTGCCGTCGGCCTGCAAGCAAAAGTTAACAACGAGGCCAATACCTGCATAACTTTTCAATGCCCAACACGTCCCGAAACCACCACCAGGAAAACCTCACCCAGCCTGACAGTGCCAGAAAGAATGATGTTGTGTTTAAATGAATATTTCCTCTCAACAATTGCAAGGAATCTCATTGGAGCTAAAAAGGAGGAAGTAATTTGTATAATACAGACATTCCTATATATGTAATCCAATGTGTTCCTTACCATGTGCTTCTCCTCAATATTAACCAACTCATCAGTCTTCTCTTCATTTTCATCAGCCTCAATGCCCTCATATTCCTTCAGCTAATTATCCTCATCATCTTTCATCTCCGCACATTCTTTCACTTCTTCACTGTCCTCCTCTTGAATAACACTGAGACAACATCCTGCAAAGATGAGATGACATCCACATGAAACAGATATTGTGACAGACAATCATCAATGGTGAGAACAACATCGTGTTCAGATTTATACACTGTGGAAATTATGTTTTCAGTTTCATCAATTACCGGCTTGTTCTTCTTGACCAGCCAGTTCTTCTTGTACCATGTCTTCGTGTGAAGGGTGAAGGGCTCAGAGAACATGGAAGATTAGCCCAAGTCTTTGAGGAACTGGTTGGCCAGGCCTGAAAAGATGAGAGTTGGTGAAGGCAGGAATTTGTCCAGGGTGCTGGCAATAACTTAGCAACTCTTGGTGAAAGACACCGAGTGATCTTTAACGAGCCCCCCCAACTAATGCCACCAGATGGGACACCCAATGAAACGTCCAGCTGAGGAACGACACGGTTGTGATGCAATAATGCCCTCCCTGTGAGGCACCAATCTGAGTTCATTAAACATGGATGGAATCGACAGAACATTGATGGAGGTGATATAACCATCATTGAAAGCGAGAAGAAGCTGACGTTACGGGTGCTAACCCTTCATCAATGCCAAAAGAGTCAGACAAAATCTACACCAGTCCTCACGAGCAAGATTAATTGGCCATTCAACAGTGTCTGGTCAGGATGAAAATCAAACCGAGACTGGACAACTCAGAGGTATATTCGCTACCTCTGCACTACCCTGTCGGACACATATATAAACAACAGTGATAAAGATAAATTTACGAATTGGGGGATTCTGTTCAGGAAAAGGATAAAGGAACAAGAGCGAGAATTGCTTTGCAATAAATAAACCCTCGTGCTGTGATATTTTCTAAATCCTAAAAGGATATAATTCTGTGAAAAATTGACGAAACGCCCTGAAACTCGAACTTATTTGTTGTCCCCTCCAGGCTTTCCTCCAGGCCTTCAAAACAGCTGTTCATCACCACCTCTTATCTTCCCCCATCCAAAACTTCGATCTTTTCTTCCCCGTTAATCCACCCCAAACCCACCTCCTTCAAATTCCCTGCTTTCCATCCTGAAAGTCCCTGTGGTGTCCATCTTGTATACCCTATGTTCCCCACCCCATCCCTCTCCCTTCCACAGATCTCCTCATGTCTCTGTTCCCCACTATTTTGTCCTTCCCTCTCCCACCCCTCTTGTCTCATGCCCCCCTTGCTGTGCGTTGTGTGTAAGCTCTCATACGAGCCTCGACATTGCATAGAAATTTTAAAAAATTGATTCTGTAACTCGTCATGATGAAGCCATGTTCCAAGTTTCAATTGGAGATGTTGAAGAGTGTGTGAAAAAAATTCTGAAAAACCACAGGTGGGACGGACGGACGGACAGCAAACTTATGGTCCTCTCCAATTAAACCAGCAGGACAAATAATTGTGGACAGAACAAATGCATCTCACACTGCATTGGACAACAATAAATCAAGCAAGTTTGTGGATGGGTATTAAAGAGGATATTTTAGAACCAGACATAACAGGGCAAGCATATTATAACAAGGACAAATGTGTCCAAGAGCCGCGTCATTCCACCAGTCAATAAAGGTTTTGTCTTCACCAGAAGAAGAAGAAGAAAAGAGGAAGAAGAACAACGCGGAGCTCTCTTCGAGCCAGCGTTCGCTACGCGATACGCGGCTAAAAACCATGTTATACTAGATCTCATAATATGTAATTCTGTTTTGATCACATTATTGGAAGGAATGAGCTGCTTTGGAGAAGGCTCATCAAAGAACAATCAAAAAGTTTTCAGGACAGGTTTGAATGGTGAGATGGAGAGAAGAAGAGGAGTGGAGGAAGAGGATGAGAAGACGTGGAGAATAGTCGGCCGGGGGGGGGGGAGGATGGGAGAAGGAGGGAGGATTATGAAGAGGAGAATGAGGATAAAGAGGAAGAAGAGGATGATGCGACATGAGAGATAATTTAAAATATATATATATATCAAGAAAACCAAATATTGTTCAGTGGACAGAAAACCTCCATCGTGGTTATCGCCTACTCCATCCCAAGCCAATTGATCCTTCACAGTCTGCACTCCGGACTCACCTTCCTTCTCAGCGAGGCAGCGCTTTAACATCTCGATGCTCACGTTTTTATACATGTTTTCATACAGTACATAAGGTTAAGAGGCACAGCACTCTTTCAGCACATCAGGGTGAGAGGCAAGGTCTGCCTTCACCTTTTCATTTGTGAGAATCATAAAAACAATCAATTTGGGAGCATCAATAAACATGCAAATGGTTAAGGTGAGATATCAAAAGAGAAATAGTGTGAACCACCACTCACAAGAGGAAAATACAGTTGCATCACTCTCTGCTGCAATGGAATCGGTCAGTGGCTGGCATATTAAATGGAGCATGCCATTCAATCATAAATAATCTCATGTCTTCTGTCTTCTGTCTTCTCCAGATACATTTGTTTCACCCACAATGTGCCACCGAGACTGGTCTCTCCTTCCATCTGCATCCATCTCTGCAGCAGATACTCTTTCTTCTTGTGATCGTAACAATTGTGTTGTCTTCAGCATAGAATTGCTGTCTCTCGTATGAACAGTAACACTTATGGTCCACTCGACGAGACAGGATTTCTACTGCATTTTATCACCTCGTACTACATTTTCATTAAGATTCCTAAATCTGACAGGATGGCCGAGAGGTACGCACACTCTCCTCAAAGCTGTCTTGCCTGGGTTTTCATCCCAACCGAGCTGTGAACTGTCATTCAGGTGTTACGCAGGGCTATTTATAAGTGTGTGTGCCATCCCTTGGATGGATGTTAAACTGGTCTGTCAGCATTCGTTGGTGGACGTCAAAGACCTCACGGTGTCTTTAGTGAAGAGCTATGAGCCATCATTGGCACCTTTAACAAATTAAGAATTCCTGCTCCAACCAACAGAGGGCACTGTTTCAGGGGAACAGCCCCACCTACAGCCTTGTGCTGCAAATGAACGAAGAACAAGAAGATTAAAATTCCTGAATGCTCTCTCACCATCATCATCTCTCACCATCATATTGGCTGGTGCCATCTCCGATCCAGAGGTTGGCTATATGGCATCCATTCAAATATTTATGGAGTCCCCCAAGCAGCTCACCTCTTCCGTCATCTTGTGTGTTCATTTTATTACTTGCCTTCTTCATCTTCAATCAATCCAACCAGTCAGTGCTGTCAGACCCCGACATTCGCGGATTCTCCATTCGCGGACCCCGCGTATTTGCGGTGAACTGCTTCTGCATTTGCGACCCTGTGCTTCGCGTATTGGAAGTTTTTGCGGATGCAAAAAACACATCTTCCACCAGCCACGCATATAGCAGCTGTGCTTATTTAAAAAAAAACATATCTTCCATGAGCAGCATGTGTGACCTGCTTCTACATTGATGGCCTTGTGCTTCACGCTTTCAGGGTTTTTCATGGGCGCATAAAATTTTTGAAAAACGAGTGGTGCGAGCACGAGTGATGTGTGTGTGGCTCCGAGTGATGCGCTGAGCGCTGCGGGTACGAGTGGCCCCAGTTAATTCTGAGCGAGCAGGGGATGGTTTAACCATTTCAAGAAGCGGTACAGTCTCCACAATGCCAAACTGCAGGAGAGCGTGCCTCCGTGGAGCACGAGGCGGCCAAAACGTTCCCTGCTCAACTCTCGCAAGTCATCGAGAAGAAGGAGTACCTGCGAGAGCAGATGTTCAATGGTGACGAGACTGGCCAGGCTTCAAAAAGATGCCAACACAAACTTTTATCTTGAACGGCGAGGGGACAGCATCGGGCTTCAAGGCTGCAAAGGACCGGGTATCTCTTCTGCACAAACGCAATACAGGACTGTATAAGGAAGCCCATGATGCTCTCAAAAGCAAGAATATACACACGCTGCTAATTTTCATGGAACTGTTACGTCTTTCAGGTGGAGAGGTATCTGATGGGAAATAAAACCTTGTGTTCAAGGTTCTCCTGCTTGTCGATAACTCTAATGGCCACCCCATGAACCTAAAAGTGGCTCTGCCGAACGTCAAGGTGATCTTCCTGCCGCCCAACACCACCTCCATGATCCAGCTGCTCGACCAAGGGGTAAACACCACTTTCAAAACATACCATACCCGCCTCACCTTTCACCACCTTTTATATGCGATGGACTCTGACCCAGCGCTCACTGTTGAGCAGTGTTGGAAGCAGTTCAACATAGCCCACTGCATCGGCACCATCAAAGAGTTGCTGAACGAGGTGAGAGCCTCCATCATCAACGCATGTTGGCAAAACCTGTGGCCACAGGCAGTGAAGAACTTCACAGGCTTTCCTGCCAACATGGAGAAGAGGCATTAAATTTCTGTGTTGGTGGGAGGCAAAGGCTTTGACGACATGGATCCTGAGGAGTTGGATGATCTTATCGCCTCGCATTCAGAGGAGCTCACTTATGAGTTGGATGCCATTACCAAGGTTTCTGAGGAGGTGGAGGAAGACAGCGATGAGGAGGAAGAGGTGTCGAGTTCCAACCCAACGGTCAAGTACCTTGGTGAGGTGATGTGGGATATGCTTGCAATTGCTGACAGGCTGCAAGAAGCCGATGCGGTCACGGAGCGTGACCTCAAGTTCAAGAGGGGTTGGATGATGTGATGCTCCAATGCAAGAAGCGACATCGAAACCTCACCTGCATCGACTTCAGTACGCTCACCTACATTCCTTTCGGTGCAAGACTCATCAGCACCTTCACCTACATCGTCTTCAGAGCAGTTCAATGAGTTCACTGGATTTTAATTCATCATTGTCATTATTTGAAGAGTTGTGTTTGTAGAAATAAAAATTTGAAACGGTTCCTGTTGTTCTTTTTTTACTTTATGGTGCGGTTTGTTAAGGACTTTAAAAAAACTGTAATTGCCTTCCTTGAATAAAACAATGAAAATGGTACCTCGTGTTGTCGTTTTTTTTTCGTTGTAAGCATTTTTTATGAACCTAATCATGTGCATTCGCGGTCGAAAATATTTCAAACTTTTAAAATTATCGCTTACGGATCATAAACCGCCGGGAACCTATCCCTCCTTTTTCCTTTGAAACAATACCCTGACATTCGCGGATTCGACATTCACAACATTTTACAGGAACGTACCCCCACCCCCCCCCACCCCCCGCGATTGTCAGGGTCTGGCAGTATTGTGTTTTGGAGATTGGGAGACACTTACATGGTCAAATATTACAGATCGGACGCCTCTTCGCTGTAGTTATACCTGCCAATGTACATACTGTTCGTGCTCAGTCAATTTTCATTCTTTCAAACTTATTACAATGATTCTTCTTGGCATAACATGTAAGAAGGTGCGTTTTCCTTTTCTAAAACCACACTGTTCTGCACTGCAATATCATCATCTTCTATTTCTATTCATTTGCTCATGGGTCACAGTTGGAAGAATCTTCATTACCTGGCTTATTTAACTCATGGTTCTGAACTTGCTCCAATTTAACAGTAATTCAATGTTGCATGAAATACATAGACCTGGGATAATCAAAAACTACTCACAATAGCTGTCTCACAAATGAAAAACTTGTCTTTATAACGACAATAACAGGTCTGTGTCGAGAGAAAAATAAGAATAGTGAAATTTTCTTCACCAAATATTGAGAGTGGTATGCGAATCGCCATGGGAGGTAAGGGGAAGTGGCATTTCAGACACTTCTTCAAATCAAAAGGGCCAATGCCTGAAACATCCCTTCAGCTTATTTCCCACTATGGTTAACAGAGTGAAGGACCAAAATGACAAATGACTCCAGGGATCTCAATCGATGACAAGGCTGGTGAGACAAGCTTGTTATCATGTTGTGCAAGTATGTAAGTTACACGTTTCAGTTTGAGTGTGCTGTGATTTGAAAGTCTGTTTGTGTTGGTGTGTTTTGTGTTTCGTGAAAATCAGAAATATTTGCGAATATCTCTCAACATTTGATTGAAAAAAATTGGTTACCTCACCAACCCTAACCTGAAGAGGAAATTTATTCAGAAAGAACAGCACTCAGTGGAGCGCATACCTCTGCCAGGATGAACAGTTTACATTTTGTATCCCACCGACAGGTCGGATCTGGATCCAAACCTGAACCAAAGTCTAATCGGCTTGTTCTTGTCACCAAACAACTCATCCACCAAGTTTTGTCATAACTCGTCCACAACTTTTTGAGATATCGTGCTGTACATCGTTGTTGGCCAAATCTCTAAATTGTGAAGAATCACTTTAAAAAATTCTAATACCTGGATCTGGATCTTCACCAAAATCTAATCAATTCGTCCTTGCCACACACTTAACCTGTTCACCAAATTCCGTCCAAATCTGTCCACAACTTTTTGAGATATCCTGCTTACAGACAGACAGACAAACAAACAGATCGTGGTGAAGACATAACCTCCAACCATAACTTTCAGTGGATAAGGTAATAAGTTGCTTTGCCAAGACTACACAAAAAGTTCAAAAGGAAATGATTGGCATTGACTTCTGATGGTACGTTAAAGACACATGTGTTTCGACCAAGAGAATGGAAGTTATTGCCGTCATCCCTAACGATTCACGATTCCTGTTCAAACCTGTAAAATTGCATGCACAAAATGTGAACCTGCAAGCTAAACTATTGAAGCTGTGATTGTGAAGGAAGGAGGTGAAAAGCAGTTCAAACGTGGCCATGGTATTGCTTGAGGATTGAAACAAAATGTTTGGAGCGTGCAAGAGAAAGGTTGCTGTGGTGAGAGCAAAGTCATCCGGGTCACCGAGATCAGGAAGCCACGAACCGAGCAGACACCACCAGCAAGTTAAAAATATATTTCAAAAAACACCAACAACCTTTTACAGGTCCTTAAATATCCCAACACATGCAAAATATGCGTAACTGAGACACGGCATTCATTTCGTGAAAAGCATTTAATCCTCAACAACTCTCACACCTCACCTGTTGGTAGCTCTTCCTTAAAATATGCTTTTCCCACTTGGGGCGTTGAATTCCAAAAGAAAAAAGAGATTTTGTAAAACTGCACTTCCAAAAATGTTACAAATACAATGCAATGGCAGAATGAAAATACAGTCAGGTCAGTGATCATCAAACCTCATCAGTTTGTGATGGGCACACGGGCGGATAACTCCGAACCCGACATGTCTATAAAAAGACCACCGATGCCATCAACAACACTCACTTCTGGCTGGATCTTCATGCACAGGGTCGGTTCACCATACCTGTGAGATGAACGAAGCAGATGGGGACCCGTGCAGAAAACTACGTGGTGGAAACTTAATTGGCCGAGCGACCCAACGCCACACGTGGCTCTCTATGAACGACCGTTACAATTCTCTACTCAGACCAATTGTCCTGGGAAGAAATATGGAGTGTGAAAGATAAGTGCGTGGTCTATTACATGCTCCGGCAGACCTTCAGCAACATCGGTGAAGATGACGGGGCCCACTGCGCGGCAATTTTGGCTTGCCTCCCTCACGGTTCCTCTCTCCCTCCTGTGGCAGCGCCCAGTCATGTGGGGAAACTGAGGAAGGTTCATTCTTTCCAACGCGATGACCTGCGTGGCTCCGGGAAATCTCTTTCTGTTTGTGCGAGGGCAAACATAGCAGCGTGGCACCGGACTTGGCACGAAGTAGATGCACCGGGTCCGTAAGTGTGTCAGTAAAAGCCACAGAAAGTACGAACAAAGAGAAGCAAAGGAGAAGACACGTTCCAGCCCGTGGGAAAGCGCGTACATGGAAATGTATTGAGTGGAGAGGTTGAAGGTGGAGAAGAATGTAACAAAAGGGCAAAGCGGAAAGAAAGTCGAAACGAGTGGAAGGGAAAAACTCTGTCGAGGTTGACGCATTCAAGCGGAAGAGATAAAAGATGGAAAAAGCTTCAAGGGAAAAGGCTTTGAACAGCTTGCGCATCTCTCCTTTTATCCCCCCCCCCCTCACCACCCAAGCCCCTCCTGTTGTGGAGCAACTTCTCCTTTGATGTGGCCGCACCTAATTGGCGGAGCCGCATCACAGCGGCATCACGCCTGGGAAAGCAGGTTTTTGGGGGGAAGCTTTAAGAAGCTTCAAAACTTGCCTGAAGTCACTTGAGACGTTCCACCACTCTGCTAAAGCCCTGCACATGCGAAATGTGGAGGACAGAGAAGGTAAACAGGGGTGAAAAGAAGAGAAACTTATGCTAAATTACACTCGCAACACATATTTATGCCATGTATGCAATCTAATTTAATTGCGAAACAGAATAACAAGATATTTCTCACTCAACTTCCATGTGTATGTGCTTATATTCACCCAAGAGGTGCAGATTGCCCTCTTCAGGCCGACAACCGTCACAGGTTCTTTATGTGTTGTCAATATCCAGACAGTCAAAAACATGACTTGACCACAACCTGACTAAGTATCTGCACAACGAGGCCAAGAAATGCGTGCCATTGAGAAGAGGATGTGAGTATCATTGAAATCACATGTTTTTCATTTTTCACTTTTGGATCCAAGCATCTAGACTAGAGGGAAGTGCTCAAATGGGTTGGTGAAACAGTTTAAGGTTTCGTCAAAACGGAAATTTCAAAGACAGTACTGCGTTCAATTCCAGGAATCATTTGGGATCGAGGGGTACATGGACATTGGCTGCACATGTGGGCCAGGCTAGTGAACGTGCTCTCGAGATCTGTTCATCGTTCACCCAACAAACCTCATCACCCTTCCTCTCTCCCCAATAAGTAAATACACAAACTAAAATCAAGTGGTCCTCGAGTTTTACGTTCTCAGAGCGACCAGTAGTCATCCCAGAACGAATGAAGGAATGGAATCCAAAATCTCTCCTGGAGTTTGAGAGATATCATGGGTTCCAATGCAGTTTCTGGGAGTGGAGACTTCCATGTTTATAGTCACATCCGCTGGCGAGCGTATGTATCACAGGACTATCTGGATCGTCAGTCCGAAAAGACAATAAAATACCAGGAATTCCAAGAGAGTTTGGAGAAGAATCGTGAGAGGCCTTGTTGGGGATTCATTGTTGGGGAATAATTCATTGTTGAAACATCGTTCTGACGAGGAAAACGAATCAACATTAATGCTATCCCAGGTTCAAGGTCAAGGTGAATGCCCCGGGGAAAGGAATGTGAGATATAATGCACAAAACCGAGGGCAAACCAATTACCGTCAGAGACCAAAATACAGAGACCAGCGCAGAGATTTCTGTTATACATGCGGAAAACAAGGGCACTGGGCTAATGAATGCCGAAATCGTAGAAACAGTCGAACTTATAGTTCGTATGAACCGGTAGAACAGAGACCAGCGGCACAATACAGAGATGAAACTCGCAGACACTCCACGCCTCCAGTGAATGAAAATCCATATTATAGACAGCAGGAAAGATGGGGAACACAGTTTGAGCAAGCTGGTTCATTTCAACCCACTGCACCTCAAACCGAGTTCCCTCCTCCTCCACCCTCATTTCTTCCTCCTCCATCTCAAGGTTCATTTCAAACCCAAAACCCATTCGTTTTATGACAAAGAAAAGAAGCGACTTCGTCTGAGTTACCCTTCCTGACTTTGAAACCATGTGACGAACCGAAATTGACTTTGAAAATTGAAGGCCAAGAGATTCCTTTCTTAGTCGACACAGGAGCGACCAAATCTGCGCTCAGAAGGAGTGATTTCCCAGACGCCCCGTTATCGCGAGAACGAGTAAAAGTAGTGGGAATGTCGGGAGTTGCTAGTACGATTCCACTGACAGAGCAGCTCCGGGTGGAAATTGGACCATTGTCTGCAAACCATGCATTTTTGATGGCAACTGATACACCAATTAATCTGTTGGGGAGAGATCTGTTATGCAAGCTGAATTGTTCAATTAAGTGTACCCCTGATGGTGTATATTTAGAAATACCTCACGAATCACACATAACTATGATGAATTTATTACAGGAAAATACAGAAAATCTTGTATATCAATGGACTGTGATTAATTGTGAAGCATTTAACCATTTGCAGGAATATTTATCACATTTGGAGAGAAACGTACCCGAGGTGCTCGATTGGGTGAGTAAACACGGCATGGACAGACGGTACTTACAGACTCGACTACATTGCATTGCAGATTGCAACATCAAGGGAAAAGATAACGTCTATGCGAGTGAAACACTCTCGAAATTACACCAGACCTTTGACTTAGTGTTGGGAACAATTTGGATTGGGAAGCAAGGAATTGGCCTGGAGGTGCATCTGACGCAGGAACAATTAAAATTGTGGAACCAACCGTCCAGTGTTACACCACACGTTACTTTAGTGATTGCAGAAGGTTACCAAGAAACGGACATTGGTCACATGGTAACCTCTTTGAAAAAAGCATCACAAGCGACTTTGATGGAATCGAGCCAAGTAAACGGACTTTGGAAGATCGGGGAACAGGGATTCTGTTGGACAGAATGTCAAGGATCAGCAAAAGCTGTGTTTGAGGTGGTCGATCTCTCAGAATTAAATGGGTCAGGAAAATTACCTGAAATACTCGAACAAGTCCCGACTTGTCTGTGGGCAACACATGCCAACGATGTCGGCCAAATTAAAAGTATGAATCCAATCAAGATCACTATAGATCCAAAAAAGAAACTGCCTCGAAAACCGCAATACCCTTTGTCTCCAGAAGCAGAGGTAGGAATTGCTCCTGTCGTGGAAGCACTATTGAAACAAGGGATAATTATTCCCACTGTTAGTCAATGTAATACACCGATCCTACCTGTGAGAAAACCTGGGAAACCAACGTGGAGATTCGTACAGGATTTGAGGGCAGTGAATGATGCGGTAATTCCAGCTTTTCCTGTAATTGCAAATCCAACTACCATTCTATCAAGCATCCCAAGTAACACTACCTATTTTAGTGTTGTGGATCTTTGTTCAGTTTTTTTAGTATACCAATAGCCCAAGAAGTACAGTTTCTGTTTGCATTCACCTACCAGGGAAAGCAATACACTTGGACTGTATTGCCCCAGGGTTATTGTGAAAGTCCAACATTATTCTCGAGGGCCCTCAAAGACGACTTGGATGATGTAGTTTTCCCTTGTGGGTCCACACTGATTCAATATGTTGACGACCTGCTGATCTGTTCAGCGTCAAAAGACGCATGCGAACGAGATACATTGACATTGTTGAGGGCCTTAGCCGGGAAAGGACACAAAGCATCGAGAGCTAAATTGCAATTTTGCCAAGAAGAAGTTAAATATTTGGGACATATTCTGAAGGGAGACACAAGACGCATCTCCCCTGAACGTATAGCGGCAATATTAAACCTGCCCAAGCCAACTACTGCTAAACAGATGAGGTCTTTCCTCGGAGTGACCGGCTATTGCAGACAGTGGATACCAGATTATGCGGCCTTAGTGCGCCCCTGGTGGACATTGGTTCGGCAAACGCGCCCAGCCCACTTGCATGGACACAAAATGCAGACAAGGCTTTTGTAACGTTAAAACAGGCTCTTTCTTCGGCTCCCGCTCTGGGTTTACCAAACTATGAAAAACCTTTCCATTTGTATGCATGTGAGAGACAGGGATTCGCACAATCTGTGCTGACACAGAAGCACGGGAATAAATTACGGCCTGTTGCATATTATAGTACTAAATTGGATCCGGTAGCGCAAGGATTCCCCCTTGTCTCAAGGCAGTAGCAGCCGCTTCGCTCGCGGTGCAGGCGACCGAAGCGCTCGTCGCGGGAAACACTTTGATTCTCCTGGTACCGCATGCAGTGACAGCTGTATTGTTAAAAACGAAAACACAACATTTGTCGGCTTCAAGAGCAACAACATACGAACTCTCACTCACAGCACCCACGAACATTACGATTAGGAGATGCGCACCGCTGAATCCTGCTAGTTTGTTGCCAGGAGTACAAGATGGTGATCCTCACAATTGTGAAGAGATAATCGCCCACACGTGTCAACCCCGTCCTGACTTGAAAGACACACCAATCCAAAATTCTGAATTGGTTCTATATGTCGACGGCTCATCATCGCGTGCACCTGATGGATGTTTATTAACAGGCTACGCCGTTTGCTCTGATCACGAAGTAATCGAAAGCGGGAGATTGGCTGAGAGCTGTTCCGCGCAGCAGGCAGAACTGTTCGCCCTCACTCGTGCATGCCATTTAGCCAAAGGCCAAATAGTGACAATCTACACTGACTCCGGCTATGCCTTTGGTGCTGTACACGAATTCGGAGCACTCTGGCGCGAAAGGGGTTTTATAACGTCATCAGGTACACAAGTAAGGAATGGAACATGGATTGCGAATCTACTGGAAGCAATACTTCTGCCTCACCAAATTGCAGTGGTGAAATGTGACGCCCACACTGGGAGATCTGATGACGTCTCACGGGGAAATGCCAGGGCAGATGCAGCTGCAAAATCTGCTGCCCACACCAGAGCTCTTTTAATATCACAATGTGTATTGAGACAAGAGGCAACACCGACCATTGACGATATAAACACTTTGCAGACAGCTGTCAGTGCTAAAGAACGAGATTTGTGGATACTGGCTGGATGTGAATTCGATAATGAATCTAAATTATGGAGATCATCTGATGGTCGTGTGGTGGCACCAAGAGCTCTATTACCTTGGCTCGCCCGATTGGCACATGGGGCCGGGCATACTAGCAAAGGCGGCATGAGTGCTTCAATTGGGAGACAGTGGTTTGCCCCGGGGTTTAGTCCAATTGCAGAACAGTATTGTAAGACATGTCATATTTGCCAAAAACATAACCCAGCAAGGGGGGTGGAGATGGCCCCAGGGGGTCATCCAATTCCATTCGGACCTTTTGTTCATATCCAGATGGATTTTGTCCAGTTACCAAAATGCTGGGGTTTTGAATTTGCGTTAGTCATCGTCGATTTGTTCACCAAATGGGTTGAGGCTTACCCTTGTCGGAAAGCAGATGCCATTACTGTGGTTAAACTGTTGATGAAGGATTTCATCTGTAGGTTTGGAATACCTTGTAGGATCTCCAGTGACCAAGGTACTCATTTCACAGCCGAAGTGGTGAAAGAATTATGTCGCGTATTGCAAATAAAGCAACATTTCGACTGCCCGCATCGTCCGCAATCTGCGGGGGCAGTAGAGAGGCAAAATGGATTCCTGAAGAATAAACTGGCCAAGATTTGTGAACAAACTGGATTAAAATGGCCAGATGCTCTGCCAATTGCTCTCATGACTATGAGATCTACCGCAAATCGAAACACTGGCTTATCTCCGCATGAGATTCTGATGGGAAGACCAATGAGATTACCGAACTCACCTCCTTTGACTATAAAAGACATGAACGTGCAGCAAATGGACGACACGTTGCTTACGTTCTGTGTCTCTCTGAATCATGCTGTAAGAACTTTTTATGCACAGGTGAAACAAGCTCTGCCAGAACCAGCCACATCTGATCATCACAACTTCAAACCCGGAGACTTTGTTTACGTGAAAATTTACAAACGGAAGAACTCTCTTCAGGCACGTTGGTGTGGGCCATTTCAAATACTGCTAACTACCCATACAGCTGTGAAGTGTAAAGGAAGAGCAACATGGATCCATGCCACACACTGCAAACTGGCACACGGCAGAAAAGAACCCGAGGAGAACATTGCTTCCTGATAACTTTAATGATTCTTTCCATTGCAGGATTATTTGTACTACTAAATGCAAGTTGTACAATGTGTACTTGGCCTGTTAATCCGATAAGTACTGTCTGTGATCAACATTATTTGCATGTTCTTTGGAGATGGGCCTATCAGACTACCCACCAAACTAAGCCTAGGGCATTCAGAGACCGAAGAAGCTTAACGAGCAAAGTGGGTTCACCACATGGAATAAACACTTATCTGGCTCTTTCTCGTAAACACGCGAAAGCTTTTAATAAAACCAATTGCTGGGTTTGTACTAAGATACCTCATTCAGCAGTTACTGGGATACCGCTTCTGGCTATACCATTCAATCTGAGTGAATGGTGTGGGTACTGGGCAAAGGAAAGAAACTGGGATAAACAAGATAATAACCTTGACGACCACATCGTTACCAATGGAAATGGAAATTGCCTCCGACAACGAAATTTCAGTAACTGGTTTTGGCCAAATTTTAATTTAAGTAAAATGCCTCCACATTTTATGGTTGAACGGGCAACAGAAAAACCCGAACTATGCTTGGTACAAGAGGCATGGGGAGAAAGAAGATTAGGGAATTCTGAATGCAGTCATTATGTTTATGAAAATCACACGATGGGACCACAAGTCGCTTTAAATAATACCTATTTCGTGTGTGGAAATCGAGCATACCCATGGCTTCCAGTTAATTGGAGTGGATCTTGTTTCTTGTCATTCATTTTGCCACATATGCGCCTGTTATCTAAGTCACCTTTTGAGCATTTGAAACGGGGTAAACGGGGTTTCACGTCAACTGAACTGTTCTTCATGATTTTAATCCCTCACTACGGTGTTGGACAAACGTCTGTGGGATTGGCAGAGTTAGCTGCTTCGCTTGAATTATTGGCAAATAAAACTGCTCTCGGCATGGTTGATATCAACTCGGAGGTCGTCGCCCTACGTGCAGTTTCAATGCAAAACCGAGTTGCGCTCGACCTCATTCTCGCAGCTCAAGGAGGAACGTGTGCTGTAATTAACTCTGAGTGTTGTACTTATATCCCTGATAACTCGGAGAAAATCACGAACATAGCTGACAAGATTAAGCAAGAAGGAGCCAAGTATCACAATTATTTTACGAAAGATGGGCTTTATTCCTGGTTTGAAGGGATTTTTGGAGGCTGGGGAACTACCCTATTGCATTGGATTTCCGTTGGGTTATTGTGGATCATCATTGTAGTGGTGCTTGTTAGATGTGCAACAATTACAATGCCGGCATTGATTGTTTCTTGTCTAAAGAGGAATACTGCTAAAAAGGTGATGGTGGCCCAAGCACCACCCTCATACCCTGGTTTTGACACTGAGTCCTACGACTCTTTTGAGATAGAACCTGAACTTGGAAATCCATAAGTAGCGCAAATGAATGTGTTCAATATTCACGGGAATTGTCAATCCACTCTTGCTCATCTGCTTTGTTCCCGAAATAGGTTGTCGAAAATCAGCTGTGCAGCCCAACGGGTAGCCTTATCTTCTATCGGCCTAGGGGCCTACCGGAACCTCAACCAGGTCCGAAGCTGTACAACCACATGAAGCCACCTGGCTTGCGGGACAGGAAAGGCTAAGGGACTGAGCTCTACGATGGGGAAAAGGGGGGATGTGACTACCCAAGAAAATGGGCACACTCAAACGCAAGAGAGAATGCATTTCCAAGTGAAGAGAAAATATATATCGTTAAACTTAACTAGTGTTGCCTTATTAGGCAACAAGCGGGGAGTGTTGGGGAAATTATTACTCTCTAGACAAGAAACCTTTGCCTCAGTCTGAGTAGGTCAAAGTGTTTGTGTTTTTCCTCTACTGTTCTACTATTTAGTTGTTAAGGCCTACCACCTACTTATAATCTTGTCTTTCTTTGACACTTTGGACATTGCTTGGGTTTCTGAAAGTACAAGGTGACCGGGCTGATAAGCTGTGCATTCTGTTTTTGCGATCAAAGGCCTCTCTGCTTATAAAATGGAATGGATATATGGGGAGGGGGAGAATGATCAGGGTGAGAGCAAATAAATGGTACAGAAGAAAGAACTCCTTGTGGACATTGATTATTACTGGACTTCTGTGGTTTATTTTATCCCGATACATGCAACACTGAGTCGGCTAGACGTTGAATCCTCGAGGAGGTCAAGATCCCTCAACAATCAAGAATCCTTTCGATCACGACGCGGTTCGAGGATAGAAATCCACGTCAGCCTCCAGTGCACGGCACGTAAAAGTGCGAAGCGAGCCAAGTTGAAAGCAAAAAAGGCAGCTGATCACTTGGCGAAAAAGAGTAAGAAGGCTGGAGAGCAATGTGAGGAAAAGGTAGGGGAAGCATTGCAAGAATCTGATGAAGAGGAAGACAGTGGCAGACGATGCAGAGGAAGCTAGTTTTGTGATGGATGGAAGATGATTCACACAGACTGATGGTCAGAGTCGTGGTGGATTCAACTCAAGATCCATCTCGGGGCCTCGTGGCGTGAACACGAAGCCCCCTAAGACCATTATAAATTGCTTGTTGCATCTTGAGGAGAACTGGGCTGGTCGTTTTCACGAGGCCACTTGGTGTAAAGTGCTGATGGATGTTTATTTATACTTATATATTTTTTGGAGTGATGTCATGTACCTGCTGATTGTAACTTGACAAATGTACCTGATGATCTTTCCAACGCGATGTGCAGTTCAGTTTTGAAGAAAACATTAAAATACAGTGTAATAATTATTTTGTTGTTAAATGTTTTCCCTTGCTTTTCAAAGTCACAATTTGATGTCAAGATGTTCACCACCATCTTAGATTACCCCTCACCCCCATCCAAACCCATGCTCTTTTCTACCCTATTGATCTACCCCAAGCCCATCTCTCTCCAAGTTTCCAGTTTTTCCTTCCTTTGAGTTTGCATCTGTATCCATCTTCACCACGTGCGTCCTCCTAAACCCACCATTCCTCCCCACACCGAAGTCTCTATCTATTTTGTCGCTCAACCCTGCTGTTGGCCTTTCCTCCTATTTTACTGTTCCTTTAGTTCTGTTTGGGCATGACCTGTTCTATATTACAGCTCTTCCACGAGCCTCGACTTTGTATCCAAAAAAATAAAATAAAAAAGGTATCATCATCTCCATCATCATCATCAAATCAAAAGATCACCATTGTTGATGGAATGGTGCTTGGCCAGAAGATGACAAATAAATCAAGGACAATCAGCCCAGTCAAAGATCTAGCCCAGTGTTTCAATGACAGGCTCGTGAGCTTGACAGCAGGGTTCAGTGAGGTCATCCTGGTCTTCGATACATACAAACCTGACTCACTAAAGGAGGAAACGAGAAAGAGACGATGACAAGGAAAAGCTCCGATGCAGTATCAGGTTGCAGATGACACGAACATCAAACACATCCCACTAGCATGGTTTCTATTGCACGAAAAAAAAACAAAAGCAGATTTGACAGACTGTCTCGCCAAAGCAACCCTTGATTACAACAAAAACTCACCTCAGTTAGTCATCACATCAACATCAGGTCACACCAAAAGCAACAGAAACATGCACTTTGAAGACAACAATCACGAGGAGGCTCACACATTGATGATCTGCCTGGCAGCAGAGGCATCACAGTGGTGTCCTGATGCACAGCTGGTATTCTTCACTCCTGATACTGACGTCTTGGTTCTGGCTGTGGCACATTATGACAGGCTCTGCAAAAAGGCATCTATTTTGATGATATCAAGTGCAGTTGAAATAGAACCAATCTGGAGAGCTTTGGGCAAGGAAAAGGTGCAAGAACTACCTGTATTCCACACATTCATTGGAGCAGACAATGTTGGAAAATTCTCAGGAATAGGCAAAACAAAATGGTTTCAGCAGTATATGAAAGCTGAAATTCACTTAGTCAGAGCACTGATGAAACTACTGGGGGAAGGTGACCTAACACAGGAGGTGAAAGACACTTTGGCCAAATTTGTGTGCTCAACCTACTGTCCCAAGGGTATTCACATTGCAAGTATCCTGATCTAAGATGGTATCTGTTTTGTAAACACCTTGCTGAAAGCAACAACTTACCTCCTACACTCGGTGCACTTGAGGAACACATCCAAGATGTGTGGTTTCAAAGCTGAGTGTGGTGCCAAGCCAATGTTATGCAGCAACAGCCTTTTGACCCCCTGAAATTTGGTTATCATCAGGACAAAAGTGGCCAAATACTGCCAGTCACCACAAAGGTTCCTTCTGTCCCACAAGCCATCATCGAGTTGCTCAGATGCCACTGCAAAGCCAACTGTTCTGCACAGAGATGTTCATGCAGAAGGAATAACTTGCCTTGCACAGAACACAAAAACGATGCAGAATGTAATATTGAATATGACACTGAGAGTGATGAAGATGTGTAATGATGTGTCAAACTGAGGTAAGAAATACATCCATATGTATGATGTTGTCACCAGCAACAATTTGAGTGTGTGAATTTTGGTTTGTATTTTCATGAAGAAGTGCAAACTTCTCCTTTTCTTGGTTTTTGGTGTTCATAATCACTAATTTGACATCAGCTTTGGATTCGTTGGGCCTGAAAACATAGGATTAGAATTTAGAATGAAGTTTCGATGTCAATTACAAGCTGAGATATTCAGAAATTCTTATTTTATGGCGGCCATTTTGAAAATCCAAAATGGCGGCTATGCAGGCATCTGTGCAAATGTAAACATTGATTTTTATATTCCTGATGCCATAAGCTTCTCAAAAATGTCCTGGTTTGCTAATCTCCATAAAATTTGAACGAAAGTGTTTATATTGACATAGTGAACCAGACTCACAGGTGGAGGCCATTCAGCCCATCATGCCTGCGCAAACACCACACTGACCCATCGACACAAGATCCAAGGAAGAAAATACAAAAAAAAAAAGTTTTTAATTTATAAAATAAATTTTTTGTTGTTTTTGTACTTTGTTTTTTGTAATTTTATATTTTTTTGTAATTTTTTTCCTTTTCTTCCCCTCGGGGGAGGGGGCATGGGCTTGGTTAAAAACACACATCAACCACACAACCCCCCTTGACAAGACCCCCACCAACAGCACTCTGTACACAATCACCCATCAATGCTCAAAGTACCTAAAAGTCTTATCAACATTCCCATACCCCTCGATCTCCATAACTTCCAGGTACCTATCTAATTCTAATTTAAACTTATCTACTTTTTCTGCTGCCACTACCTTTCCAGGGAGACCATTCCATGCATGAACTCCTCTGTGAGTGAAAGTCCCCTGCCCGACCACCATCTTCACTCTCCTCTTCTTTACTCCAACCTATGACCCCTGGTTCTATCACTGACTACTCTGTTGAATAATTCATCTTTACTTATTTTATCTCTACCTATTATTGTCTTAAACATCTCTATCATATCTCCTCGTAACCACCTCCTTTCTAGTGTATAAAGTCCTGTCTCCTTCAAACGCTTCTCATAGCTGAGTCTAGCTAGGCCCAGAATCAATCTAGTAGCCCTGCGCTGAACCCTCTCTATGGCATCTCTGTCCTTCTGGAACTGTGGTGACCAAAACTACACACAATATTCTGGATGTGGCCCTCACTAAATTCCTTTACAATGTTAACACTACCTCTTTTAATTTATAATTGATCCCCCTCCTTATACAGCCTAAAACCCTATTTACTTTAACTGTAGCTGCCTGACACTGTGCTGCCTGCTTCCCTCCCGTATCTATCACCACCCCCAGATCCTTCTCCTGTGTGACACACTTCAAAAATTACCCCTTGCATCCTGTAATCTCTATTTTCATTGTTCTTTCCCATTCTCAACATCTTACACTTGCTCAGGTTAAATTACATCTGCCAATCTTTTACCCAATCTGTACAAGTATCAATATTTTCGTGTATCTGATCACCACCTCCTCTGCTATCCACCTTACCTCCAAACTTTGTGTCATCTGCAAATTTGGAAAGCTTACTCTTTACCCCATTATCCAAATCGTTGATGTAAATATTCGAGTTTGAATTTCAGGGCGTTTCGTCAATTTTTCAAAGTTATGCCCTTTTTGAACTTTTAAACTCACATTCATTGTTGTACATGGGTCAGTGTTCAGGTGGCCTAACGTCACCCTGCTGCTTCACACCCATTGGCTGGACAGCTGGCCTGATTCCACCCCACTACTTCACACCCATTGGCTGTGCAGCTTGTCCTTGGAGTCATCTATGGGGATAACTTGCATTTTTGCACTACACATCTCCAGAGAGTGGGAAGCTCTAAAGCCAACCTTCACTAATCAGGGGAAGGAGGGGGTGAGGTGGGAGGAAGCGGTAGGGGCAGTTGGGCAATCCTGCCAGTAAAAAAATAAAAAGGCTGATGTTGAAATAAACTTGGACACAGCACAGAAGATACCAAGGACTCGTATTTAAATGGTATTCATGAAATATGTTTTATTGATGATGAAGATGCTTCGACCAGTAATGATTTCATCATTGACAGCAATTACCTTCACGGGAGTGATGATGATTACCTTTGTGATGATAATCGTGAATCTATGTTTGATAGGGAAAATGAATTTGAATTTTTTTGAATTAAAAGTAAATATACGATCTTAGCAAGGACCCACAAATCATCTATCCACATCAGAACATCACAGAACAGAACTTCCAGAACATTGTACTCAATGTACAATGTGACTTCAAGTCCTCAACTCTCCCTTCCCCCCAACCCCCAAACCCCAAGTCCTCAACCTTTACCTCCCAACACCAAGTCCTCATCTTCCCCCTCCCACCCAACAGGCATCAATCTCCTCTCCACTTCAAATGTCCTCACTTCCCCAACTCCTCAACCCCGACCCTCCCTCCCCCACAGAAAGTTCTCAATCCTCCCCCCCCCTTCCATAAGCCTCAACCTCCCAACTCTATCCCATCTTTGCTCCTCAACCTTACCTCGAACCTCACACTCCTCCCACTTGTAAAAACAAACGAGCATTCCCACATCAATCATTCCATATTTCTTCATCACAAAATCAAAACAGCTGAGTATTTAACTTTTTCCCCTCCCCAACATTGCTATCACCAACTTCACAGAAACCGTGGTTGAAGCAACTCCTCCACATCATGGCCCATCACGGTCGCCTGACAAACTCAATCCCGTGAGATATGCAGAAACCCCATGAAATTGTAACTCTCCAATAGTTGTGCCAATAAACGACCCTAAACAAATCAACTTCTTCCTGATGTACACTTCCGGTCAAAAGTTTTAGAACACCCCCATTTTTCCAGTTTTTACTGAAATTTAAGCAGTTTAATGTTTCAATGTTCTCTGAAATTAAAGCAAAGAACAAATAAACAATTGCAGATAAAAAAAGAAATCACGGAATCGTTTTGTTGAACAAAATTTAATATAAATTTTTAACTCATCAAAGTAGCCACCTTTTGCAGATGCAACAGCCGAACATACTCGTGGCATTCTTTCTAAAATGGAAATCAAATATTGTTCAGAAAGTTCTTCCCAACACTGTTGCAGAAGTTCCCACAAATGTGTTGCACTTGTAGGTTGCTTTGCTTTCACCCATCTGTCCAATTCATCCCAAACCAGCTCGATGGGGTTTAAGTCTGGAGACTGTGCTGGCCATTCCATGATTTGAAGCCTACCGTCTTGTTCTTTTCTTCTGAGGTAGTTCTGATAGAGCCTGGAGGTATGTTTTGGGTCGTTATCTTGCTGCAGGATGAACCTCTGACCAACTAGGCAGAGACCAGACGGTATTGCATGGTGCTGCAAAATGCTGTGGTAGCCCTTTTGGTTCAGGGTGCTAGTCACTCTGTGCAAGCCACCGACTCTGGATCCAACAAAAGAGCCCCAGATCATCACGCTTCCTCCTCCATGTTTGACAGTTGGTGTCGCACACTGAGGAACCACCCTTTTTCCTACTCAGGGGCGTACAAAAACCATGCGTGATGAACCGAATATTTCAAATTTTGATTCATCGGTCCAGAAGACCTTCTTCCAGTTTTCAGGAGTCCACTGGCGGTGCTTTATGGCCCAGGCAAGCCTCTTTTTCTTATTTTGCCATCTTAGCAATGGCTTTCTTACTGCCACTCGACCTGTCAAACCTGCAGCTCGAAGTCTTCTCTTCACAGTTAAAACTGAGACTTCTTTACTTCGACCAGTGTTAAGCTGTGCTTGAAGCTGCTGTCCTGTGAGCTGCCGATCACGCAAGCTGTTGACTCTCAGAAACTTGTCTTCTGATTTTGTTGTGGCCTTGGGTCTGCCAGACCTCTTCCTGTCAGAGTTTCCTCCAGTTTCCAAGTGCATTTTGATGGTGTAGGAAACTGTACTCAGACACCTTGGCTTGCTTTGCAATTTCTCTAAAGGAAAGACCTATACTTTTAAGGGTTTTAATAGTCTGTCTGTCTTCCTTTGTTAATTGTCTTTTTCTCACCATTATAATAGCAATAAACTACTTCCTGCAGTGCAATATTGTCCAAATAATGCTTCAGAGGGTGGAGCAACACAGTCTGTTCCAACACTACTTTTACACAGACAGAGGGTTTGCAACTAATCAACAAAAGTTGGGACACCTGTAGGAATTGTTCGCATCAACTTTCAAGGCTTAATTTACTTCCATTGCTGCAGAACAGCTGCAGTTACGAACCCATTACTTGTTCCCTGAAAAGAGGCTTTTTAACAACTCTGAAATCTACATTATTTTTTCAGTTTTGGGTAATCTAAACTTTTTTTAACCTCTGGCAGTTCACCACTTAGCTTTGTACCATTTCAGCTTATTCACTGGACTTGAACTGCTTAAATTTCAGTAAAAACTGAAAAAATGGGGGTGTTCTAAAACTTTTGACTGGTAGTGTACATATACACCATCTAAAATAAATAATGATGGATGTTTTATTTCATAATCTCACGAGATTGCCAAAAGTCAGACAAAGATCTATTTCATGATATGGCTTTACTCACGTAACCTCCACGGTAAAAAGCCCTGCTTGAGAGAATGCCACATAGTTTTTGGGTGGTGTATAAACACACCGCTGCCTCGATCGCTGAGGCCGATACCTACTGTGATCTTCACAAGGCCGTGACGCCCATCGGCCCCAACCTCTCGATATTTAATGATCCTTTTAGCAGTTGCTTTGTTCATTTTACACTGAAGGGAAAACTTATAAGGAGGGCATGGCACTTGTTAATAGGACAGCTCTGAAGATGTCTTTGGCTTGGCATATCACCAACATGGTGGCCGTATGATCTTTCTGGTTGTAATTGTGGGAGGAATCAGGCCTGCTGTCCAACCAACGGGTGTCACGGAAATTTTCCAGAGTAAATTAATTGAAATATTGTTGCTTTACTCATTCTCATCCTCCCGTTATGTTCATCCTTGTTTTAATTCAATCTTTAATTTAATTTATTTTGTCTTCCGAGCTCCGGAGATTTCCTTCCCCAGGGAGAACCCAGCAGCGGCCATGGGACCGGTCGCGGCGGCCATGGGACCGGTCGCGGCAGTCCCGCTGGCATTGCACTCAACAAAGTTACACTTTTGGCACATTCCTTCATCTTTTCTTCACTCAACATAATTCTCCAAACAATAGAAAAAGTTAAGTTTAATGCTTTGGAAATTAATTTCACATTTTCTTGTGTAAATATGGAAAAGGAGGGCTCACAGCCTTGCTTGCTTAAAGTAAACACGTAAATATGCTTCTTTATAAGAATTGTTAATTTCTCTACCTTTTGAGATTTCACTCCAGATTTCGACACTTAATCAGTGTCCATGCTCCATTCCTCAAATCCGAAGACAGATTTTGATTATTTACTTTAATTAGTCCATGAGAGTACATTGTGGTTCCAAGTGAAAGCATTTTTGAGCAGGCCCAAACAAAATGGTGGCTGAAGACCCCCTTGTGAGGGGAAAACAGGCTGACCAAGGGTAAGGCTTTTTTTGTTTCTTTTCCTGATGAGTACCCCATTAATTATGTTAAAAGGGGGGGGGCGTTTAAATTAACCCAAACACCCAATTTTTCATCCACGCGTTCCCTTGGGGTTCCCTTAATGTGCATGCAAAGTTTTGGGCTACTCGGCTTTATGGTTTTGGATTTATGGAGGACACACACACACACATCGATTTTACGTTGATAAGAACCATTGATATTAAAACGTGGAACACGATTGAAACAAATACAAATGGAAACCTGCACACAATAAATGAACAAAATGATGATTGAGTACCCCGTCCGGAAGGAAGCAAAATGCGTTATTTAATTGGTTTAAAGTCCAACACAACAAAAGCAAAATGATAACTTGCAACGAAACGTGAAGCACCTGTTCTGATAATTCAGGTATCGATAAAGCCGATGAGAGGTAAAGGTGGAGTTTCAACAAACCGTGTTTTCCACTCTTGGGAGTGAATGATGGTTTGTTATGCCTTCTGGTATTAATGGGATTATCATTGGGATCAGCTGGGATTCACTCTGCTCTGTAGTGTTTGAGAACGACATTTTAAAATAAGAACAGGTATACGGGGAACGTCACCGACGATGAATCGATATGAAAACGAAACACGTAAACCAAACTCTGTCATCCAGGTGGTGAATCGTTGCCCCCCCCCCCACCCCTCGGTCCCAACGGTCCAAGGACAAAGTTCACGAATCCTGGGGATCGATCAATCCATTTCCATGGCAATACCCAAAACAGATTTGTTTACAATGCTCTGCCCTGTGTATTCCATGGTTCCAATATTGTTGGAAAAAACCACCACTTGGGGTGAAGATCCCTCCAAGTGTGTCCACCTAAATGGGCACACACCTTTGAAGCATCAAATGTGAACCCACACACGTCACGACAAGGTGTAAATTAACCAGCGGTAGAACAAGAAGTTAAGATGCATATTGAAGAAGAGAGAGAGAGAGAGAGAGAGAGAGAGAGAGAGAGAGAGAGAGAGAGAGAGAGAGAGAGAGAGAGAGAGAGAGAGAGAGAGAGAGAGAGAGAGAGGGAGAGGGAGAGGGAGAGGGAGAGGGAGAGGGAGAGGGAGAGGGAGAGGGAGAGGGAGAGGGAGAGGGAGACGGAGAGAGAGACGGAGACGGAGACGGAGACGGAGACAGAGACTCGTGAGAGTAAGGTAGACAGATAGTAAGGTACAAGTGAGAGTACGGATTGCGTAAGGTACCAGTGAGAGCATGGATTGGGTAAGGTACGAGTGAGAGTGTGGAATGGGAAAGGTACAAGTGAGAATATGGATTGTGTAAGGTACTAGTGAGAGTGTGGATTGGGTAAAGTACTAGTGAGAGTGTGGAATGGGAAAGGTACAAGTGAGAGAATGGATTGTGTAAGGTACTAGTGAGGGTATGGATTGGGGAAGGGACTCGTGAGAGTATGGATTGGGTAAGGTACTAGTGAGAGTTTGGAATGGGTAAGGTACTAGTGAGAGTTTGGAATGGGTAAGGTACTAGTGAGAGTTTGGAATGGGTAAGGTACTCGTGAGAGTATGGATTGTGTCAGGTAGTAATGAGAGTATGGATTGGGTAAGGTATGAGTGAGAGTACGGATTGGGTAAGGTACTCGTGAGAGTATGGATTGTGTAAGGTAGTAGTGAGAGTATGGATTGTGTAAGGTAGTAGTGAGAGTATGGATTGTGTAAGGCAGTAGTGAGAGTATGGATTGTGTAAGGTAGTAGTGAGAGTATGGATTGTGTAAGGTACTAGTGAGAGTATGGATTGTGTGAAGTAGTAGTGAGAGTATGGATTGTGTAAGGTGGTAGTGAGAGTATGGATTGGGTAAGGTACTAGTGAGAGTATGGATTGTGTAAGGTAGTAGTGAGAGTATGGATTGTGTAAGGTACTAGTGAGAGTATGGATTGTGTGAAGTAGTAGTGAGAGTATGGATTGTGTAAGGTGGTAGTGAGAGTATGGATTGGGTAAGGTACTAGTGAGAGTATGGATTGTGTGAAGTAGTAGTGAAAGTATGGATTGTGTAAGGTGGTAGTGAGAGTATGGATTGTGTAAGGTAGTAGTGAGAGTATGGATTGTGTAAGGTAGTAGTGAGAGTATGGATTGTGTAAGGTACTAGTGAGAGTATGGATTGGGTAAGGTACTAGTGAGAGTATGGATTGTGTGAAGTAGTAGTGAGAGTATGGATTGTGTAAGGTGGTAGTGAGAGTATGGATTGTGTAAGGTACTCGTGAGAGTATGGATTGTGTAAGGTATCCACACTAATTTTTTTGAACATTTCTCAGTGCAGGTCATTGTTTGCCCTGAGACTGGATGAATACATTGTTACTCTGCGCTCACGAAGCGAAAATCACGGTTTAGCGATTGGTAACGTAAGTACTTATGTCCACGTTGTACATCGTACGTGTCTGCATTTTGTTTGACTGTGGTTTGTCATCCCGACATTGCAGTTTTGATTGATCATAAATAGTTTGATTCACTCCTCTATCACACAATATAAATGGATCGATAGATATAGATCGATCATTGATTGATATATCGATTAATTATCGCCTTGTGAATAATTTGTACTGAAAGGCCAAATATGAGATATTCACATTTCGTGCTGACAAAGAAACGGTTCTCTGAGGGGGGCAAGACCAGGGTCCACAGTGTACGAGAGACTCCTCCGAATGTAAAGAGCCGTCGCACGACCCTCTGCGATGCTCCACTGTCGAGTTGTGGTCGTTGGTCGCCGTCTATATATTACGTACACAATAAATGTTTCTCCATGAATTGGTTGAAAATTACAGTGTGCTCGACATGTACATGATATTAACGTGTTGACACGTTCCTATGAACATGCAGGCCACCGAAAAGGGCTTTTGAAACCAGGGGTGTGTTCCGTTGGTAAGCTGCTTTCTGGATTCAAAACACTCAAGCAAGCACTCTCACGGAACGGAGTGCTCGGCACCGCTTCACAACATGGCAGGATCCATTTAAACCTGTTCTGTCTGGACCGTCGTTTGGAGTTTGACTCGATCCTCTTGTGACAACTTCCAAAACGGATTTATTGTGTTGGAAGTGGCAACAAAGTCCGAGGAAGAAGGGAAGAGATTAATAAATGGAGAGTCAGAGGGAGAAACAACTTACCGAACTTGTCTCGGGACCGTACCATTGTGGATTTTGGGGAGGGGATGGTGAATATTTTAAGCCTCCAAACAACCATTTCTATGGACCGTACCATTGTGGATTTTGGGGAGGGGATGGTGAATATTTTAAGCCTCCAAACAACCATTTCTATGGACCGTACCATTGTGGATTTTGGGGAGGGAGCGTTTTCTGTCTGTTACTTCAACAAGGAAATCGAACACAGGTGGAGGCCCTTCAGCCCATCATGCCTGCGCGAACACCACACCACACCAACCCATCCACACGAGATCCAAGGAAGAAAATACAAAAAACAGTTTTTAATTCAAGAAATAATAATAATATATTTTTAATTTTTTAGATTTTTATTTCCTTTTCTTCCCCTCGGAGGAGTAGAGGGGGCATGGGCTTTGTTATAAACATTCAACAACCACACAACCCCCCTTGATAAGACCCCCACCAACAGCACTCCGTACACAATCACCCATCAACACTCAAACGACCTTAAAGTCGATTAAAGTCGAATCAACATCCCCCTCAATCTCCACAACTTCATGAACCGATCTAATTCTAATTTAAACTTTTCTCTTGTTTCTGCTGCCACGATCTTTCCAGGGAGACCATTCCATACATGAACTCCTCTGTGAGTGAAAGTCCCCCTGCCCGACCACCATCTTCACTTATTTTATCTGTACTTTTCATTATCTTGAATAATTCGGATGAAAAGTAGTTCTGAGTCCGACTACGGCGGCCATTTTGGTTGGCATCACGAAGCACCCCTCTTCATTGCTTGCTCCACTTGTCGAGCGGCTAGGCGAGCGGCTTGCAAAGCAGTCGATACGGAATAAATGGCTTAGAAAAAGATAGTAAGCCGCTTGCTGGCGGAACACACCCCAAGCAAGGCAATGTTAGCCCCTCGTGTGTTTGGGAGTGTGGTGGTAAATTGACTTGAAGGACACCTGTATATTACACATGGTGAATGTTTTACACTGAACAAACGTCTTCAGGTCCGTATTTCAGGAAAGGATCCGCCGATCCGACAGACACACAGAGTCGAGACGAGTTTGACTCGATGAATTGTAACTGTACTTGAACTCCCCGTTGTGAATGAGACCGGGAGGTGGGGCTCTTGAGTGACGACAACGTTTGACGTCACAATGACGCGGTCATATCACAACAACGTGTTGTCCTGGCAACCTGTTCTGACTGAGTTCGCTGTGAACGGAAAACCGTGAAGATGTTTGAGAATTCCGAACTTTATCTTCTTCAGGATTAACCAGGGATTTATTTTATCCATCAAGATGTTTCGATTCTTGAGGAAAAGACGACAAAGGTATTTCCCGTGGGTTTTCCCACAACGTTGATTGATTTTATCTTTTCATCACGAGTACAGGCTCAGTGCGCTGGCAGGATGGCCTAGGCTCCGGAGCAGGCGCAAGTTTAGTTTATTTTCACCACCCTAACAACAACAACACTGTAGTTGCTGCTGAATCCCAAGCAGCCTGCAGATCGTGATCCGTTTCTGCGTCTTGTCCGACTCCAAGGGGCTCGAAGAGCCTCAAACCAGGCCCGAGGCAGGGACACCTTGTTGTTTAGTTTTTCCCGATCTCTCAACGGTAAAAATCACTTTAATAATTCTCATCGTCGGATCCGGATCCGGATCTTCACCAAAATCGAATTAATTCGTCCTTCTCACTCACCCAACTCATTCACCTCGTTTCGTCCGAATCCGGCCACAACGTTTTGAGATATCATGTTCACAGACAACAACAGGGGTGAAAACACAACGTCCGCTCACCTTGGGTGGAAACAATGGTGAGAGGGTTAAACCTCACCCTGGTTGGGGGGTTTGGGGGTTACGTTTGAATCTTAACCCTGATGTAAATGGTCATGTTGGACCCTGTTGATTTACCTGAGGGCTGATAGATCAATTTAAGGGCCGTCCAATCAAAGGACGTCATACTAATGAATCATTGGCCAGTGCTGGGAGCCGCATTAATTAAATTAATCAATTTATTTATTTATTATCCACACGCTTTTTTGTAATCGGCTCCGTCTGTCTTTCTCTCTTTCTGTCTGTCTGTGTGTCTGTCTGTGGGTCTGTCTGTGTGTCTGTCTGTGGGTCTGTCTGTGTGTCTGTCCGTCCATCACTCTATCTCCTAAATGGTTGGAAAAAAAATTCACCAAACTTGGTAGTTATGATCATCACTTGGCAAGAAGCTGTGAGTACAGTATCATTTTTAGCTCTACCCTGATGAAGTGAGAAGGTCAAACACCAAAAAATTCAACCACGGGAACATTTTAAACATTTCTTCATGAAACTTTGTCCATGTGATCAACATTGGGGGACGTATTGTTGTGGGCTGGGGTTCGGTGGCGATAAACGACTGGTGGGTGGAGCAGTAGAGTCGTCTCCCACCGAACATCCGGAATTTCGGTCGTGTCTCTCAGATAAGTCCGAAAGGTCACGGGTCACTTAAAGACCTTGACCGCCAATTCTCTGACGGCGTGGGGTCGGGTCAAGAGCCAAATTTCAATATACCTAAGTATCCACATCGTCAAATTACCGGGGAAGTCACACCCTCAACGGACTCTGTCGATCCGGGTCGCTCTCACGACCTCGGTCCAGTGTAACTGGGTGAAATTACCAGAGTGTCGGACCCAATGACAAGTTACGGCACCGACGGTCTCACTATTTCTCAAACCCGCACCATGCTTGGCCAATGAAAGAAAACACGGACAACGAACTGGAACATTTAACACGGGGGTTTATTTATAAACAATAATCGGGGAAGGGAGCACACAAAGAGCAGAGTTATCCGAAGAAAAGAAATGCAGGCAATGTACAGTGAGCGGAAATCACTTAACACTACTTAAAAGACTGGCGCGCCACACACACACACACACACACACACACACACACACACACACACACACACACACACACACACACACACACACACACACACACACACACACACACACACACACACACCCAAAGAAATGGTGGCCGCGGCTTTTAGTTGTCCCTTGAGCTCGGGAGGGAAAGGCGAGCTGAGGGTAGGAGCCTATTCTTACACCTGTCCGCCTCGTGCGGTCTGGTCGAGCTTGTCTGGTGGCAGGACTCGAACCCACTGCCACAACGCAGCACCAGGGACCAGGAATGCCGCAACGGAAGCCAGCCAGCACGGGAACGGACCAGACGAGACGAGCACCTGTGGGTAGATGAGAATGCCAGCAGGCAAGACGAGGTTTCTTCTCCTTCTCCTTCTTCGCCTTTTTTCACGACGGGGCGAACCTTCCCTTCTCCTTCTTCCCCTTTTTTATGACGACGAACCTTCCCTTCTCCTTTCCCTTCCCCACGGGTCGAGGGTACCGCTCTGAGGACTCGCCCCCAGATTGGACGATGGGTTGTCGGGCGACTAGTGGCCGCGACTCATTGGTCGGGCCGAGCACTCCATCTGGCTAAGGCGGAGCCAGCCCTGAGGTGGTCAGCCTCCTGATGGGAAGAGGCGTCTCGGAGGGTGGATCAAGGCTTCTCGGAGCCCCCCCCCCCGAAGAGACTCCGTCGTAGCTTTCGGCACGCTGGCCTCCCATTGGCTGGGGCACGCGTGTGATGCTCGCCCTTCGCTCATTGGCTGGAGGAAACGCTCTGTGCCCTTCCTCGGAGCGGAGTCTCGATCTGAGGCGATGGAGGGTCCTCCGACGCCCCCAGCCAAAAACACGTGGACAATGGCGACCAGGTTGAGTGAGGGACGGTGCCGCTATTGTTGTTGTTGTTGTTGTTGTTGTTGTTGTAGATGTATTAAACCTGACTATAAAATAACTCACAGCGCGCACACAAAATTCCGATTAGACACAGGGGATGGATTCTAACTGTACACGTACTTATCGAAATAACTGAACGACGGGGACTCTGGCTGTTTGTGTACAAAAGGTTTCCAAATCCGAAACAGTATGAAGTATGGAGGAAGGACTTGGGGTCACAGGAGTTAAAATAGAAAAGTTTTAAACTCAGAATTTGATATTTGGTTAATCTTGGTGGAACGTTTTCCCAAATTTAAACCTTGATTTCGGTGTGAAGCGTAGGGATTTACGATGGCGTACCACATCAACCTCGCTCTCGTGTTTTGTTGTTTTATGTCGTGTTGGGTGAAGGATCCATTGTCGTGCAAGTGATTTGAAGGGAATGTTTGTATAAATGGAGATTGTGTAATATCTGGTTTATCACATTTGGACTCACTGAGTTGTGGATAAGAGTATTGTTCTTTTTCAGGGAAACAATGAGGATTCGGTGTCACGTTCCCTCCCCTCACACCCCTCTCCTTTCACTCCTCTTTCCCTCCCCTCACACTTCCTCCCCTTTTCCTCCCCTCACACTCCCTCCCCTTTCCCTCCTCTTTCCCGCCCCTCACACTGCCTCCCCTTTACCTCCTCTCACACTCCCTCTCCTTTCCCTCCTCTTTCCCTCCCCTCACACTGCCTCCCCTTTGCCTCGTCTCACACTCGCTCCCCTTTCCCTCCTCTTTCCCTCCCCTCACACTCCCTCCCCTCTCCCTCCCCTCACACTCCCTCCCCTTTCCCTCCCCTCAAACTCCCTCCCCTTTCCCTCCCCTCAAACTCCCTCCCCTTTCCCTCCCCTCAAACTCCCTCCCCTTTCCCTCCCCTCAAACTCCCCTCAAACTTGTGTCTGGGGGGTGACTACAACTGCACCCTCGACCCACAACTTGATCGGAGCACTTGTGAGCCTCATCCACCCAGTGCAAGGCCTTTGGCACAGCTAGTCAAAAAGTTTAAACTGGTGGATGTGTGGCGGGTACAAAACCGTAATATCCATCAGTATACATGGGTTTGTGCATCAAGAAATGTTTTGACGATGGCTCGCCTCGACAGATTTTATGTTAATCATGAAATGGTAAACATTGTTAAGAACTCGAATATAAGGCCGTCCAGTTTTTCCAATCATCACATGATTTTTATGGTGTGTGGCTTTCCTCATCATGTCTGTGGAAGTGCATGTTGGACTTTTAATTTGAAGCTTTTAAAATGGTATGGGAAAAATGTGAGTCACAAAAGGGTTCATATTTGAACTTAAGACAATGGTGGGACTGCACAAAGTCCCAAATCAAATGTTTTTGCCAACAATATTTCTCTTACAGCACATACAATGCTTTTGGTGTGATATGTGCTTTAAAAAACGATATACTGTACTTGTATATATGTGAGCAGAAAGCTGGATTGTCTAGCGTGAATGTCCAGCAGTTGTCGGAGAAAAGGACCCTTCTGGCTGAAATGGTGAAAGAGCGGGCGGCCGGTGCTTTCGTCCGACTGCGGAACGAAAAAATCCAACTTGACACACCAAACAAAGGGTTCTTCAATTTGGAAAAAAATGGTCAAGACCTCTCAACAAATCCATGCTTTGCGCTCTTCTGGTGGTGATTTGTTGACCTCCCAGAGTGACATCAAGCATGAACTACAAGACTATTTTTCTAAACTCTTCGCAAAAAGAGTTGTGAATGAAGAGAATAGGAATGCGATGCTTGAACAGCTCCCTTCTCTGTCTGAAGACCAACAGCAATTGCTTGAGCCTGGCATTTCCCTTGGAGAACTTACTGCTGCGCTCAAGGATAGCAAGGATGGGAAAGCCCCTGGACTAGACGGCCTTCCGGCTGAATTTTATAAGGCTTTCTGGGACATTCTAGGCCCTACTCTTCTTGAGGTCTTTCAGGAGAGTGTTGAACAAGGTGAATTGCCATTGAGCTGCCGGAGGGCAGTTTTGTGTCTCCTTCCGAAGAAAGGAAACCTGCATGAGACCGCAAATCGGCGGCCTGTGTCACTCCTCAACACGGACTATAAAATATTGTCAAACGCACTTGCAACCCGTCTCAAGGAAGTCATCTTCTTGATTGGCACTGATCAATCATACTGTGTTCCAGAACGTTCCAGATACGATAATATTTTTTTGGTGAGAGACTTGATCATTCTTGGTCGAACTACATCTCCTGGTTTTGGTTTATTACTTTTAGATCAAGAAAAAGCTTTTGACAGTGTTAACCATTCTTTTTTGTTTGATGTATTAAGGAGAACAGGGTTTGGGGAAAAATTTATTGCTTATGTTAAGTTATTGTACAAAAATGCATCTTGCCTGCTGAAGGTTAATAATAGTCTTTGTTACCCCTTCCCCTTTCAGCGAGGAATCCGTCAGGGCTGTGCGCTATCAGGCATGCTCTAAAATCTATCCGTTGAACCTTTATTAGTTTTACTTCGGAACTCGGTGTTAGGAGTCTCTCTTTCACAAAACTCCAAAGTCGTCGTTTCACCTTATTCTGATTATATTTGTATTGCTATTGCAAATCAAAAAGATGTTTCTGAGGTCTCTCGTTGCCTTACCCAGTTTGAGCTTGCTTCTACTGCAAGGGTAAATTGGAAAAAAAGTGTAGCTTTCTGGGTGGGCCCCAGATTGCCTTCCTCGTCCCTGCCTGTTTTTACCAGGAGGAATACAGTGGAGTAGTGAGGGGTTTAAATATTTAGGCTTATTTCTAGGAATTGAAGCGTATGAACAAAAAAATTTGGAGAACTTCCTGGAAAAAATTAAATTGAAACTGGCAAGGTGGAGAAGATTGTACCAACTTCTCTCGCTTAAGACACTGGTATCAATCATAAACAACCTGGTGGTTCCATTTATTTGGCATAGAGTTATCCCACTTGAACCTCCGAGATACTTGATCACAGTCATTCAGAGGGTTCTGACTTTTTTTTTCTGGGGTGGCCACCATTGGCTGGGCCCAGACGTGGTCTGCAGACCCCGAAATATGGGTGGTCAAAATCTAATGCATATCCCAAGTCGGATAATGGCATTCCGGATTTCCACGATCAAGCGCCTACTGTACAGTGAGTGTGTTCCTTGGCGACCTCTCACAAACGCCTGTTTGCAGAAAGTGGAAGGTCTGAAATATGACCGTGAACTTTTCCTCATCAACCTGCAACACGTTGACATGTCTCAGCTCCCAAGTTTTCATCAGAGCCTTTTGAATGCTTGGCAAGTCCTCGGAGTGCAACATTTAGAGGTATCATACGATGCCCAAAAGTTTGTGCATGAGCCATTAGTTCGGAATCCTTTATTCTCTAAATTTCAACCTCCAGGTCGTTTATGCATTGTTTCACCAGTGTTGGAATAAACAGAGTGCGAGACCTGTTGCATCCATCCTTGAATGCCTGGCTTCCTGCAAGCTCACTTTCATCAAAAACTGGTGTTCGTTCTGCTCGTATTGTGGAAAATGTCTTGAAAGCAGTAATTCAAACCTTTCATAGACTAAACATCGGGTGGACTGCGGTGGATGAAGTGGTTGACTCACGCCTCTATTTCCTGAACTTCAAATTGCCTCAAAAAAACAAGAGGGTGTGTTCTCAAACTTGGAGGAAATTGGTGTTTCATGTCATGGGGAAAACGGCTATCCACAACATATGTCTGGAAGCATGTATACCTTCTTTTACAAAACTGGTGAAAAATCGGTGGAATGAGACCTTACCTGCTGGAGCTTTTTAACTCCAGTGTGGAACAAAATGTATAGTTCTCCAACTCTTGGGCGAACTGGAGACCTGAATTGGAGACTAGCGCATCAAGCCCTCGTCACACAGACATTACTCAATAAGTTTAATTCTTCTGTTCCAATTTCTTGTCCTTTTTGTGATTTTATTGAAAATGTTGCCCACGTTTTTATTGAATGTAAGAGATTGGTACCCCTCTTTCTCTTCCTTCAACAGCTTTTCTATAAATTTAATTTTGTTTTTTCCTTTCCAGTCTTTATTTATGGAATCGGGGGGAATTATAAAAGTAAACCAGTCCTCTCATTTTCGTCTTTTCTGTTGGGCATTGCTAAACTGGCAATTTATAAAACCAGGAAAGCAAAATTGAAGGGGGAAAATGCAAATGTGCTTTTGTGCTTTAAAGGTATGGTTTTGGCACGAGTAAAAATAGAGCAGGCTTACCTTTCGAGCCTGGATATTGTGGGTGATCAGTGGTACACTGATGAGGTTTTGAGTTTCTTTTCGTGAGGAATCTGTTTGTAAAAGTGTAAAGTACTTACTTTTTTGCATATATGTATTATTCTATGGTGTGTTTGACATGAACAGACACCCTTGCTTTTGTTGAATTTATTTTTGCTGTAAAATTGTTTGGATTTGTTATTATGGAGTGTGCTTTTTCTGGTGTGTTTTTTGATACTTTTATAATAAAAGCATACAAAAGTTTCTCTTTTTTTTTCCTTTCTCCTTTCTTCTTTCTCTTTCTCCCTCCCCACCCTTAGTATTTCCCTCGGTGAAGCGATGGATGGTATTTGCTGGTATAATTATTGGCAGTGTACCCACCCTCTCTGTGGGTTGAGTTTGCACGTGACTTGCTCAAGAAAGCATTGTGAGGGTTTTGCAAAAAGACTAGACGTTTGTGTGGTGTGCGTCTAAAAGGTTCTGTGTGGTCTAAAGCGTATTTTCCAATCGCCGTTGGGGTCCAAACTCCAAAGGGTATAATCTCAAAAGGATGTAAATGTTTAAGGGTTCTGAAGTGTCGAAGTGGTCTCAAGGGTCAAAAGCGCCAAATGGTCAAGGGTCCAATCAGTCTAAAAGGGTTTTAAGATTGTCTAGCATGTCTAAAGGGAATGAAGAGTGGGTGACCAGGTCAAAGGGGTCAAATGGGAGTTGAGGGACTTGGGTATAAAGGTCTAAAGGTTCTAGGAGTCTGAAAAGGGGTCTAGATGGTACAAAGGACAGATGGAGTATGAAGGACTTCTCTCTCCCTCATAAACAGTTGTGCATCACTCCACCAAACTTGATAGTTCTGATCACCCCATCGCAAGAATCTGCAAGAGCATGATCATTTTTGGCCCCTGAGCCCCTGGGGTGGGGTCAAAAGGTGAAATAAAAAAGGCAATGTCATGTCATGTTGGACATGCAATCAACATTGGGGACTCATAAAACGCGTAATGATTTTTGGATTTGACCACTGGTTCATGCCCCAGGTGGTGGGTCCTTCGGGTCACAGGAGTCAAAACAGAAACATTTTAACTCTTTGAACCCTGAGCTCCTTGGATTTTCGGCTTCCCCATCCTTGGCTCCCTGAAGAAAAATCCGCCCACTCGGGTGCATGGACGTTTGAAGAGTGGCTGGTAAACCCACTGCTGGGGTCTACGGAGGTTTGAATAGTGGCCGCGATACCCACCGCTTGGCTGCATGGAGGTTTGAATAGTGGCCGGTATACCCACAGCTTGGCTGTATGGAGGTTTGAATCGTGGCCGGTATACCCGCCACTCGGTTGCATTGAGGTTTGAATAGTGGCCGGTATACCCAACGCTTTGCTGTATGGAGGTTTGACTTGTGGCCGCTATACCCACCGTTTGGCTGTCTGGAGGTTTGAATAGTGGCCGCTATACCCACCGCTTGGCTGCATGGAGGTTTGAATAGTGGCCGGTATACCCACAGCTTGGCTGTATGGAGGTTTGAATCGTGGCCGGTATACCCGCGACTCGGTTGCATTGAGGTTTGAATAGTGGCCGGTATACCCAACGCTTTGCTGTATGGAGGTTTGACTTGTGGCCGCTATACCCACCGTTTGGCTGTCTGGAGGTTTGAATAGTGGCCGCTATACCCACCGCTTGGCTGCATGGAGGTTTGAATAGTGGCCGGTATACCCACAGCTTGGCTGTATGGAGGTTTGAATCGTGGCCGGTATACCCGCCACTCGGTTGCATTGAGGTTTGAATAGTGGCCGGTATACCCAACGCTTTGCTGTATGGAGGTTTGACTTGTGGCCGCTATACCCACCGCTCGGCTGTATGGAGGTTTGAATCGTGGCCAGTATACCTGCCACTCGGTTGCATGGAGGTAGAAACACGGCTGGTAAAACGGCCACTCGGGTTCAAAGGGTTAAACGGAAAATTTGACATCAATCTTGGTGGAACGTTTTCCCATCTTTCAACCTTGCTTTCGGTGGGAAGTGTGGGGATTTACGATGGCGTGCCATCAACCTCGCTCTCGTGTTTTCTTGTTTTATTTCGTGTTGAGTGAAGGAATGATCTATTGGAGTGCAAATGAGGTTGAAGGAAAGATGTGTATGATATCTGGTTTAGCAAATTTGTACTCACTTGTGGATTGAAGAGTTTTGTTCTTTTTTTAGGGAAGCGCTGATGACTCGGTCTCAAGAGTCATCAGATGTATCTGTGAACGAGCGATTGGGTTCATCAGATGTTGCGATGAATGAGCCAACACCGTGGACTCCATCACAGAAAGTCTCATTGTGGAAGCGCCTAAAGTAATTACGTTACATTGAAGATCGTTTTTTGCATGTTATCTTCCTCACAAAGTGTGTAACAAATTGACTTTTCAATCCTTTTCTCATTAGGAATGGGTGCAGAAAACTTAAAAGGATGGGGAAGCGTCGGGCTGCTGAACGTTCCACGTAAGTAATGGAAAAATATCCCTTCAGGATGTCATGAGGTGAAACGCACAAACAAGGAAAATGATATTCCTTTTCGAGAGAAGGATTAAACCTTACTCTGTTGTATCTCAATCACATTTTGCTCATTTATTGTTTTCTGTACCAGGGTCATTCCATGTCAAATCATCAAAGAATCTGCCGTCATCTCTCAGATTTTTGTAAAACTTTGGGAACCAATTGGGACCCATGAAAATAGGCAAGAACTCAAATATTTTTGCTAACAGCCTCTTAATTAGTGAGATACAGACTAACGAACTTTAGACTAATAAGCACGACGTCACGAATTCAAATGGCCATATCTCTAAAAGTATAACACCGAGAGAGCTGGTTTTGGTGTAATTTTAAAGGTATTTTCATGCCCTATGAATTTGTCTGGGCAACTTTTTCCTACCTCCAACCAGAAAAAAGTTATCACAAAATATAAACTTCAATCGTGAATCCCCAAAAAATGTATCCTTCAAATTTCCTCAAATTCATCCCAGAGGTACCTTATGATGTCAAGAAGCTTCCACATAAATTTTGTGATGGGCACTCCAATAGTTTCTGAGATATGAGCAATAATGTACATGTACGTATGGCATATAGGTTCGAAAATCAGCATTTGTAATGTATTATACAATCATTCTAACCTAGCCATGACAGCGAACACAGGGAACGACCATCAATTGCTTTGAAGTATCATATACTTTCATTTTCAACTGGGCCTGAGGGGAAGAAACAAGTGCTGCTGTTGCTGCATTGAAGAGGAAATTGAAAGCCTAAGTCAGGTTAGTGAACACTGTGTACTTGAACTCACTTATTGATTGTATAATACATTACAAATGCTGATTCTCGAACCTATATGCCATACGTACATGTACATTATTGCTCATATCTCAGAAACTATTGGAGTGTCCATCACAAAATTTATGTGGAAGCTTCTTGACATCATAAGGTACCTCTGGGATGAATTTGAGGAAATTTGAAGGATACATTTTTTGGGGATTCACGATTGAAGTTTATATTTTGTGATAACTTTTTTGTGGTTGGAGGTAGGAAAAAGTTGCCCAGACAAATTCATAGGGCATGAAAATACCTTTAAAATGACACCAAAACCAGCTCTCTAGGTGTTATACTTTTAGAGATATGGCCATTTGAATTCGCGACGTCGTGTTAATTAGTCCAAAGTTCTTTAGTATGTATCTCACTAATTAAGAGGCTGTCAGCAAAAATATTTGAGTTCTTGCCGATTTTCTTGGTTCCCAAAGTTTTACAAAAATCTGAGAGATGATGGCAGATTCTTTGATGATTTGACATGGAATGACCCACCATCGATTTGGGGTTGTGGGGTTGGGGTACCTCGAGGTGCTTGCACTCTCCTCTGACCTGTCTAGCCTGGATTGGAATCTGGACCCAGATATAAACGGTCATCCTGGTGCTTTACGTGAAAGTTCATAGACCAATGTGAGTGACTTTCATGGAAAACAACCGTAAAGCTCGAGGACCACTTGTTTTTAGTTTGTGCATTTACTTCTTGGGAAGAGAGCAAGTGTGATGAGGTTTGTTGGGTGAATGATGAACAGATCTCGAGAGCACATTGACGAGCCTGGCCCACATGTGCATGCAATGTCCATGTACCCCTCGATCAAGCAAGCACTCCAACGGAACGGAGTGCTTGGCACCGCTTCACAACATGGCAGTATCCATTTAAACCAGTCGTGTCTGGGCCGTCGTTTTGAATTCTACCCGATCCTCTTGTGACAACTTCGGAAAAGGATTTATTGTGTTAGAAGCGGCTACAAAGTACGAGGAAGAGGGAAAGAGGTAAATTAGAAGGGCACTCGGGAGGACTCGTACCTCCGCCACGTAATACCTGATCCACGAGAACATATTGGGCCCAATACACGTTTGAAATATCATGCTATACAGAACTATATCGTTTTTGGCCCGATCTCTCAATGGTGAAGAATCACTTTAGAAATTAAATAACTCTCGTATCCAGATCCGGATTTGGATCTTCACCAAAATCGAATCATTTCTTCCTTGTCACACACCCAAACTGCCCACCAAGTTTCATCCGAATCCGTCCACAACTTTTCGAGATATCATGCTGTATATCAGTTTAGCCCTATCTCTCAATGGTGAAATCACTGAGATGATTCTCATCGTCGGATCTGGATCTTCATCAAAATCGAGTCATCACACACCCAACTTATCCACCTCGTTTCGTCCGAATCCGGCCACAACTTTTTGAGATATCGTGTTCACAGACAGCAACAGAGGTGAAAACAACGTCCGCCCACCTTCGGTGGAAACACTTGGTGAGAGAGGGTTAAACCTCACCCTGCTTGGGGGGTTGACCTTTGAATGTTGGACCCTGTTGATTTGCCTGAAGGGTTATGGATCAATTTCAGGGCCGTCCAATCAAAGGACATCATGTTAATAAATAATTTGCCAGCGCTGCGAGCCGCATTAATTAAATTCATCAATTTATTTACTTATCCACACGCTTTTTTATAATCGACTCCGTCTGTCTTTCTATCCATCTGTCTTTCTGTCTGTTCGTCCATCAATCTTTCTCCTAAACGGTTAGAAAGAAATTCACCAAACTTGGTAGTTATGATCATCGCATGGCAAGAAGCTGTGAGAGCAGTATCATTCTTCGCACTACCTGGTGAGGTGAGAATGTCAAACACCAAAAAATTCAATTACGGGAACATTTTAAACATTTCTTCATGAAACTTTGTACATGTGATCAACATTGGGGGACGTATGAAGTATGGAGGAAGGACTTGGGGTCACGGGTCAAAATGGAAATTTTTTTAACTCGGTATTTGATATTGGGTCAATCTTGGTGGAATGTTTTCCCAAATTTAAACCATGATTTAGGTGGGAAGTGCGGGGATTTACGATGGCGTGCCACATCGACTTAACTCTTGAATTTTGTTGTTTTATGTAGTGTGGGGTGAAGGATCCATTGTCGTGCAAGTGATTTGAAGGGAATGTTTGTATAAATGGAGATTGTGTATGATATCTGGTTTAGCACATTTGCACTCACTCAGTTGTGGATTAAAGAGTATTGTTCTTTGTCAGGGAAGCAAAGAGGAATCTGTCTCCCGTTCCCTCCCCTTTTCCTCATGCTTCCTCACCACCACCCCTGTTGCTTCCCCTCTCATTGAAAGACCCCTCATGCTGCCTCCCCCCCTCACTATGTGTCCCCTCGCACTGCCTCCCCCTCCCCTCACCTCATGCTACCTTCCCATCTCCTCTCCTGTCCCTCATGCTGCCTCCCCCCCCCCAACGCTGCCTCACCCCCCCCCCCCACTTTTCCTCCCCATGCTGCCTTCCCTCCACATTCCTCACGCTGTCCTTGAGTCATTCCACCACATATCACCGGAGGCCTCCCAGTTGACCCCCTCAGATTTACTTTAAACTCTCATAAAATAGTTCCCAGGTATCAAAATGAATCTGCGTAAAATTTTAGGTGCATAGATGCGGTCAACTCCGAGATATTGAGGGTTGAAAATGTGGTTGTGGCCCTATTTTTATGGTCGTTGCGAGCATCACAAAATGAACGGCTACTTTTAAACTCCCACAACTTTTTAAATATTAATGCTGGAGCCTTGAAATTTTCAGAGATTAATCTTCTATAACTGCTCTGTAAGACACAAACATAAAATGGAGTACTGTATACCTCTTAATTTTTATAACCTGATCAGTTGAAATCCAGAAAAAAATGTTGGTTCTGTATGAAGACCCAACTTTGAGACCCCATATATTTTTATTGACCCATCCCAGAAGCTTGATCAGTTGAAATCCCAGATATTTGAAACTTTTGTAAACTTGAATATGCTCTTTCCAATGGTGAACAAATTGAAGTGGTATACCTTGTCATATATTTGCAATCCTCACCTGAATTTCGGGGAAAAATGAAAATTTTCAATTTTTGAGGGATCATGACTATTATATATGACTGATTAAGAAAAGTAAACATGTATTTGAATACTACGACCATACAGTTATTACCTGAAAAAATTTCAAGCTTCTTGGATGGGTCAATAAAAATATAAGGGGTCTCAAAGTTGGGTCTTCATACAAAACCAACTTTTTTTTTCTGGATTTCAACTGATCAGGTCATAAAAATAAAGAGAGGTATACTCCGTTTTATGTTTGTGTCTTCCAGAGCAGTTATAGAAGATTAATCTCTGAAAATTTCAAGGCTCTAGCATTAATATTTAAAAAGTTGTGGGAGTTTAAAAGTAGCCTTTCATTTTGTGAAGCTTGCAATGACCATAAAAATACGGCCACAACCACATTTTCAACCCTAAATATCTCGGAGTTGACCACATATATGCACCTAAAATTTTACGCAGCTTCATTTTGAGAACTGGGAACTATTTTATGAAAGTTTAAAGTAAATCTGAGGGGGTCAACTGGGAACATTTTCTTAAATTTGGTGATTTCAGATGTAATGACTCCCTCCCCTTTCCCTCCCCTCACGCTGCCTCCCCTTTCCCTCCCCTCACGCTTCCTCCCCTTTCCCTCCCCTCACGCCGCCTCCCCTTTCCCTGCCCTCCCGCCGCCTCCCCTTACCCTGCCCCCACGCCGCCTCCCCTTTCCCTCCCCTCACGCCGCCTCCCCTTTCCCTCCCCTCACGCCGCCTCCCCTTTCCCTCCCCTCACGCCGCCTCCCCTTTCCCTCCCCTCACGCCGCCTCCCCTTTCCCTCCCCTCACGCCGCCTCCCCTTTCCCTCCCCTCACGCCGCCTCCCCTTTCCCTCCCCTCACGCCGCCTCACCTCCTCTCCCTCCCCTCACGCCGCCTCACATCTCCCTCCCCTCACGCCGCCTCACATCTCCCTCCCCTCACGCCGCCTCACATCTCCCTCCCCTCACGCCGCCTCATCTCCCTCCCCTCACGCCGCCTCCCCTTTCCCTCCCCTCACGCCGCCTCCCCTTTCCCTCCCCTCACGCCGCCTCCCCTTTCCCTCCCCTCACGCCGCCTCCCCTTTCCCTCCCCTCACGCCGCCTCCCCTTTCCCTCCCCTCACGCCGCCTCCCCTTTCCCTCCCCTCACGCCGCCTCCCCTTTCCCTCCCCTCACGCCGCCTCCCCTTTCCCTCCCCTCACGCCGCCTCCCCTTTCCCTCCCCTCACGCCGCCTCCCCTTTCCCTCCCCTCACGCCGCCTCCCCTTTCCCTCCCCTCACGCCGCCTCCCCTTTCCCTCCCCTCACGCCGCCTCCCCTTTCCCTCCCCTCACGCCGCCTCCCCTTTCCCTCCCCTCACGCCGCCTCCCCTTTCCCTCCCCTCACGCCGCCTCCCCTTTCCCTCCCCTCACGCCGCCTCCCCTTTCCCTCCCCTCACGCCGCCTCCCCTTTCCCTCCCCTCACGCCGCCTCCCCTTTCCCTCCCCTCACGCCGCCTCCCCTTTCCCTCCCCTCACGCCGCCTCCCCTTTCCCTCCCCTCACGCCGCCTCCCCTTTCCCTCCCCTCACGCCGCCTCCCCTTTCCCTGCCCTCACGCCGCCTCCCCTTTCCCTCCCCTCACGCCGCCTCCCCTTTCCCTCCCCTCACGCCGCCTCCCCTTTCCCTCCCCTCACGCCGCCTCCCCTTTCTCCCTCCCCTCACGCCGCCTCCCCTTTCCCTCCCCTCACGCCGCCTCCCCTTTCCCTCCCCTCACGCCGCCTCCCCTTTCCCTCCCCTCACGCCGCCTCCCCTTTCCCTCCCCTCACGCCGCCTCCCCTTTCCCTCCCTCACGCCGCCTCACATCTCCCTCCCCTCACGCCGCCTCACATCTCCCTCCCCTCACGCCGCCTCACATCTCCCTCCCCTCACGCCGCCTCACATCTCCCTCCCTCACGCCGCCTCACATCTCCCTCCCCTCACGCCGCCTCACATATCCCTCCCCTCACGCCGCCTCACATCTCCCTCCCCTCACGCCGCCTCACATCTCCCTCCCCTCACGCCGCCTCACATCTCCCTCCCCTCACGCCGCCTCACATCTCCCTCCCCTCACGCCGCCTCACATCTCCCTCCCCTCACATCTCCCTCCCCTCACGCCGCCTCACATCTCCCTCCCCTCACGCCGCCTCACATCTCCCTCCCCTCACGCCGCCTCACAATTCCCCTTTCCCTCCCCTCACGCCGCCTCACATTTCCCCTTTCCCTCCCCTCACGCCGCCTCACATTTCCCCTTTCCCTCCCATCACGCCGCCTCACACCCCTTTCCCTCCACTCACGCCGCCTCACATTTCCCCTTTCCCTCCCCTCACGCCGCCTCACACCCCTTTCCCTCCCCTCACGCCGCCTCACAATTCCCCTTTCCCTCCCCTCACGCCGCCTCACAATTCCCCTTTCCCTCCCCTCACGCCGCCTCACAATTCCCCTTTCCCTCCCCTCACAATTCCCCTTTCCCTCACCTCACGCCGTCTCGCATTCCCCCTGCCCCCTCACGCCGTCTCGCATTCCCCCCTGCCCCCTCACGCCGTCTCGCATTCCCCCTGCCCCCCTCACGCCGTCTCGCATTCCCCTGCCCCCCTCACGCCCGTCTCGCATTCCCCCCTGCCCCCTCACGCCGTCTCGCATTCCCTCCTGCCCCCTCACGCCGTCTCGCATTCCCTCCTGCCCCCCTCACGCCGTCTCGCATTCCCTCCTGCCCCCTCACGCCGTCTCGCATTCCCCCTGCCCTCCTCACCCTCCCTCCTCTCTCTCTCTCTCACCCTCCCCCTCTTTCTCACCCTCCCCCTCTTTCTCACCCTCCCTCCTCTCTCTCTCACCCTCCCCCATCTCCGTCTCTGTGTCTCTCTCTCTCTCCCTATCTCCGTCTCTGCGTCTTTGTGTCTCTGTGTCTCTGTCTCCCTCTCCCTCTCTCTCCTCCCTCTCTCACCCTCCCCCTCTCTCTCTCTCACCCTCCCCTACTCTCTCTCTCACCCTCCCTCTCTCACCCTCTCTCTCACCCTCCCTCTCTCACCCTCCCTCTCACCCTCCCCCTCTCTCTCTCTCACCCTCCCCTCTCTCTCTCTCTCTCTCCCTCCCCTCTCTCTCTACCCTCCCCTCTCTCTCTCTCACCCTCCCCCTCTCTCTCTCTCTCTCTCTCTCTCTCTCTCTCCCCCTCTCCCTGTCTCTGTGTCTCTCTCTCTCTCTCTCTCTCTCTCTCTCTCTCTCTCTCTCTCTCTCCCCCTCTCTCTCTCTCTCTCTCTCTCTGTCTGTCTGTCTGTCTCTCTCCCTCTCCCTCTCTTTCTCTGTGTCTCCCTCTCCCTCTCTCTCCCTCCCCCTCTCTCTCACCCTCCCCCTCTCTCTCACCCTCTCTCTCTCTCTCACCCTCCCTCTCTCTCTCTCTCACCCTCCCCTCTCTCTCTCACCCTCCCCCTCTCTCTCTCACCCTCCCCCTCTCTCTCTCTCACCCTCCCCTCTCTCTCTCTCACCCTCCCCCTCTCTCTCTCTCACCCTCCCCCTCTCTCTCTCACCCTCCCTCTCTCCCTCTCCCCCCCTCTCTCTCCCTATCTCCATGTCTCCCTCTCCCTGTCTCTCTCTCTCTGTCTGTCTGGCTGTCTCTCTCCCTCTCTTTCTCTGTGTCTCCCTCCCTCTCCCTCTCTTTCTCTGTGTCTCCCTTTCCCTTTCCCTCTCTCACCCTCCCTCTCTCTCTCTCACCCTCCCTCCTCTCTCTCTCACCCTCCCCCATCTCTCTCACCCTCCCTCTCTCCCTTTCCTCCTCCCTCTCCCCTCTCCCTCTCCCTCCCCTCTCTCTCTCTCTCTCACCCTCCCCTCTCTCTCTCTCTCTCACCCTCCCTCCTCTCTCTTTCTCTTTCTCTCATAAATTTAAGGCAGGACGGGTGGAAATGTTTCCCTCAGACAAACATGATGCTTGCCTTCAACGAGGAGTTGTTACTAAAGAAACATTCTTTGTCCATAAATCGTTGCCACTGATTCTGATCAGATCGGACAGCATGGGTCTCTTGTAACAAAGCTATGTCAAGACCGTTGACCTCCACCAGCTGTTTAATCTGGATCTTGTGGAGTGGACTCCCACCACCATTAACATTTGTTGTTCCAATCTTGAACCTGGCCATGAGGAAGATAATAGCTTCTAAGAATAAGATTAAAAGTGGGATAGTTGGTTCGAATCCCTTTTCGCCTTGGCGATCAATTTTTTAAAGCGGTGACAGTGTGCCTGGTGGAAACCGAATAAGTCAGGCTCACATACGATAGCCTGAGCACACTGAAGGAAGGACGGAAGATCTGGAAAGTATTCTGTCAGGTTTATATTGTGTTTTCTGTATGTATTTTGAAAGAAGAGTTTTTATTTGTTCGGGGGGCTAGGACCTTGACTGGTTAGCTTCTCCACCATCTCCACCTGACTGTTCCCGTTTGCTTCCTCCAGGTCAGATTCGTCAGAGTCAGTTTTAATTTCAGAGTCAAGCTTGTACCGTACTGCATATCGATACTGTGGTCAGTATTGATACACGGATCTGTACTGGTTACGACGTCTATGTGCTCTTCCATTGTGAGAACATCTCTTTGTGAAGTAACGGAAATAATCGGGGGAGTTGAACAAACGGAAACACCATCAGCGGATGAAGGGATATCGTTTCCCTCGACCGGAACAGTGTTATCGACCTCCAACGGCGTGGAGGTGTATAATACTTTGGGGGGGGGGGAGTCTCGTAAAACATAGATTTTAACATTTCCTGCATTTTCAGCTTCACCACGGGATGGACGAGGGGCAGTCACAGGATTAACATTTACCAAAGTGACAACAGGTTCATCACTCGTGGTCTGTGTATCACCATCAATGGACTTTCCAATAGGCGAGTTTTTAACAAGTGAAACAGTTTTCTTTTCTGCGATAACAGGTAAAGTGGTCTCTGTTCGGGAGACGTCTATGTCCTCACCGGCAAGTAGGTTAAACTTGTTGGCCGAAGGTACCGGGTCCATTCCGGGTGAGCATTGTAGAGTGACGTCAGTCACAACTGGGAATATTACCGACAGATTCCTCGTTTGTAAATGCTCCCTTCTTCTGGGTAAAACGACCATCAGGTGAAGTCTTTCTCTTCCTTGATGAAACGATGGTGAAACGATCCCAAACATTTGTTTTGCTGTTTGGACTATAGGACTGGGAGGACTGGGCGTTATTACCGGACACGGGATTCGCATCCTTCACAGTCGAGGAAGAAGAAGATGTTGGATCCTTGTTGACAAGGTTTGTTTCATCGTTTGACGAGGGTAGCCTTTGGGCAAGGTCATTTCAAGTGTCTGAAATTAACACATTCAAAACATTTCAAGGTGTCAGTGGTTACGTATACTTGGTAATCATGATTATCAATTTTGAGTTTTAAAACAATGTTCAAGGTTCTTTCAGCATTAGAGGGAGGAAGTACCACATAAGCTTGTCTCCTAAAAGACATCACATGCTTCGTCTGATCGTCCTGGCTACGTTAAGATAACATAGTGATTTGAGAAACCACAGTACCATAACGAGAGTTCGAGAGATCAGCGTCTGATTCTTCAGGAAAGGAGCAGCGTTCGAGATAATGACCTTCACGGCCGGTGTGTCGAGAGGGGAGACGAGCACGAAATGTTCGTCGTCTGTTGATAGTCAGGTGGATACGATTTCATGAACCAGTTCTGTCTCGGATGCGAAGATAACCACACGTTTCTTCATTCACGAGGCTACACGAACTTTGTCAGTACTAATTATGTTTCCTGTTGCGATAACAAGATCCTCGACGCTGACGTCGTCGGGCGGAACGCAGACGACGCAATGTTTCCGGGTTAATGCTTCAAATGCCGCATAATGGGAATACGAGGTCATATTTAGTAAGGGGAAGGAGGGGTGATTGCTCTCGTGCAGTAATTAAGTATGAGCCAAGAGTGGTTTCTAAAGTAAATAAACACAGCTGCGGTGAAGAAAAATAATCAGTTGAAGGGCTGGGATGGGTCGCCAACTAAAAACTATCCACAAGAAGCTGTGGGCTCTTTCTCTCTCTCTCTCTCTCAGGGGAAAAATTATGTGAAGAGAAAACAGGGGAAAGGAGAGGGAAGGGGAGGGGAGAGGTGAACCGAAAGGCAAACCCTGAAATAACACGGACAGATGGGCATGGTGGGGTGACGATGAGGAGAGGGAAGACCGAAGCGCTCGGTCGAACGAAGAGGGGAGGGTGGGAACACAGACAACGATGCATAGAAGGAAACAAAGCGGAAAAAGAGGTGAATAACGATGTGAAAAGGGATAAAAGCGAAAAACAGGGCAGATCACAGCTCACCAAGACCACAAAGCTGCTATGACACTCCACTCGACTCACCAAAAGCCAGCAGGGGGTGAGAGAGAGAGAGGGGTGGGGGGGAGGAAGAGGGAAAGGTAAGGAGAGGAGGGTGGGGTGAACAAAGAGAAACCATCCCTGGGAATATTACCACAAATAAACTTCAGGTGGAAGCTGTCCGGGGCTCAGTGACGATCCTGAAGAGAGCCCTCGGCACAAAACTTTGAGAACATTAAACTTTGCAGCTTGGTCCATGAATTGTGAACTCTGACCGAAATGAAGGTGGATACTTTGAGCCCAATCTGGGAGGATTCCAATCCACATTCTGAAACCCGCATATGTAGATACCAGTCAACGACACACATGCACGCATGCACGCACACATGCACGCACACTTATTAGCATGAATATATTTTTCAGGGGGAAAAAAAAAAGTCTTAAAATATGTTTCTTTTAAAGAAAAAAAAACCCAGTTTTCCTTGGAGTCCTCCAAACCCCAGGTTACTTATTTAGGGTTAACCCCCTGGGGATCTTTGCCTGGCCGAGGGTTAACTACATGACCACCACCGCCGCGCCTCAGAACAATGTGCCATTTCCTGTGTGTTTTATATATCACGGCGATGGCCCCACTTCACACAGGAGGCACAAAGACTTCATCGGCTTGACCCAAGACCAGAACAGAATGGGAGGAAGGCCAACAGAACTACAACACAATGACTGTAAAATCTCAGGTACAAGAGGGTGGGAAAATCTGAAACACTGAACCCAAAGTGTTTACCAAACTAAATGTGAGGTTGGTGGTTGACAGCAAACTTGAAGACATGGAGGGGAGAGCACAGGACAACAGACTGGAAGAGAAAAATTGGAGGAAGATAGAAGGTGAACCTTGGGAGGTTGAAGTCGATGGTGGGGGAGGGGGAGAGGGGAGGTGTGGAGGTGGTCACATTGAAGAGATTTTTTTTCAGACAGCTCCCTGCCTGCATCAGGGAGACCCTCAAAAAATATCTCAAAAACAGGAGCAGAGAGGATCAGTTTTGGATGAATGAAGTTTCGGGTCAGCTGAAGTGGAGAAATTTGTTGGAGTCACCTCGAGAGTAGGGCAAGATTGTCAGACATTTGGGGAGGGGAAAGGGGAGGTCACAGTGAAGAGATATTTGTCTGAAGGCTGCCAGCTTGCATCATGGTGCCCTGCAAATAACTATCTTGAAAAGAACAGACAGGAAAGTAAGATGTTTTGATGATTAGAGTTCTGGGTCAGCAGCTGTGGAGAAATTTGTTGGAGTCACCTCAACAGTAGGGCAAGATTGTCAGACACTTGGGGAGGGGAAAGGGGAGGTCACAGTGAGGAGATATTTGTCTGAAGGCTGCCAGCTTGCATCATGGTGGCCTGCAAATAATTATCTGGAAAAGAACAGGCAGGAGAGTAAGAAGTTTTGATGATTACAGTTCAGCGTCAGCAGTTGAGTCAATTATTGGAACGACCTGGAAAATAAGAAAAAATTGTGAGATATTTCTCCAGCTGAAAAAAAACAACACACACACTGGAAGGAATTTCGCATTCAGAAGGTCACTGTGGTGGGGCAGTTATGGAACGAGGTTTGGGTTCAGGTGCACAAATGTACCTAATAATTGCATGAACCATGATGTTTACTTGTTGATTGTTTCTTGTGAACCAACAAAACATCAAATTAAGGATTGTACAAAACTCTTAAAGAGACACATTCTCTCTGGTCTCTGATCTGGTCCCATATGATCGATCGGAAAACATCCTGCATCGTTGTGGATAAAACATCACCACTCAACAGCATGACCATCTGATTCTGCAGAGCTGGTGATTGTGATGTCTGATGCTGTTGCGATTCGATGATCCACACAAGAGCATCCACTTCCGGGATCCCACCATCCCGTCTCCCGGTGCTTCTGTTCTTCGTGGAGTTTTTGGCCGTGCAGTCTGTGAAGGAGTTAACAAAATCATTATCAGATGGAGTTACAACTCCTTCAGTAAAATGAAATTAATTTTATTATTTGTGTACTTCAGTGCAATGTCCCCAATCTTAATTCTGGAAGCTTTAACTTACAGCAAATGTTGCATTGTCGTTGACTGCAGCCATTTATGGTCTGTAACACAAAGAGCAGCAAACGCGACACATGGAGAGGACCTTGTTTCAGGATATTATTTTCACTTCAAAACTGACATTTCTCAAGGTTCACTTAGCAAAAGCACAACCCTGTGGTGTACTCCTCTACCAAGAATCAATGAATCCTTGAGTAAATGGCCTCCCACTGAAAAGCATCACTTGTTCAATCATATATATAATTCTGTTTGGGGCTGTATTTTATCACTTGGACCTTTTCAACCAAAATCAACTCTGGAATGGTCTTCTGACGAGATTGGTAGCCATACCCCGTGAGCTTATATCACTTACACACCTGGACGATGAGACTGAGGCATCCAACTATTGCAATGATTATTTGGTCAATTCATCACCATTTGTGTTGAGTGGCGGCATGGTTGAAGGAGACAATGAACAATGGCGTCAAATGTGGGATTTGAACACGTGTTGCGAAGGAACCTGTCTTCCTTCACAACATAAGTTCAGGGTTCAGATGGGAACACCAATGGATTAACCCAGAGGAAATGGTTCTTTGTTTCCATTGAGCTTAACATAATTGTAGATAAACATAACTTATCAAAATCAGGAAGGATAATTTACATGAAGCGAATAAAACATTGATGTGTGGTGTTCTGTTCAATGTGTGTTGCAAGTTCGATTAAATCTGCCCTCTCATTATGAATGGCAAATAGAACGAGGAAATGAAAAGGAACATTAACATTGACTTACCTTGATGGAGTTTCCACATCCAGTGCATTTTTTGTGGTCTGCATGGGAATAAAATAAAAACAATAAATCGCACATGCACACTACCAAACACCAAGACCTCAAAAATGAGATCAAAAGAGCTTGGGAGCTAAAGAGCGTCAAAATTGCAACACCAGTGATAATTGGAACAAGGGGAATAATAAAGAAGAACCTCAGTGAGATTTAAAAAAAAACATCCCCGGGAATCTTCGAGGCTCTTGGAGGCTAGGAAACAAACGGGAAACAAACGAACTACAATTGGAGGCTGTCCGGGGTTCCGTGACGATCCTGAAAAGAGCCCTCGGGACAAAACTTTGAGAACAGCAATGATGAACAGCTTGCTCCATGAACCGTGATCCCTCACTGAAGCGAAGATGGATACCTTGAGTCCTGGGAGGACTTCGTTCCATCCCCTGAAACCGGAAAATGGAGATAACCGACGACACACACGAGATCAGGGAGGTCTCCGTTCCACCAGATTGCAGCCAACAACAGCAACTTTCACATGTGCTCACGCTTGCACACACATACACAGTGCCTTCAGAAAGTATTCAAAGCCCTTGACTTTGACACATTTTGTTGAATTCCAGCCTGAATTTAAAATGGATTAAATTTAGTTATTTTGTCACCGATCGACACAAAATACCCCATAATGACAAAGAGAAAACATGTTTTTATAAATTTTTTACAAATTAATCAAATAAGAAATGCAGAAATATCTCATTTACATAAGTATTCAACCCCCTGAGTCAATACTTTGGAGAAGTGTTGATTCAGGACACATGTCAGGAAGTCAACACCATCCCAACTGTCAAGCATGGAGGTGGCAGCATCATGTCATGGGGCTGTTTTCATCGGCACGGACTGGCAAGCTTGTCAGGATAGAAGGGACAATGGACGGTGCAAAGTACAGGAGAATCCTTGATGAAGACCTGCTTGAGTCAGCCATGAATCTGAAACTGGGTCGGAGATTCACGTTTCAGCAGGACATTGACCTGAAGCACAAAGCTAACGCCACAATGGAGTGGCTGAATAAGAAGAAAATAAATGTTCTTGAGTGGCCCAGTAAAGTACTGACTGATTTTTTTCCAAGACGATGTAAAGGCTCAAATAAGAGCCAAAGCACAGAACGTATAACAAGGGGAGCAGGAGACAAGAAGGATGGGAGAGGGAAGCACAAATCGGTGAGGAATAGCCATATGAGGGGGGGGGCAGGGTGCATGGGGTAAACAAGATGGACACGACAGGGACTTTCAGGAAGGAAAGCAGGGAATTTGAAGGAGGTGGGTATGGGGTAGACTAACGGGGGTAGAAAAGATCATGGTTTTGGATGGGGGAAGATAAGAGATGGTGGTGAACAGCTGTTTTGAAGACCTGGAGGGAAGAGTGGGATTGAAGAGAGTGTGGGAGTTTGTTCCAAAGTCGGGAAAAAAAAAGGAATAAAATAGTGAAGGTGAGCAGTGATTCTTGATGTTGGTAGTTTTACCAGAAAGGGGTTGCTGCTGGACCTTGAGCACCCTGCATAAATATGGGCTGGACAGATAATAGACAGAGCCGGGGGGGGGGGGGGTTGTCGACACCAGAGTAGAGACGGTAGAAGATAGAAAGACCATTGACCTGCCTGCGGTGAGAGTGACAAACACAAAGACTCAGCCTCATCGGGGGGAGATACCAATAATCATAAATGCCTTGGCTTCTACAAGGTGAAGAGATGAGAAGCGATAGCAGCAGCTTAAAGCAGAGAGCATTACATCATCAGGCTGCAGATGAAAGCTTTGTACATGGTCAGGAGCTCAGGTGGGCCGAGGAAGGACTTTACACGATGTAGGAAGCCCAGTCGGTGACTGGTTTTGGAGGCCAGCTTGGAGATGTGGCTTTTCCCAGGAAAGATCATGGCAGATAGTGACACCCAAAAGCTTGAATGAAAGGACTTCTTCCAGAGGATTGTTGAGAAAGTAGATGGGGGGGGGGGGAGGGGTCCAAATTGTCCTTTCGGAGAGATATTGTGAGATTTGTCAGGCATGTTCCACGTGTTGGACCCGTTTGTGATATTATCAAGATCTGAAGAGAGTGAAGAGGATGCTGCTTGCCGACCTGAGGGATGACAGACGGTATGGCAGAGGGTGGAGTCTTGAACATTTATGATGAGAGTTGAAGATTGCAGTCCATCGATGATCCCCATCAAACTTGGCAGAACGAGAGCAATTGTCAATTGAAGAATGGGTAATGATTTCACCACGTCACTGTGCAAAGCTGGTGGACCCCTCTCTGAATCCATCCACAACTTTTTGAGATGTCATGCTATATATCGGTTTCACCCTCTCTCTCGTCCACCAGACGGCGGTCTCCCTGGGTTAACCTGAGGCGGTACACCTTTGGGTGGGTGCCTGGAATGTCCTATCCCGAAGAGAGGATGATCACCTGTCTCTGTTATCATCTGAGCTCAAGTGTTTGGACATTGGTATTGCAGCACTCTCTGAGAATCGGAGACGGGATTGCGGCGAGATCATGGTAGGTGGTTACACCTAGTATTGGTCTGGTCACTCTGATGGTTACCAATCCCAAGGAGTTGCTGGAACTGTGTCCAATAAGCTGACTCCAATGATAGTTGAGGGAACACTGGTCAATGAGCGTATTATGAGACGAGGGATTCGTCACTCCTTAGGTGTCATTTCCCTGGTCTCTGTTTATGCTCCGTCTGAGGCGAGTGATCTCACCGTGAAGGATGCATTCCATGCCACGCTCGAGTCTGTGGTTGATCAGTGCCCCAGATGAGATACACTTCGAGTCTTAGGGGTTTCAATGCATCGACTAGAACTGAGATAGATGGTTATGAGACGTGTGTTGATCCCCATGGGTCAGGAACTATGAACCAGAATAGCACTAAGTTCCTTGACTTTGCAAGAAGTCATGGACTGAGGGTGGCCGGTTCATGGTTTCAGGGCCCACAAGCTCATCGCTGGACTTGGTAGTCCAACACTGGCAGTGTGGCAATTGACCATGTCCTCGTTGATGGTCGCTGGAGGATCATCCAGAATTGCAAGGTCTACTGGAGTGCTCAGTTCCTCAATACTGATCACCAGATTGTTGTAGCAACTCTTAAGTTGCACCTTAAATCCAGGAGAATGGTATCATCCCAGCCAAGGCTGAATGGTGGCAAGCTCAAGGATAAGAGGGTAGCTGAGGAGTTTGCGAACAAGCTGAGTGGAGATTTCAGGAGTCTGGGTGCTTTGGGAGGTCCTGAAGAGTTGTGGAGTGCCTTCAAGACCACAGTCCTTGATGTTGCCAGTGGATGTCTTGGAACTCACCGGACGGCAACGAAGAATTTTTGTCTCTCAAGGGACACTGGACACCATTGACCAGAGTTGCAGGGCCAGGCTGAATGGCAGAGCTGAGCTGTTCAGGGAGCTGAGGCGTAAAACTGTACATGCGCTCAGGGTGGACAAGGAGGCCTATGTGCGAGGAATCTGTGAGGGGGTAGAGCATCAGCTGTGGTCAAGGGATTCTTGTCCTGCTTACAGGGGAATTCGCGCAATGCGTTCATCCAAGCCCATCCCTCCCTCGGAGCACTGCAGTTAGAGCAGAGGGTGGTAGGTTCATGACAGAGGAGTCCGAAGTGAAGGCCCGCTGGACCGGTTACTTTGAGCAGTTGTACCAGGCTGATCCACCTGCTGTCGAGTTGGCTGTCAGTGGTGTTACAATCCTTGTTGCTGACCCTCCAATCAACTTTGTTCCACCTTCGCTTGTGGAAACACAGGCTGCGGTGAACTGGTTGAAATGGGGGTAAAGATCCAGGGATCTGTGGCATCCATGCTGAACTTCTCAAGGCTGGTGAAAATGCTGCACTCGTGTCGTTGCATGCAGTTCTGTGCTCTGCCTGGAACACAGGCATCATCCCAACTGATTGGAAGAGGGGCCTTGTTGTTCCTCTCTGGAAAGGGAAGGGTGATCGCCAAGACAGCAACAACTACCGAGGGGTGACGCTGCTCTCAGTGCCGGGCAAGGTCTTTGCTCGGATAATTCTTGAGAGGGTTCACCAGCATGTGCTTGAGCACCAGCGTCCAGAGCAGTCAGGCTTTACACGAAAGAGGTCAACGATTGACCGTATCCTTGCTCTTCGGGCCCTCACCGAACGCAGACGAGAGTTTCGACAGGGGCTGCTTGCAGCCTATGTTGATCTCTGTAAAGCGTTCAATTCAGTAAATTGGGATGCCCTCTGGAGGATTCTTGGTCTTCGTGGGGTGACACCAAAACTGATCGATCTGATGTCTGAACTCTACTCTGGTACTGAGAGTGCTGTGAGATGTGGTGGTACCATCTCTGACTTATTTCCAGTTGTTACTGGAGTTCGTCAGGGGTGTGTATTGGCCCCACACTTTTCAGCACTTGTATGGACTGGATTCTTGGGAGGATGTCAGAGAGATCAAGCTGCGGTGCATCGTTTGGGAATGTCAAGATCGCTGACCTTGATTTCGCAGGTGATGCAGTCATCTTTGCAGAACCTTTAGATATCCTTTTGGGGGCCCTCGAGCTGCTGAATGAGGAGTCGGAGCCGCTGGGATTACGGGTTTCCTGGGTCAAAACTAAGATCCAGGCTTTCATTGACATCTTGGATGCTGCTGTCCTGTCTGTGTCTGTTTGTGGTGAGGATGTTGAGGTCGTGGAGAGATTCACTTTCCTTGGCAATGATATTCATGTCTCTGCTGGCTGTGAGTCAGAGGTCAAAAGACGTCAGGGTCGGTCCTGGGGAGTCATGGATTCACTGGATAATGGCGTGTGGCGCTGCCGGTACATGTGCGGGAGGATGAAAGTCCAAGTCTTCAGGTCCTTGGTGCTTCCAGTCTTGCTCTATGGATGTGAGACTTGGACTCTGACCAAGGATCTGAGATGGAGACTTAATTCCTTTGGTACCAGGTCTCTTCAGAGAATCCTTGGCTATCACTGGTCACACTTTGTGTCCAACGAGTGGTTGCTGAGAGAGACTCAAATGAGATTTGTTACCTGCATAGTCCGTGAGCGTCAGCTCCGGCTGTATGGACATGTGGCTCGTTTTCCTGATGCTGATCCTGCTCACCAGATTCTCTCAGCGAGGGAGTCTCATGAGTGGAGGAGGCCAATGGGCCGACCACATGCATCGTGGTTGCAGCAGGTTGATCGGCATCTTAAGGAGATTGGGATGGGCCAGGCATCTGCCTGGAGGATGGCCAGACGGAATCCCCTGGAGTACTGGTGGAAAGTGGACGCAGAGACGCGCTGCTTTGGCGTATGCTCCCATACCTGACTGACTTATCTCTCAATGGTGAAGAATCACTTAAAAAATTCTCGTTGTCGGATCCGGATCTGGATCTTCACCAAAACCTAATCAGTTCGTTCTTGTCACACACTGAACATGTCCACAAAATTTCATCCGGATCCGTTCCTAACTTTTGAGATATCCTCAACACAGACAAAAATGGGTGAAAACAAAACCTCCTTCACCTTCCATGGCAGAGGTAAAAAGAGGGTTCATAGAACACGATACCCCACACAATGCTCAGGTACATACAGGACGGCTTTGCCATTCACGGGGGTTACATTCTTGAAAATCCCTGTGAACCGAAAATCTGCAAACTTAGGGGTAATGGGGAAAATAGGGTTAGGGACTTCAACTTTAAAATTTGTCTGAAGTGTCACCTTAATTAACATGTTTGTGCATTGTTTTTGTTATTTATTTTCATGAATAAAAGTGATTAATACCATAAAATAAAGTTAATTTTCTTGGTTTATTATAACTTTGGATGGAGTTCATGGTGTTATTTCAACAGCACAACAGGGGCACAAACTCAAGACCCTAAGATCTTCAGCCAGCTACCTTAACGTTAAGGCAACATCAGGCTTATTTTACTGCATCAATAAGATAAAATAAAATTACCCCCGTGTGGGGGTGACGGTCATCTCTATAATACCACAAGTTCTCAATGTTCAGTTCCAGTAACCGCGAAACAGTCCAAACTAACCGTTTAGATTGAAATAGTTCACAGAGATACACTAGGATAATACTACTAATGACATAATTAATAAATATGTATTGTTCATTTCGTACCCGGATTAACACATCAGAATCACCAGTAAGTGCAATACGTGGTTTTCCAGTCCGTCCACTCTCTGGGGACATTTCACTTCCGGTTGTAGAAAAAAAAATCGAAAAAATAGGCTTAGCTCTCGGAGATTATGATAATCCTGTAGATTATTCTTCACTGATTATAATGCAACTTTCAGAATGAAAATTGGTCAAGTATTTATAGAGATATTGAGGTTTGAAAAATCGTTAGAGCTCGCAAATTCATTAATTATTTATTAATTCCACAGAAGTTTCGTGACACTGCACAAAGTAACATGTCAGGTATGAAAAAACATTTTGTATGCCAGATTCATTAATTATGGAATGTACTCATTGATATATTTATCAGAAATCCCAAAGCATGTAGCATAATTTATCACATCCCCTCATCCGGGATCCGTGGCCTCGCCCCACAGCCTGCAGCCCTATGATTATGTTAGATATCGGCACGATCGAGAGTAGCCTGCGAATCATCCCTGCTGATGCACTGAATTGATGCAATCGTTCGGCCAGAATATTCGTTGTCAAGATGTTGTGTGATTAAATCACCAATACAGTCACTCGAATTTATACCGCCGACATACTTCTTAACAATCACCTTCGCCCCAGAAACCACAGTCAATCTGAACCACGCTGGCCACTGCTCAGACGCCATGACCGAACTACTGCGCAGTTCTACTACGCAGTTTGGTTAAAGATGACTCGGCATTTTGGCGCGCGCGCACGAAATTATATTTTGAAAATAAATGCCGACGTTTACATTTCGGGTTTTGATACTTTTGCACCTTCGGTGGAAAATGTATAAATATAAAAGGCTAAAAATGTGTTTTATAGCCAACGAAGTGAGCTTAATACTTAACGCGTGCACGTGAGAGAATAGGAAATAACAACAACAACAACAACAACAACAACAACACAATAGCCCTGGCTATTTCGAATCCGTGTCGTTTGCTATGAGTTTTTGCTTCCGGTTGTTGTTAAACGCTGTGCGGTGTATAAACACGATTGGGTTTTATTTCTATCTTGTGAATATTACTTAACGCGTGCACATGAGAGAATAGGAAACAACAAAAACAACACAATACCTTGGCAATTGTGAATCCGTGTCGTTGGCTATGACCATTTTGCTTCCGTTTTTTGTTTTGTTGCTGGGTTTTTTTGTTTCCGGTTTTTTTCATGGGGAATGATGCATGCCGGAAGTGTTTATTTATTTATTCAATTATTTTTTTTTCCCAAAGTTAATTTTATATTTCCGAAGGTGATTTTTTTCAAGACAGGAAGTGTTTATTTAGTATTTAACATTCCGGGAGTGATTTTGAAACTCTTTCCAGAACTTTTAATTTCTTTTATTCTTGACCAGAAGTGATCGTTTATTTATTTATTTATTCAATTATTTTTCCCCCAAAGTTAATTTTAATAAAGATATCTCCCGCATCATCAAAAAATATTTTTTTTAATCGCGATTTACATTATTTGTTCGCTGATCCCGAATCCAGGCCGAAGTAACCGGAAATTGCGTCAAAATCATCAGCTGTGCGGTGCTTACATGTACCATGGTATAGTTGGCAAGTATACAGTTGTGAACAAGTTTTAGGTAAAGTCAGAAGCGAGTAAGAAGAATTCTACGTTCGCTTCTCGGCTTTGCCTATTCCATATTATTTATATTTCATTTCTCCTTCCTTCCTTCTTTGCCAATCGCATCGGCGTTTTTGGCCATCTTCCAGATCACGTGACGATCAAACGGGAAGGAAATTCAAAAATCTGTCCGGTTAGATACAAGATAATATTTTTTACTATCATAATCAATAAACAGTTGCCGAATATCTTGCAGAATGGCAGACGAGATAGGTTTTGAAAATGGAGATTTTTATAACTTACGTGACCTTGTGACCTCGTCCCTGACCTTGAACCTGGACAAAAGTTATATCGTTGTGCAACACTCATCGATCTCTACCCACATACGAAGTTTCATCAAGATCGGAAAGAAAAATTGTTGATGGATGTACGGACATTTGGTCCGGCTTTATTAGGTCATCTCGACCGAGATGACCTAAAAAGTTTATTTTCTTATGTTATTAAGATCATGAAACTTACCTTTAATTACAATGATGATAAACTTGACACGATGATGATGATGATAAACTTCTCTCACACACACACACACACACACACACACACACACACACACACACACACACACACACACACACACACACACACACACACACACACACACACACACACACACACACACACACACACACACACACACACACACACACACACACACACACACACACACACACACAAAGGCCATTTTCCCCGCTAAAGCAGGGGTTAGCCTTGCGGGCCCCATGACAATCTTCTCCACAGATGATAAACTTGACACGATGATGATGATGATGATGACAATCCATGTTAATTAACTAGAACGGGCACTTGGTAGAGCGCATACCTTCGCCGCTGCAACTTTTTTCCGGGCACATTTGAAAAACGTCATTTTAAAACGTCCATGACGTCACAACCGTCAGTCTGATTGACGTCAAATTTGGTGTGTAACCTCCTTGAAGGCAGTCCAACAAAATGGAATGATAAACACTGAAAAATTAAAAAGTTGAAAAATGACGTCATCTTTTGACGTCATTTTGACGCACTTCTGGGGACGTCACGTCCAATCGGGGACTACCATCCTGAAAGCTCGTAGTTCACTGAATGTTTTAACGTTGGTTTCATGTCAATAGCTCTATTAGATCTGAAGCTATGCCGACAAGTATATTTTGACCTTGAGTGTGACCTTGACCTTGACTACAGAGTTAATTGGCAAAACCTGTACATCAATAAACAGATATTTTGGTACTGATCCTAATGCCTGGATTTGGGAGACTTTGCTTTGTAAATTATATAGATATTTGAATGTAAAATATCAGGACATTTTAGCCACAATTTAAAAACGTCATGTTCAAACGTCAATGACGTCATAACGGTCAATCCGATCGAAGTCAAATTTGGTGTGTGACGTCCTTAAGGTAAGTCCTACAAAACGGTATGATCAAAACTGATGAGATTGAAAATTTACGTCATCTTGTGACATCATTTAGACGCACTTCCGATGACGTTACGTCAAATCCGACACTACATATCCGAAAGGTATCTCGTCATGGAACAATATGGTGGTGGTTGCATGTCGATAGCTGTATTATGAAGGAAGTTATGCTCAAAAGAGTGTTTTTGACCTTTTCATGACCTTGACCTTTGACCCGATCACTCCCAAAATCTAAACAAATCGTCCTTGGATAATCACGAATCATCCCACCAAATTTCATGCAATTCAGTTTCATACTTTGAGTTATGCGAATAACAAACAAACACACATATTCACAAATAAATAAATACACAGCGACCAAAACATAACCTTTCGCAGAATGCGAAGGTAATTAGGTGAATAAATGTGGAAAATATTTCAGCAACCCGCAATTATTCGAGCGCATTGACTGCAATCTGCAAACTTTGCCTCTCAATGAATTCATCGCAATAGAGCGAATCCACAAAGGGGAAACCGACGAACAGCAAGGCCGTCCCGTACTTCACATTTAATAAAATGATGATTTTAAAGATTGGTTTTAAAAAAGGGTGGAAATTTAGCACAACTGAAGCTGTCGTACACCAACTACCCTTAAACACTGTAATGAGACGACGCTGAGTCGCGGTTCAGGAGATGGAGACTTGATTGATCACCATACAGCACACACCATTAATCGGCATCGTACTGCACACATCCATATTGATGGTCACTTCTTCACTCGATATGCACACCCCACAGGCCACGCCTTCTCATGCTATACATCAACATACTGTATAGCATGGTTCTTGGAAGTATTCTGAAGGCGATTCGTGTTCGACAGTCTTTGAGTATATAATTCAATTTAAATAAAGATTAAAGAGGTTTAAAGATGCATCAATAAATTAATTCCAGGTTTCACCACCATTTTCCCCAGTGTGTGTTACATCACCCCTTCAAACACATTACATTCGTTCTTCATGCCTGTTGCTTGTGTCCATTACGACATCCGTGAAAAAGTTAAGTTTCCTGTCTGGAATGATTTGAAATTTTTTACTGCAGACAGACAGACAGACAAAGTAGAAAAATTATCTCACTTAACTGTACATGTGCGATCAGACGAATTCAGAACCAATATATGGAAAAACGAAAGACTCATCTTCCCATTTATGTTCAAAATACAACATTCAATTTAAATAAGTTGTTCCTCGATCATAAACTGATAGGATGGACAGACATGAAACAATCACTTAACCCCGCTGTTCGCTTTGTGGACGTGGGATAACTTATTGTGAAAATTTTAAAGTGGGAAAGGTCACCTCATCATATTCAGCGATTTCTCCTCTTCGTTTTTCTCTGCTGGCCAACCACTTTCCTCCTGCGATGAGGTACCACATGCTCTTTGGAAGCCGGTGCCACTTGGTTCCTCTGGGGAGCTGGTGCAGTCTGATCCTCCTGGGAAGCCGGTGCCACTTGGTTCCTCAGGAGAGTTGGTGCCGCCTGAGACGTTTTCTGGAGCTCAGGCGGAGGCTGTCGCATCCGGGGAGCTGGCGCAATCTGTTCCTCCTGGGAAGCCGATGCCAATTGGTTTCTCTGGAGAACTGGTGCCGCCCGATACATTCTCTTGAGCACAGGTGGAGGCTGTTGCCTCTGGAGAGCCGGTACAGAGCACTGCCCCTGGGAAGTTGGTGCAGCCTTCTGCCGTCGGCGAGACAGTGCAGCCCCGGCAGCCAGGGCATCCTGTTTCCCCTCAAGAGGAAATGCAGCCTGCCTGCCCTTGAGTGCTTCCAACATAGACGGCTATGATGTCTTCTTCCTCTTGGGTGCTGTAAAAATGGAGGAAATTTTTCATCAACATAGATTTTGGATTTTTACACAATTCTCAACAGCAAGAACAAGAACAAGTTTAGATGAGGTGAAAATATCATATATGTAAAATAGAGGTGGAAAAAAAAGTTTATTTAATTACACATGAGGTCCAACTTAGTATCCAATTGGACACAAGTTCATGGCTCTCTGTTCAAATCAGGACATGATACTCCAGGTCCCCTACCTTTTGGATGGTATGAGAAATGGATCTGTCGAATATGAAAGCTAAATGTTCAATGGTTTTTGAAATATGACGTACACAAAAGTACATGGATGGATAATCGGTCAGTCAGTCGGACGGAAATCATTTTAATGTCCCCCGTCTCCGACGTTGTCGGAGGGGCGTGGGAAGTTAAGTAGAGGAGTAAATTATTCACTGATGTTGAAGACTGAAGAGATTTATAGCAGCATAATCAAGACTTTACCCAGAATGATATAATACACAGGTGATTATATTAAAGTGTAGCCTGCTGAAAGGTGTCACAAATTATTTAAGAGTAAACGTATGGCTGCGTATTGTGTTATGTACATTGTTTGGCTGCGTATTGTGTTGTTATGTGCATTGTTTGGCTGCGTATTGTGTTGTTATGTGCATTGTTTGACTGCGTATTGTGTTGTTTTGTGCATTGTTTGGCTGCGTATTGTGTTGTTATGTGCATTGTTTGGCTGCGTATTGTGTTGTTATGTGCATTGTTTGACTGCGTATTGTGTTGTTATGTGCATTGTTTGGCTGCGTATTGTGTTGTTATGTGCATTGTTTGGCTGCGTATTGTGTTGTTATGTGCATTGTTTGGCTGCGTATTGTGTTGTTATGTGCATTGTTTGGCTGCGTATTGTGTTGTTATGTGCATTGTTTGGCTGCGTATTGTGTTGTTATGTGCATTGTTTGGCTGCGTATTGTGTTCTGTGCATTCAATGTGTATCAAGTTCTTTAGTATTTAGTGCTATGCAATGTTTCTTGTTGCCAGGTGCGAACTGAAAGTGGAGAGCAGAGTAAAAACGTGACATATCAACGTTGAAATTTGATATTACACCTGGAGGAAGATCGAAAGTACTCGGGAAATTACTGGTTGTTTAGTTTAAAGAGCCATGTTGTGGTAACGAGCAGTTTCTGGCAAAAACTGGTTATACAACTGTCAAGTCTTTCGCTCATCTGGAATGGAGTCCTGGAGAGCTTATGGGATGGCGAGTCGTCCGTCCGTCAGTCCGTCTGCAAACACTTGCTACATATTCTCTGAAACTACACACACGATTTCAATGAAACTTCACCACATCCTCATCACCTGTGATGTACCAAAGTTTGTTCAAGGCATAAAAAAGAAACGATTTAAAAAAAAAAAATCGGAATCTGATGGAGTCCACGGAGGGAGTTTAGGGGGGGGGGGTTGCCCCACGAAAGAGAATTTTTTCTTTCTTCTCAGAAATTACACACAACTCTGATGAAACATGACCACAACCTTCATCATCCGTGACGTACTAAAGTTTGTTCATGACATTAAATTAAAAAAAACTAAAGATCAGGGTCTGAGGGGGGGTATGCAGGGGTTTGCTTCCTGAAATATGTATTTGCTTGCTTCTCTGGAAACCACACAAACAATTTCGATGAAAGTTGACCACAACCTTCATCACCCATGATGGACCAAAAGTTATCGTCTGCGTAAAAATCTGCACTCATCAAGGGGATCGACAGGGGGAAGGGGGGGGGAGGTGGTTGACCTATAGATTTTTATTTTAATGCCATGAGCAAACTTTAATACATCATGGGTGATGAAGGTTGTGGTAAAGTTTCATTGGACTTGCATGTGTAGTTTCTGAGAATAAAGAAAACTCCTATTTTGGGGGGCAACGCCCGTAGACACCCACGGGGTGCCATTTTTTGTTCTGCCATGAATAAATTTAATACATCCAGGGTGATGAAGGTTGTGTAAAGTTTCAGGGAAATCATGTGTGGAGTTTCAGAGAAGTTGCGAGAGCTTGTGGACGAATGGACAGACGGTATGCCATCCCATATCCCGTAAGCTCCCCGAACTACGTTCCAGGTGAGCTAAAAATCAGCGTCATTGGGGGACCCGTGAATATTTAACGAATTTATTTTTGGATTTGACCCCTGAGTCACGCCCCAGAGGGTCACAGGGATCAAAATGGAATTTTTTTTTATTCGAAATTTGATATTGGATCATTCCTGGTGGAACCCTTTGCCATCTGTCAACTTTGCTTTTGGTGGGAAGCGTGGGGATTTGCGATGGCGCACCATCAACTTCGCTCCAGTTTATTTTATCCAATAGTTGCTCCGCTGCCTTATTATCAGGTCATACTCTCTTCTTACACTTTCTGAGCCTCCATGTTGCCGAGAAACAATAAGACCGGACGATATTAAAGAGTGCAAAAGGAAGGCTGGTTGGTTACCTTCAGCAGCTTCAACATGGCAGGTTATCTGGGATCTTGGAATATTGTTGAACCAAGTGTGACACAAAATCTCCTGTAAAACATAATAATGAGTGTGTTGGAATAAAATATAAACATGACAAGGAAAGGCCACCACGAGAGAACAATAGCATTTTGCTCCACAACAACAGGACTTCAGCAACCCCAGTGTGTGTGTGTGTGTGTGTGTGTGTGTGTGTGTGTGTGTGTGTGTGTGTGTGTGTGTGTGTGTGTGTGTGTGTGTGTGTGTGTGTGTGTACATGCCTGTTCATGAAAATCAAATCATTGATAATGGTATCAAACCCTCACCTGCATCGTGAGTCTTTTCATCGGATTTTTGCAAAGCATCCCGGTCAGGAGGGAGGTCACGGGTTCATTCACACTGGGTGGAGGATCATTCACAACACTGAAGCCTGTTCTGTAGTTTGACATTGGCTGTAAGAAGAAAAACAAATGCGTTTGTGACAGAATCATCACCCATCATCACAATCCAATAATTACATTAACATAATATGCATATTCCAACACGCATTCACTGACGTAATGACCGAGGCTTGACTATAAAATTATAACATCCATTTTGATTCACAAAATAAATTGTGGCATAATAGAAAAGTTTTTTGTGAAACGAAAAACAAACCCTATCACCTCAATAATTGGATATTAAGACTCCGTGGGTTTAAATAAACTGGTAAAGAACCCAACCTTGTGGACGGGTAAATTGCCCAACTTAAACGATGTCTCGATGCATTTGCAATTTGCAGAGTGCTGTTCTGTGGCCCTCAGGGTAACCACAAAGACAGCACTCACCGGGAATCCACTACAAAATGGACAGATATGGTCAGGCTGCCTGAGAATAACAACAGGGGCCTTCAGTGATGCTCAACGACCCCAATCTCACCAAGCAGTGCGATACGAGTATACGTACACATTTACATTCAGAACTTGAAAAAGCAATCAGACATTGCAGACCATCATTAGAACTTGTTAGAAATGCCACTTTATAACTGCTGGCAGTGATGACCGGGGACCAAGACGTCTCGCTTTGATGCAACCCCACTTTGATTGGACACCTGACCCTGCCCCATGACATTTCTCATTATTATTCAATTGAATGTAGAATGGGATTAAAATTAGATTCAATTCAAATCAAATGAAGACCAAATAGGTAAAGTCCTGCATTGGAGCCATCAAAAGGAACCTGAACAAGGAAAAAGCAAAGAATAAATCATCAGGAGGAACCTGGATAAGATTCACATTTCAGCTGCGACTCCTTTACTCTCAAACCCATCCAGGCACTGCCAAGTGAGTCTTATTCAAAAAAAAATATATATATACATATATATATATATATATATATATATATATATACATATATATATATATATATACATATATATATATATATATATATATATATATATATCAAAAAGTACCCAAATCAAAAAAATAAATAATTCTGGCTGCCAAACCATGTATCTGATCAGGTTGAAATTTAAAACATATATTCCCATCATGACTCAATCATCATTGTGAAGTTTCATGGTGATTGATTAAGCAGTTCCAGAGAAAACATTATTTAATATTTTTCTTCAATGCAATATGGCTGCCAAACCAAACCATGACCTATCAATTATTCCTCAACAAACTTGTACACCCAAGGCTTGGAGAACATTCCTGTGAAGTTTCCCCTCGATCTGTCTCGCCGTTCTGGAGAAGATTTTTTATAGGTTTCAGGGTAAATCCAATATGGCTTCCAAACCACATGAGCCATGACATCACGTGTGAACATTTTGTTCCTCATGGATAGGCGGTTATACGTCATTGTTCTTCAGAAGAACCCGGACAAGTACAGGTTTATCGCGGGTGTCAGGCATTGTTCCACTAAATGGTTATCGGTATTCCAGTTAACTCAGATTTACAAGTTGTGAGGTAATAGTTCAGGAAATATTGTTTAACAATTGAGAAGAATTCTGGTATAAAGTCTTTCTGGAGCATAAATTATACTTTAGAACTGTAAGATAGAATTACATACATTACTATCAAGTCTGTTGAAGTTTTTGATTTTTTAACTTTATATACAAATGTGGATTTAGTACTCGTGGGGAATTCACTCTTCAAATTGATTAACCAGGTTTTTAACTCTTTTATAAGATTTTATGTGTCAGGTTTTATGGAGCATTGTTTTCCAAAAAATAATCAAGTTTTCATGATTTTGAAAAGCAGAAGTTTAAGGATGCTGAAAATTTTATTTAATTTTACATTTTTGTGTCTTTTTGTGGGATAAGGTTAAGGGTATTCCCATGGGTGGGAATTGTAGCCCACAACGAGCGGATATTTTTCTTACTTTCTGTGAATTTTCATTCATGCAGAAACTGATGGAGAAAAAGAAAAAATAGAATTAGCGAAAATATTATCTCATACATGTCGTTATACAGATGATATCAACTGTGTGATTAATTATAATTATTTTGAAAGGCAGCTTCACAAGATTTATCCAGATGAGCAGAGTACCCGCCCTTCGGGCGATCTTTTTCCAAGCATGTAACACGTTCTTCTGACACATACCTTTTATTTGGGCGGTGAAGAGGTAAATAACAGCTCTGTATAAACAAAGAAATAACCCGGCTTGTGTGCATGAAGCAAAAACATACCTACTGCTCTCAAACACCTCACTGTACTGGAAAACGTGGGGACAGGAATATTGTGCTGTAAATGGTGAACACTTGTAATACCCTCCCCCACCTGGAGGCGGCGCTACACGGTACACATTTACATGGAGAATTTGCATCTCACCCCCACCCCCACAAGACCACCGGCAAAGATAAAAACACCCCGACAGACTAATTGGGGTCATGCTAATCCTATGGAGCAAGTCTGTATGTAATCAGCCCAGAACTGTAGGAGGCGTAGCGCAACAAACCCACACACACAAACACCAGAACGTGAATTATCGTGAGGAATGAGGATGGCCTGATTTCAACCATTACAGGAGTGGTTATAATTGTACAGTTGCTGCATATTTGGATGTGTTGGTTAGAGTTGGAAAGGATGGTTTTAGTTCAAGTGTATATCATAAAGTTGATGATTTCAGTTTCCCTGGAATCTTGTGCACCTTTCCAGGTAACAATGTACCAATTAAAATGAGTTACAATGTCTTTTCATCTCAACTACTTCGATTTGCAAGAACTTGTTCAGTGAAGGATGATTTTGTGGCACGTGCTGAGAAGGTTTTTTCCATCATGTTAAATACAGAGGATATTTAGCTGATTGTTTGATCAGGTCTTGTGAGAATGTCTTTAAACTCCATCATCACCTTTTAGTTAAGTTCGGTTGGTTTTCATGTGAACAAGTTCCTATTGCATTGCGTTTGATAGAATAACAACAATAAATTAATTATTTTAGTGAGGTATATTCTTTAATTAATATGATAAATTAAATAATGGAGGTATTCAGATAAAAAAAACTAAATTAATATGTAATATTTATAAAATACGTTATCAATAAGCATTAATATAATTTGTTGGTGGTTGTTAAGACACACAGTGTAACATGTTAAAATTGGTTTCTAATGACAGTTTGAAACTATAATAAATCGGTGGTGTGGTGTAATGGACATGTCTGCAAGGTAAAGTGTTTACGCTTAATATATTATTATATAAAGTGGTGTATGATGAAAGTTAGTCATATGCAGTAATAGTTTAAATAAAAGTAATAATTAAATGAGTTTGAATAAGGATATTGGATTGCTGTGTTTACTGACAGTCTGGATATGACTTTGGGTTGTAGGTCCGTTGATGTTGAGTAATCTACTGATGTGGACCTGCGACCAGGGATTTGTTAAATACTTACCAGTACATAATATATTGTTGCGAATTCGCGCCCGCCGGCGTGTGATCGGCCACGTAACTCGAATCGCGACCGCGTCGCCCACCGGACGGACAATTCAGTCGTGACCCTCCTGGGACTACCGCCAGAAACCAGTCACAGGTGGGGGTTTAACCCCACCACCACCCAGTCCGCAGTCCACCCGCGTGAGATAGGGTAAATCGCCAAAAGTCGATATACCTATGGTACTCGCACGGGTAATCTGCCGAGGGATGGGACCACGCCACAGGCCGACTCCGGACACGAACCGCTTAAGCAGGTCGTTCCGTATTACAGGGATAACCGAGCGGAGTTATCGACGGCCTTGACGGTTTCGATTAATTACCGGGATGTTGAAACCCACTATGAATCCCTGACGTGATGAAGGATGGAGAGTCAATTAAAAGGAGACGAAGCAAAGCGGGAACAATTGGACAAGCACATTTATTCCGCACCACATGGCAGCACGGAAGGCACGTATAACACAGCAATACACCAAAAGCAAAACACAGAAATACAATAAAACCAAAGAAACACACGTATGCAGTGGTAAAGAAACAAAAGCAATGCACGAACGCAGATCTACTACCGAATAGGACTTACACATGGCAACACTTACACAGTTTTACTTCACAGACTGGCGCCACCCACAGACATTTACACAAAAACCCCAAAAGAAAAGAAGTCGCGACTTCCCTGGGCGCGTCGTCCAGCCTTGGCGACCGCAGCCTCGAGTCCCTCCGGCGTGGTGCACCGAGCTCGTGCCGCGCGTAGCTCGCGTCGTCCGCCCGACAGTTTGGACTGGGTTTTTTGGGGGAACTGGACTGGGTTTCGCCGCTATCTCGGTGCGGACGGGGTGGGGAATGGCAGGCGCTCCGTCCAGGGACTGCACCGACTGGCTTGAGAAGCCCCATGCTCAACCGAACCACAAACAGAACGGACGATGCACACACAGTACGATCCTTGCTGTGACAGTCTCGAGCCTCTCCTAGTTTCGAGCTTCTCCCAGGGCGATCCGATGCGCGCGCACACACGCACGCACACACACACACACACACACACACACACACACACACACACACACACACACACACACACACACACACACACACACACACACACACACACACACACACACACCCTCTACGCCCACGCCCTTTTGTAGGGTGGAGCTCCGCCCTTTGCCCCGCCCCATTTCTGGCTCCACCTCCCTTCTGGTAGCTTCCCAAAAGGGCGTGCCCTCTCGTTCCCCCCTCCCCGCGCCGTCCGGGGGACGAGGAAAGTCAGTTTTGGCTCGGGGCCAGGGAATTATTCCCCCAAAATCAGGCCCCCACCTTTTTTCACCTTTGACCTCTGGCTCAAATTGCACCTTCCCCATGCCAAAGTGTTTTGTGTTTTGGGCGGGAGATCTTGGCGGGAGATATTCAAGCTGCCACTCCGCTCTTCTCATCTGTGATCGTGACCACACAGTGCTCGTTGAATGGCGAGTGGTGAAGATGTGGTAGCATAGTTGTGGAAAGGTGGCGTCGTGGCATGAATGGCGTGATTGTTGGCGTCGTGTAGTGGATGGCGTGATCGTTGAGATGTTGGTTATGGCGATGTTCGTTGTTGTTCTTGCACCAAATTAACGACAGCAAAAGAAAAATGACAAATTGAAGAATCGCAGCCCGAATGGATCACATATATTCCCTCTATACAACGGGTTTGGGCTAACTACACATGAACTTACTGATATATCTCACCTGAGGACCCTTTATGGTGTAATGCGAATTTCCACAGCCGGAACAATATCTATGTTTGTGTGTTTATAGATGTATACGTGTGTGTGCGTGTGCGTGTGCGTGTGCGCGCGTATTATGGCTGGCTTCCTTCTTGGGACTGCAGTGCAGTAATTAGTCTTCCTTTTGATTTTGTTCAAAAAGGCAACTCTGAGCACAATAATGATGACACAAGTTTGTGATAATGATGCCATGACAAACTATACTCACGTCAATAATACCGCAGCCATTGAGTTTGTGTCCAATGAATAAGTTTATGAAGAGGATGCCGAGTGCCCACACGTCAACTGGAGGACTTTGGTATCCACGGCCGAAGATCTCTGGTGCCATATATTCAGGTGTGCCACAGATGTCATAAAGCTTTTCACCCGGCGTGAAAAATGTGGCAAAGCTAAAGTTTATTATCTTCACGGTTCTGATAGCTTCTTGCAAGGGATGGCGGCAAAGGACGTTTGCAAGCTGAAGAAGATACAGAAATCAAGTGGTTTTAAAAGAAAAATTAAACATCGGATGATAAATGCAGGCAGGCAAAAAAAAAAAAAAATTCAGGAAAGGAAAAGTCAAAAATATCTTTCACCAACGCAACGAGTTGAAACAATAAGGTGAAGGAGCTGGAAGTCAGAGAAATAGCGAGGAGTTTGAATGCTCGAGCTACAACAAGTGAGACTTTGTTGAATGAGGAGAACAGTTGGAAGATTGAACTGGAAAGGCTACAAGATGTACAGTTGTGACAGGAAAGGGAAAATAGGAGGAGGTGTAAGAATCTGCGTAAAGGACAGTTATATATCACGAGATAGGGCTGATGTGGAGGGTTGTGTGTGGATAGAAACGAGGGATGGAAGAGTGGTGAGGTATTCATAAGATTGATTTTTCAAACTCCTGGTGTGAGGGAAAGAGGTTCATGGTTCATGAATTCAGAAAGGCATGTGATAAGGTGAGATTATTGATTGTCCGTGGTTATAATTTGCCTGGGGATAGATACATTGGGTCCAAGAACAGGGAAAGGGCAGAACAGATAAAGAATATACAGATGGAGTCGCTTATCGATTTCCAATCCAATTTGTAAACTATTCCATGAGAAGTGAAGAGTTCGACCTTTCCTAAAGTAATAATCCAAATATGGCTGACAGTCTGGGAAGGGAGCGTGAGTGAGGCTATTGTTTTTCAAGAAGGCAAATTTTGAGAATACAAGAAGAGTGGCGCCAGAACTTGGTATAAACCAATAGGATGCAAATCAGCATCGGAGGAATTGGCAAACTTGCAGAGAGAAAATGTGCAACAACATCTTCACAATGTAAATGTGAAGATAGATATGAAAATTAAATACATATTCCGACAGTGAGTGGTTATGTTTCCACCCCTGTCAAAACGATATCTCAAAAAGGTATGAACTGATTTGGACGAAACTTGGTGGACAGGTTGGGTGTGTGACGAGGACAAATTGATGAGATTTTGGTTCAGCTCCAGATCTGGATCCGGATACTAGAATTTTTAAGTGATTCTTCACAATTGAGTGATAAGGCCTCCCTTGTGGAGCTGCACAAAAATGGTTTTCATTGCAGTGTTATACAGCACGCATCACAATCTACGATGGTGCAGTTTGTTACCTTTATATCCCTGTGCACAATGTTTTGCTTGTGCATGTATCCAACAGCTGACGCCATCTGGAAGTAGATCAAAAAATATTGTAAGGTGGACACACGTTTATTTGCAATTGTTAAGATTTTACAATTTTTCGAATGTTATGCTTTGTCGTGTAGTATTTCAAAACAAGTCATCAAAATCACGCGGAGGCTAAAAGCTCTTTCAGCTCACCTGGACCATGAGAGGCCGTGCCTGATTTTCGGAAAGATTCCCCCACAAATTAAGGTAGTGTTCCAGTGAAACTGCACACATAAAGACTCCATTAGACATTTTCTACAGAAACATACAAGTGCAAAGCAATGAATATTTTCATTTTTGAGAAAAAACACGAGGAAAGGAAAAGATAACAGGTGACATCAGGCCATAGTTGAACAAAAGCAAGGAAAAGAGAGAGAGAAAGAGAAAGAGAGATTAAAGGAAAAAGCTCTTCCTTCCCTTCCCCTTCCCTTACGCTTACCTCCTCCCACAGCCCTCCACGCCCGATGTCTCGAGGCGGTGTCCTAGCATTGTTCAGTGTGACCAGTTTGAACATGCTGCTTTGATGTACCCAGTTTCATTCAATGCTGTACTAATACCAGCATAAGGGGACCAGTCCCCACCACCCCCCCGGCCACCACTTTCCGTCAAGTCCCTGAACCAATGCATGTCCAGAACACAGAACAGCCCCTTCCCCTCCACACTACCCCCTTTTCCCCCAATCCTCCTTGCTGCCTCCCCACTCCCAGAGTGGATATCGACATGTGGTGAGACGTCGCTCTCCCCCACTTCCTCACTCTCCCCCACTTCCTCACACCCCCCCCCTTCCTCGCTCCGCCACACATCCTCGCTCCCCCTCACCTCCCACCCTTACCTCCCCACGGTCCTAATATTCCCATCAGCGAAGCCACAGGTTGTATTTTCTTGTCACTAAATAATTTGGCTGCTCAAGTGAAAGAAGACTTGATGCACACAAACGTTAAGAGAGTTTCAGTAAAATAAATTAAGAAAACTCACTTCCATCAATAAACTCCAAAATGAGGAACACTTCATTGTGAAATTGGCAGTTGTATACATCAAGCAACTTCACTGTAGGGAGACAAGATCATGGAGCACAAGTTAAGATGAAATAGTAAACTCACCGAAAGGAAAATACCATTAAACATTATATCAAGATGTACATTGTACACTTTATATGTGAATTTGTGACCATTTCAATGACATGTAATCAACTGGTAGAGCTGGAAATAGTCCTTTCACCATTATGATGTTGCCTGTAATGATTGGGGCAGCAGCAATCAGCACTGCCCCATCACTTATAAGTACATCTGTTAAATTATAATGGGTGGGTGTGGGTGGAAGGAGGGAGATTGGTGGCAGGGTTCAGACCAGTATATTCATGGTGCAATCACGGATCGGGACAGGGGGGATGTTATGTGGGTCGTATATGAACGAATGATATGGGATAGGAGGCGTTATGTGGTTAGTGTATGTACGAATCATACTTCATGGATGGTAGACTTCAGAAAAGGCAAACAGCTTATGAGAACTATTGTGACAAGTGAAGAAAACTATTTAAGCTAAATAAAAAAAGCAATGTGGGGATGACAAACTGCAATCTAAAAAAGGTATTAAACAAGAGAGGGATGATGTTGGTTTTGACAAGAGAGTAGCTAACAGTATCGCCGTCACATAACCTCTACAATAACAATATCACAAAACAATATAACACATAATCGTCTGGCCATCCCCCAGGCAGATGCCTGGCCCATCCCCATCTCCATCTCCTCGAGATGCTGATCAACCTGCTGAAACCACGAGGCACGTGTTCAGCCCATTAGCCTCTTCCACCCACGAGGCTCCCTCGCTGAGAGAATCTGGTGAGCAGGATCAGCACCAGGAAAACGAGCCACATGTCCATACAGCCGCAGCTGACGCTCACGGACTACGCAGGTAACAAATCTCATTTGAGTCTTTCAGCAACCGCTCATTGGACCCAAAGTCTGACCAGCGATCGCCAAGGATTCTCCAAAGAGACCTGGTACTGAAGGAGTTAAGTCTCCCTCTCAGATCCCTGGTCAGAGTCCAAGTCTCACATCCGTAAAGCAAGACTGAAAGTACCGAGGACCTGAAGACTCGGACTTTCCTCCTCCTGCACAGGTACCGACAACACCACACCCCATGATCCAGTGACTCCATGACTGCCCAGGCCCAACCCAGACGTCCATTGACTTCTGGCTCACAGCCAGCGGAGACCTAAATATTGTTACGGATTTCAGAATCCGGTTGGATGACTGTATCCACACATCCAGGTCCTCAGACAGTTATTTCCTTTCATGCATGTTCAGATTAGCCCCATCCCCATGTCTAATGGGATCTTACATGTGATGAATTGAGAAGGGTAAAGGACAGATCCCCTCTCTTATGGGAAGCTTTTTTCTTCACGACAGACACGTTTACACACATTTCTTTCGCAAGCTCTGAAGCCCGCCCTTATTTTTCCTCAGCATTTCTTTCACGAGCTCTGAAGCCCGCCCTTATATTTCCTCAGCAACGTTCTTTCACGAGCTCTGAAGCCTGCCTTTTTTGAGAGTGCACAGGTCGTCATGGTAACCGTGCACAAGTGGGGCAGGTTGAGCTTGGGGCGGACTGTGCCCGCAGAGACGGCCGCAGATATAAAACGAATTGGAGGTCCATTCTGAGGAGGAAAGCGGAGGCGAGATAAATGAAAGGAAAACGGAGGCGAGAGAAGTAGGAACTCTGAATGTTGGGACGATGACTGGCAAAGGGCGAGAGTTGGCTGATATGATGGAGAGAAGAAAGGTGGACATACTGTGTGTACAAGAGACCAAGTGGATGGGGAGTAAGGCTCGGAGCATTGGAGGTGGTTTCAAACTGTTCTACCATGGTGTGGATGGGAGGAGAAATGGTGTCGGGGTAATCCTGAAAGAAGATTATGTCAAGAGGGTATTGGAGGTGAGGAGAGTGTCTGACCGAGTGATGAGTGTGAAGTTGGAAATTGAAGGGGTGATGATGAATGTCATCAGTGCATATGCCCCACATATGGGGTGTGAGATGGAGTATAAAGAAGATTTCTGGAGTGAGTTAGATGAAGTGGTGGAGAGTGTATCCAAGGATGAAAGAGTGGTGATTGGAGCAGATTTCAATGGGCATGTTGGGGAAGGGAATAAAGAGGATGAGGAAGTGATGGGGAGGTACGGTCTCAACAAGAGAAATGTGGAAGGGCAAATGGTGCGAGAGCTTGCAAAAAGAATGGAAATGGCAGTGGTAAATACGTATTTCAAGAAGAAGGAGGAACACAGGGTGACATACAAGAGTGGAGGAAAGTGCACACAGGTGGATTACATCTTCAGCAGGAGATGCAACCTGAAAGAGATTAGAGACTGTAAGGTGGTGGCAGGGGAGAGTGTAGCTCGACAGCATCGATTGGTGGTCTGTAGGATGACTTTAGAGGTGAGGTTGAGGAAGAGAGTGAGGGCTGAACCAAGGACCAGATGGTGGAAGCTGAAGGAGGAAGACTGTTGTGTGAAATTTAGAAAGGAGGTGAGACAGGCGTTGGATGGTGGTAAAGATGGGTGGGATGATTGGGCAACGACAGCAGAAGTTGTGAGGGAGATGGCTAGGAAGGTACTTGGTGTGACATCTGGACAGAGGAAGGAAGATAAGGAGACTTGGTGGTGGAATGAGGAAGTACAGGAAAGTATAAGGAAGAAGGGGTTGGCGAAAAAGAAGTGGGATAGTCAGAGAGATGAAGAAAGTAGGTAGGAGTACAAGGAGTGGCGGCGAAAGGCTAAAAGAGAGGTGGCAAAGGCTAAGAAAAAGGCATATGACGAGCTGTATGAGAGGTTGGATACAAAAGAAGGGGAAAAGGATTTATACCGATTGGCAAGACAGAGGGACCGAGCTGGGAAGGATGTGCTGCAGGTTAGGGTGATAAAGGACGCAAATGGGAATGTGCTGACGAGCGAGGAGAGGGTGTTGAGAAGGTGGATGGAGTACTTTGAGGAGCTGATGAATGAAGAAAATGAGGAGAGAGAGAGAGAGAGAGAGAGAGAGAGAGAGAGAGAGAGAGAGAGAGAGAGAGAGAGAGAGAGAGAGAGAGAGAAGGTGGAGATAGTGAATCTGGAAGTGGGGTGGATCAGTAAGGATGAAGTGAGGACTGCTATGAAGAAGATGAAAAGTGGAAAGGCGGTTGGCCCAGATGGTATACCAGTGGAGGCATGGAAGTGCTTAGGAGAGATGGCAGTGGGGTTGTTAACCAGATTGTTTAATAAAGTCTTGGAAAGTGAGAGGATGCCGGAGGAGTGGAGATTAAGTGTACTGGTTCCGATTTTCAAGAATAAGGGTGATGTGCAGAGCTGTGGAAATTACAGAGGGATAAAGTTGTTAAGCCACACCATGAAGTTGTGGGAAAGAGTAGTGGAAGCTCGGTTGAGAGGAGAGGTGACGATCTGTGAGCAGCAATATAGGTTTATGCCAGGAAAGAGCACCAGTGATGCAATGTTTGTTTTGAGAATGTTGATGGAGAAGTATAGGGAAGGCCAGAAGGAGTTACATTGTGTGTTTGTGGATTTAGAGAAAGCTTATGATAGGGTGCCAAGAGAGGAGTTGTGGCATTGTATGAGGAAGTCGGGAGTGGTGGAGAAGTATGTGAGGATCGTGCAGGATATGTATGAGGACAGTGTGACAGCGGTGAGGTGTGCGGAAGGAATGACGGACCGGTTGAAGGTAAAAGTGGGATTGCACCAAGGATCGACTCTGAGCCCTTTCCTGTTTGCAATGGTGATGGACAGGTTGACGGACGAGATCAGACTGGAGTCCCCATGGACAATGATGTTCGCGGATGACATCATGATCTGTAGGGAGAGTAGGGAGCAGACTGAGGCGAGCCTTGAGCGGTGGAGGTACGCACTGGAGAGAAGGGGAATGATAGTCAGTCGGAGTAAGACAGAGTACATCTGCGTAAATGAGAGGGAGGGTGGTGGTATGGTGCGGTTGCAAGGAGTTGAGGTGGGGAAGGTGGATGGGTTTAAATACTTGGGATCAACTGTCCAAAGTAACGGAGAGTGTGGGAGAGAAGTGAAAAAGAGAGTGCAGGCAGGATGGAGTGGGTGGAGAAGAGTTGCAGGAGTGATTTGTGACAGAAGGGTAGCTGCAAGAGTGAAGGGGAAAGTATATAAGACGGTAGTGAGACCAGCTATGTTGTATGGTTTGGAGGCGGTGGCGCTAACAAAAAGACAGGAAGCGGAGCTGGAGGTGGCAGAGTTAAAGATGCTGCGATTCTCGTTGGGAGTGACGAGGATGGATAGGATAAGAAATGAGTATATTAGAGGGACAGCGCAGGTAGGACGGTTTGGAGACAAAGTGAGAGAGGCGAGATTGAGATGGTTTGGACATGTGCACAGGAGGGAAACGGAGTATATCGGGAGAAGGATGTTGAAGATGGAGCTGCCAGGCAGGAGGAGAAGAGGAAAGCCAAAGAAGAGGTTCATGGATACGGTGAGGGCGGACATGCGGGTGGTTGGAGTGTCAATGGAAGATGTGGAGGATAGAACGAAATGGAGACGGTTGATCCACTGTGGCGACCCCGAACGGGAGCAAGCCGAAAGAGGAAGAAGACACACACATATATATATATATATATATATATATATATATATACATATATATATATATATTACATATACATACACATACATACATACACACATATATGCCTGGTGTTGGCGCAGTGGTTAGGGCAGCGGCTTGGGATCCAAGAGGTCCTGAGTTCAAGCCCTGTTGGGCCACTGAATTAATACACCAGGGGGTTGACTCAGCCTGTCATCCTTCCAAGGTCGGCGAAATGAGTACCAGTGTACTGGGCCGGTGTATACCCCGGTTAAAATAGGTGTACCATATCCCTGTGTCGTAAGAGGCGACCAGGGTTGCGTCAGGAAGGGCATCCGGCTTAAAACGTGCCAAATCACTATGCGGATCATACGGATGATTCGCTGTGGCGACCCCTAACGGGTGCAGCCGAAAGAAGAAGAAGGAGGTATATATATATATATATATATATATATATATATATATATATATATATATATATATATATATATATATATATATATATATATATCTATCTCTTCTTCTTTCAGTTCCAAATCCTGACCTCGTCCCAAATTTGATAATCACAAAGGCAAAAACATGGAGTGAAACAAAAGTGCTTCGGATTACTCGTGGGGTATGCTTACAAACTGCAAGCAGATGTTGTGGTGCATCCTATGCACACACATAATAACAACAAGCTTTATATACCCTCTCTGTAAAAATGTAAATTTTCACGTGAAAACGTGTTTGTGCGTTTGTAACTTTGTGGAGCGGACACATGGCAATCTCAACATTCCTAACCACGTGAAACCCCAGCAATCATTTACATAAGGAGAAATGAACTTGCATTGTCACCAGAACTGAAGGGAAACAGGCATGAAAACACACTTTATTATAAACAATCTAATATTTACATATTCTGTGCAAATCATACAGAATGAATGAAGCACTGTACGGAGCCATGAAATAAGGAACCAATGTAGTACAGACGGAAACAATGAATTACTGGCTTGCAAAATACAACGGGAAGTACTGTTACGTTTGTGGGTTTGTTCATTTATTTGTTGTGGGTTTGAGAATAAACCCGGGTGCTTTTGTTCTCGTGGGCGCCTCTGCTGCTTCCCATCCCACGCGCACCATAATCGCCAAAAGCTTCTCGGCTGTTTGCCTCCGAGTTTAAACCATTCGGCTATCCGTCCAGGCTGGTGTTAACCGGCCCTGGACACGACACTCCAGTATAGCACATCAAATCAATAGTAATTCAAGACAGAGATGAGTAAATAACTGGTCTCCTGGAACATTTGACGTTTGTACTTTTTCCAATCTCTGGCTTCGACATCGCTGTCTCCACAAGCAAGTCTGGGACGTTCATCTGCACCAGCTTTCACCGTTTCCTCATTCGCAACACAGACAGATGGTGCATCAATCCCTGCTTTAACCAAGCTTGCAGGTTTCGGGAAACATTGAAGTTCGTCTACTTTTGAAATTGCCTTCAAACAATGTGAAAACGTTGACAATCCAGACATAATGTATTTAAGAGAAACTTTCCTTCTTCAAGACATCTCTGATTCCTTGGTATCTCTCCCCGGTTACTCCCTTCTCCTGTGTGATAGACCTGAGCCTCGTCCTGGCGGTGGAGTTGCTCTCTTCATCAAAAACTCTATTCCTCACTCTCCATGCACTGCCCCCACTCTCAGGAATACATCTGGATACGGCTTCCCCTCCAGTTCGTATGTGTCCGGTACTGCTGGACCCCGACATTCCTGGTCTTGCCAATCGTGGATCTAAAAGTGCGACCTGCTTCTACATTCGTGCTTTGCGTATTTACATTTTTTAAAAACACTTCAGGAGTGGTCTCCCAAAGCCACCTGGGAAATTCCATGAAAAAGGTGCACAAACGGATCCTCTTGGTCTGATCGGACGCATGGTCTGGCAGCAAGAATTATTTATGTATTTATTTTTTATCTGGGTTTTTTTTTTATTTATTCTGAATAAGGCGCTCTTAGCTGCTCCTGGATGGGTTTGAGGGGAGATGAGAAGCAGTTGAAACCCCGAGTGCTGTTCAGGTTCCTCCTGATGACTTCATCTTTGCTTTTCCCTTGTTCGAGTTCCTTCTGAAGACTCCAATGCAGGACCTATTTTATTTTATCAGGTGTGTGATCCCATTCTGAATTCAATTCAATAAACAGGACGTAATGGGTCAGGTGTGTGAGCAAAGCGGGGCTGCATCAAAGCGGTATGTCTTGGTACCCGGTCATCACGACCGGCAGTTATAAAGTGCCAGTTCTAGTGTTAAGAGCGTACATCGAAAACCATTCAACAGAATAAATTGAAACTTTAGCGCATGTTAAATGACTGATCAATATAGCATATATTACTCGACTAGCCGAAACCCCGTCACAGACGGATTCCGTTCCATGAGCCCAATATGACAACCAGTGGCGGTTCTCGTAAGAGCCGGATCCCAGTCCATGTACTCCATGGCCTTACCTAATGAGGCCTACAAAACGTCCTTGTACACGACATTTTTGGTGTACACTACTCTTTGTGAAGGAGTCCCCCGATTTGTGCACGTGTCTACTTTGATGTACACCGTGTCAAAACTTCTCAGGTCACAGTACCGAGAAAAACGTGACGTGACCGCTAGGTGGAGCACAAAATTGGTCCTTCAGTATTAATATATAGATATGCTATAGTAATATAATAAGTGTATAGTAATATAATTCCATGGTGAATTAAACAAAGTGTAATGCAGAGGAGGATTCAGGTAGGTGGGTGTGAATGTGTGGAGGAGGATGGAGGGAGTAATGGCAGACAGAAATATATCAACAAAATTGAAAGGGAAGGTTCTGATATCGTGTGGAATGTCGGCTTACCTTCATGGCCTGGAGACAGTGGCACTGACAGAGTCAACAACAGAGGCTGCAGATTTGTGAGAATAACGGGATCAGGAGGATTGCAGGGGTGAAGAAGGTTGAGAGAAGTAGAATAGATGAATTGATGGACGAGATTGGAGTGCAGATGATCTTTATGGGGAGATTGTTGAAATGCCAGCTGAGATGGACAATTGGTGTGGATGCGGGAAGAGAATGGCAAAGAGAGTGGATAGATTGAGGGAGCAAGATTGAAGGAAATGAGGTTGACCGCGGTTGAGATCGGTGAATTGTGCTGAAAGGAGGGATATCCGTAAGGTCGGGGTGGTTAGAGAGTGGAGGGGGTTGGCTGAGAACAGTGGATGATGGAGTAGTATCGTGGTCAAGGCCGGACAGAAGCTTGGTGCCATCTGACCTCACCCCTTATAAAGGGAAGAGGAGAACACACACAAAACAATTGCCCAAAGAAAATGTCACAAGAAGAAGAAGAAAATGTCACAAGAAGAAGAAGAAGAAGAAGAAGAAGAAGAAGAAGAAGAAGAAAATGTCACAAGAAAAGAAGAAGAAGAAGAAGAAGAAGAAAATGTCACAAGAAGAAGAAGAAGAAGAAGAAGAAGAAGAAGAAAATAGAAGAAGAAGAAGAAGAAGAAGAAGAAGAAGAAGAAGAAGAAGAAGAAGAAGAAGAAGAAAATGTCAGAAGAAGAAGAAAAAGAAGAAAATGTCAGAAGAAGAAGAAAAAGAAGAAAATGTCAGAAGAAGAAGAAAAAGAAGAAAATGTCAGAAGAAGAAGAAAAAGAAGAAAATGTCAGAAGAAGAAGAAAAAGAAGAAAATGTCAGAAGAAGAAGAAGAAGAAGAAAATGTCAGAAGAAGAAGAAAAAGAAGAAAATGTCAGAAGAAGAAGAAAAAGAAGAAAATGTCAGAAGAAGAAGAAAAAGAAGAAAATGTCAGAAGAAGAAGAAAATGTCAGAAGAAGAAGAAAATGTCAGAAGAAGTCAGAAGAAAATGTCAGAAGAAGTCAGAAGAAAATGTCAGAAGAAAATGTCAGAAGAAAATGTCAGAAGAAAATGTCAGAAGAAAATGTCAGAAGAAAATGTCAGAAGAAGTCAGAAGAAGTCAGAAGAAGAAGAAGAAGAAGAAGGTGTTTCAACGATCTCCCGATTGACACTATCGATCTAATGTTGCGTCTTTATCAGCCTTGGTAATTATGAAAACACCCGAGAATGAGAATAAGAGCTACTTTGTAAAGGTTTATGAATATACTGTGTAACAAACTTTTCCAAGAATAATTTGCACACATTTACCTCGGAAGTTTGGATTGATGTAATTACAACATTGCGCCACAAGAGTTGGCTCGTACAAAGTCCTTCTCAAGACTGTGCGAGGGAGGTATTCTATGAATTCTGTATAGTTTATTGATGAAACTAGTTTTCTCAATTTCAAGTTTTTAGTATTCACATACAACAACAAAACATGACCATTTTATTCGGCACAACTGTTCTTTCCTTTGATGGCCATCCCAACGAAGAACATTCCCATGAACACCCCGAGTACAACCGCCAAGTTTCAACTCATCTCTACACACACACACACACACACACACACACACACACACACACACACACACACACACACACACACACACACACACACACACACACACACACACACACACACACACACACACACACACACACACACACACACACACACACACACACACACACACACACACACGCACACACACACACACACACACACACACACACACACACACACACACACACACACACACACACACACACACACACACGACAATTATCGTTTTCATGATGCGATAACACAGAGAACTGGCATATTTTAGAATGATTTGTACAAGTTCTGGGAGATTGATTGATTGTTTGACAATAACATCCACTTTTCAAGGTATTCTGTCCATTGACGTAGCAGCGCATTAAGCACATGTTTGATCATTCACTCACTTCTAATGAAAATTCATTTCAACATAAAAGTTCAAAAAAATCTAAGTTGGAGGTGGCCATCCCAACTTTGTAGAACGTTACCATGCGGACCCGAAGTATAACCACCACTTTTCAACTTATTTCGTCCAGTGGGTTCGGAGTGCATAAAATATGGAGAATGTATGAAAATCACTGACTGGTAAATCACTTTCATCACTGACTGGCAAATAATCAGCAAAAACGTAGACAAACATGCACCGCGGAGGCTCCCAAGCACGTACCACGTGCAATGCCCATCACAGTTTACATATAAATATCAAGAGTCACGAAGTGTCTGAAATGACAACGGGCAATCCATTTATCATGACGAAAGGAGAAAATGCCATCACCACCACCAGTGACACCAGCGTTAACCAAGAGGAAGTGGCCCCATGCACCCATGAAGAAGCAGACACACAAATATTCTGACATGTTCGGCATGCAGCCACCGAGGAATACAAGTCTCTGATGATTGAAACTAATGACACGGACGTTGTAGTTATTGCCATATCCCTTATGCCTTCTCTTGCCACAACAGGTCTTAAAAAAATGTGGGTTGCATTTGGCAAAGGGGAGCACAGGAGATGGATCCCTATCCACAAAATTATGTCTGCCATAGGACCAGAGAAAACGAGTGGGACGCTTTTCTTCCATGCCTTCACCGGTTGTGATGTTGTATCAGCTTTCAATGGCAAAGGGAAAAAGACAGCATGGCAGACATGGAATGTATGTGATGAAGCGTCAGTAATCTTCACGAAACTCAGTCAGTGCCCATCAAAGATTGAGGAATCTGATCTAGAAATCCTGGAGAAATATGTGGTCCTGATGTATGATTTGTGAGGGTTAGTTCAGTTTGATCCACCATATTCATCAAGTTCAGTTGCGTCAGTGAATGAGGCGCGGATTGCTCTCTTTGCGCGAAAGCAGAGGTCATATGATTTAATTCCACCAACACAAGGAGCACTCACGGAACATGCCAAGCGAGCTGCATATCAAGCAGGACACATTTGGAGCCAGGCAATAGTCCACCAGCCAGAAGCTCAGTGTCTGTCCGAGTGGGGTTGGTTCAAAGAAGATGACTCGTGGAAGTTCTTCTGGACTGCCCTTGCTCCCATAGCTAAAAGCTGCCAGGAGTTCACGAAATGTGGATGCAAGACACAATGTAGTGGAAGGTGCAAATGCTATCGTTACGGACTAAGTTGTACCCCACTATGCAGTTGCTCTTGTCAGACCTAATCAGAACAATAAACATTGCAGGGCAGAAAAACATCGTGGCCATCTTGGAAAATGGCCACCATATTGAATTTTAAGTGGGTTGCAGTTGTATCTCATAAAGTGACCTAAAATAAATATTTATGCCAAATTTCATGCTTGTATCATTCTTTGAACGATTGTTATCTGTTTTTATTTTGGGTGGTCGTCTGGTGGCCATCTTGCAAAATGGCGGCCATGTTGGAATTTCAAGTGGCAAGCACTTTTTTCTCATAAAGTGACATAAAATAAATATTCCTGCCAAGTTTCATGCTTGCATCATCATTTGAACGATTGATCTTGTTTTCTGCTCCACCATACCGTAGTGCCCCCAGAATCCGAACGCCCCATTGTTTGAACAAATTGGAATCCGAACAATTTTTTCGAGAAAATTTTGCCCTAAAAAAACGAACACATTTTCGAAAAATGAACACAACGTGGCGTTCATGTTTGTTCACGTGCGTCTCTCCCCCGCCTGTTCGACCCGCATCTTCGCGCTTTGTTCATTCAGTTCGTCGGTGGAAGTATTCGTGAAAGCATCTCTCGTGTCGATCGCTACTTTACCTCGTGTTTTCACCTTGATTTGTGCATTTTTTTTTTCCAATTATCACCCTTGTGCATTCACCATGGCACCCAGGAAGAGCAGTGAAGCAAATAGGAATAAGAGGAAGTCCGTGAGAACGACAATTGAGTTGAAGAAAGAACTTATCGTTAAGCATGAGAGCGGTACACGTGTGTCTGATCTCGCTGCCATGTTCGAGCTGCCGAAATAGACCATGTGTAGGATTCTGAAAAATAAAGAAGCGATAAAAGCGCAAAAACCCATCGTGAAGCGAACTCATTCAATGAACCCTCTAACGAATCGGCTTGAACGAACTCAACGTTATTTTTCGCGAGCATGGTAGTGACGTCATGCTGCGTCACCCAATCGCTTCACCTCCTGATTCTCTCCCGTGGAACCGTGCGGTGAAAACGGCACGTTTGTGTCTCCACAGAGTGTACTGGGATATAAAACACCATTTGGTGCTTCATGGTTAATTAATACCTCCACCAGGCTGAACAGTTTTCGTTTTGGATCCCAATGGCCACTGATAGGTCGGAGCTGCATCCAGACTGATTGAAGAAGCGACAACGCTCCTGCTTATCCCCCAGGCTTGGAAAAAGATTCATGACCCAGAAAAGGTCATTTACTCACTTTCAACTGAAATTACCCATGTTTAAGGTAAAATAAGATGTCTTGAAAGTGTGTTTTCTTGGGGTCCAGGAACGGATTAATTCACTTTCCATTATTTATTTTTGGGAAAATAGTTTTGGAATCCGAACTTTTTGGAATCCGAACAGCCTCTTGGAACAAATTAAATTCGGATTCTGGGTGCACCACTGTATATGCTTTTATTCGCCCGAGAAATGCACGATGCTCTCTTCAGGCCTCTCTGTGCACAACCATCACAGGTTCTAAATGTGTTGGCAATATCCAGAGAGACAACAACCTAACTTGACCACTACCCAAGTAAGTATCTGCACAACGAGGCCAAGAAATGCGTGCCATTGAGAAGAGGATGTGAGTATCATTTAAATCACGTTTTTCATTTTTCACTTTGGGATACAAGCATCAAGAGGGAAGTGCTCAAATGGGTTGGTGAAACAGTTTAAGGTTTCATCAAAACGGGAATTTCAAAGACAGTACTGCACTCAATTCCAGGCATCATTTGGGATCGAGGTGTACATGGACATTGGCTGCACATGTGGGCCAGGCTAGAGAATGTGCTCTCGAGATCTGTTCATCGTTCACCCAACAAACCTCATCACCCTTGCTCCCTCCCTAAGAAGTAAATACACAAACTAAAAAACAAGTGGTCCTCCAGCTTTTCGTTCTCATAGCGACGATATGTCATTCCAGAACGAATGAAGGAATGGACTCCAAAACCTCGCCCGGAGTTTGTGAGAGATATCATGGGTTCGAGTGCAGATGCTGGGAGTGGAGAGTTCCATGTTTATCATCACATCCACTGGCGAGAGTATGTGCAACAGGACTATCTGGATCGTCAGGCCGAAAAGACAATAAAAGACCAGGAATTCCAAGAGAGTTTGGAAAAGAATCGTGAGAGACCTCCAGCGCACGGCACGTAAACGTGCAAAGCGAGCAAAGTTGAAAGCAAAAAAGGCAGCTGATCACTTGGCGAAAAAGAGTAAGAAGGCTGGAGAGCAATGTGAGGAAAAGGTAGGTGAAGAATTTGGAGAATCTGATGAAGAGGAAGAGACAGTGGCAGACAATGCAGAGGAAGCGAGGTTTGTGATGGGTGGAAGATGATTCACTCAGACTGATGGTCAGAGTCGTGGTGGATTCAACTCAAGATCCATCTCGAGGCCTAGTGGCGCGAACACGAAGCACCCTCATATCAGTTTGAAGTGCTTGTTGCATCTTCAGGAGAACTTTGGGCTGGTCATTTTCACGAGGCCACTTGTCATGCACCTGCTGATTGTAACTTGACAAATGTACCTGATGATGCATTGTGCAGTTCAGTTTTGAAAAAAACTTTAAAATAGTGTAATAATTATTTTGTTGTTAAATGTTTTCCCTTGCTTTTCAAAGTTACGATTTGATGTCAAGCTGTTCACCACCATCTCAGATTCACCCCCCCCCATCCAAACCCATGCTCTTTCCTCCTCCATTCATCTGCCCTAAGCCCATCTCTCTCCAAGTTTCCAGTTTTCCCTTCCTTAGAGTTTGCGACTGTATCCATCTTCACCACGTGCGCCCTCCGAACCAACCATTCCTCCCCACACCGAAGTCTCTCTCTATTTTGTCCCTCAACCCCGCTGTTAGACTCTCCTCTTTTTACTGTTCCTTTTATTCTGTTTGGTCATGACCTGTTATATATTCCAGCTCTTTCACGAGCCTCGACTTTGTTCACAAAAAAAATAGAAAAATTAAAAAGGCACTCATTGATCTATCACTCTTCATGTAAAGCACCAGGATGATCGTTAATATTGTTCAGGCTGTGGAAATTCGCAAACCACCATTCAGGTCCCGTAGGTGAGGTCTCTTAAGTACATGTGTAGTTAGCCCGAAACCCGTTGTTTAGAGGGAATTAATGTGATTCATTTGGGCTGCGACGCTTTGAGTCAGTCGTTTTTCTTTTTCTATCTTTTATTTCAAACAAAAACCAACAAGGACGCTCGGTGGGCTTTTCCCGCCTGTTTTCGCACCATTCTTCTCCGCGCTTGGTGTGAGGGAGGAGAAGCGGGGTGGGGCAGCTGGCGCCCGATTGGTGGATGCGCGGTGTGACGCGGCCAGGAAGGAGGAACGCTCCTCTTCGAGACCTTTCTCGAAGCCCCTCGAAGGGGGGTGGAGCAAAGAACGGGGCAGAGCAACAGGGCGGAGCTCCGGGATATAAAAAGTCGGACACGGGAGAAGCGGTTTTGTGGTTGCTCTTGCCCTCTTCCTGTCTTCCGGCTCGCTCGTCCTCTTCTCCTCCTGGTGGCCGCTGGCCTGGTCTGCTGTGGTGCGGTTCCAAGACCCCGCTGGCGGGAAGGAGCGTCCACCATTCCCCCCTCCCGACCTCGGGCATCCACGTTCCCCCCCCTTCTATCCGCGCTGGGATAGCGCCGAAACTCCGTCCGCGGCGTCGAGTGGCCAACACGTGCCGGCGCGAGGTACGCCGGAGAGGCCTCGCCTACCACGCTAGGGCACGGAGTCGCGGCCAGGCAGGACCACGTCGACGGACGTCGGAGAGGGACTCGACGGCCCAAAAGGGAAGTCACCTTTTTCTTTTCGGGGTTTTTGTATGGATCTTGTGGCGCAGTGTCTTGTGAAGTAAAACTGTACAAGTGTTGCCGTGTGTTCGCGTATTCGGTCGGAGCTCTGCATTGTTGTTTTTGTTTTAAATTGATATATGTGTATTCTGACTGTATGGCTGTATATGTGTGCTCTCCGTGTGTCATGTAAATAAAGTGCATTATGTTGAATTGTTCCCCGTTTCGCTGCGTCCTTTCCTTCGTTTGAATCTCCATCTTGCTTCACGTAAAGGGTTCGTAGTGGGCTTAATACGCCTGATAATTAATCGGAACCGTCGAGGCCGACGATAACACCGCTCGGTTATCACTGTAGCACGGAACGGACCGCTTCAGCAGTTCGTGTCCGGAGTCGACCTGCGGCGAGGTACGATCGCCCGGTTTACCATCCGCGTGGGTACTTAGGTAGGTCGAGTTTGGCGAACAACCCTATCCTACGCGGGTGGCCAATTGGCACGATCGTGGTGAGGTCGAAAGGCCCACCCATGACTGGCTCCGGGCGATAGTTCCCGGAGGGTCACGACAGAATTGTCCGTCTGGTGGGCGAGGCGGCCGCCATTCGAGTCGAGCGGCCGATCGCACGCCGGCGGGCGCGAATTCGCAACAATATCTTGGTCCAGATTCCAATACAGGCTAGACAGGTCAGAGGACAGTGCAAGCACGTTGAGGTACTCCAACCCCACAACCCCTTATCTATGGCACAGATAACAATAAATGAGTAAAATGTGATCGAGATGCGATGGCGTGAGGTTTAATCCTTCTCTCGAAAAGGAATATCATTTTACATGTTTGTGCGTTTCACATCATGACATCCTGAAGGGATATTTTTTTCCATTACTTATGGGGAATGTCTGGCAGCACCACGTATCCACATCGTTTTAAATCTTCTGTATTTTTTCCTAAGGAGAAAAGGATTGAAAAGTCAATTTGTTACACACTTTGTGAGGAAGATGCATCCAAAAAAACGAGTTTCAATGCAACGTATTTACTTGAGACAATTCCATAGGGAGATTTTCATTGACGGAGTCGATGGTCTTGGTTCCTTCACAGTAACATCTGGAGAATCTTGAGACCGATTCATCTTTGCATTCCTGAAAAAGAACAAAACTCTTCAATCCATAACCGAGTACAAATTTGCTAAACCAGATATCACACACATTCTCCATGAAAACAAATCTTTCCTTCAACTCATTTACACTCCAATGGATCATTCCTTCACTCAACACGACATAAAACAAGAAAACACGAGAGCGAGGTTGATGGCACGCCATCGTAAATCCCCACGCTTCCCACCGAAAGCAAGGTTGAAAGATGGGAAAACATTCCAAGATTGATGTCAAATTTTCCGTTTAACCCTTTGAAACCAAGGATCCGTTTTACCAGCCGTGATTCAAACCACCATACAACCGAATGGCGGGTTTATCGGCCACTATTCAAACCTCCATAAAGCCGAGCAGCGGGTTTACCAGCCACGCCTTCAAACCTCCGTAGACCCGAGCGGTGGGTTTACCGGCCACTCTTCAAACGTCCATGCACCCGATTGGCTGGATTTTTCGACAGGGAGCCCAGGATAGGGAAGCTGAAAATCCAAGGAGCTCAGGGTTCAAAGGGTTAAAATATTTCTGTTTTGACTCCTGTGACCACAAGTCCCTACCCCCTGGGGCATGAACCAGGGGTCAAATCCAAAAATCGTTGCATATTTCATGAGTCCCAAATGTTGATTGCATGTCCAACATGACATGACAAAGACGTTTCGAAATGTGCCCGTCGTTGCATTTTTTATTTCACCTTTTGACCCCACCCCAGGGGCTCAGGGGCCAACAATGATCATGCTCTTGCATATTCTTGCCATGTGGTGATCATAACTATCAAGTTTGGTGGAGTGATGCACAACTGTTTATGAGGAGAGAAAAGTCCTTCATACCATCTCGACCCCTTTTCAGACTCCTAGAACCTTGAGACCTTGATACCCCTTAAGTCCCTTGACTCCCTATAGACCTCTTTGACCTTATCACCCACTCTTCATTCCCCTTAGACATGCTAGACAGCCTTAAACCCCTTTTAGACTGATTGGACCCTTGACCATTTGGCACTTTTGACCCTTGAGACCACTTCGACCTTTTTGGACACTTCAGATCCCTTCAGACCCCTTTGACATTAACATCCTTTTGAGATTTTATCCTTTGGAGTTTTGACCCAAACTACTATTGGAACGTACCCTTGAGACCATACAGAACCTTTTAGACACACATCATACAAACGTCTACAGTCTTTTTGCAAAACACAGACAATAGTTTTTTGAGCAAGTCATGTGCAAACTCAACCCACACAGAGGGTGGGTACACTGGCAATAATTATTATACTCGCAAATACCATCCATCGCTTCACCGAGGGAAATACTAATGGTGGGGAAGGGAGAGAGAGAGAGCGAGAGGGAGAATAATAGAGAGGGGAAATAATAGAGAGGGGAAATAATAGAGAGGGGAAATAATAGAGAGGGGAAATAATAGAGAGGGGAAATAATAGAGAGGGGAAATAATAGAGAGGGGAAATAATAGAGAGGGGAAAAAACAGCAAGGAAAAGAGAAAGGAAAAGAGAAAGGAAAAGAAAAAAAGGCGAGAGCTGCACTGTAACGGGAGGGGAGGGAGGTGTGGGAGGAGAGTGCTGCCCTGTAACGGGAGTGGAGGGAGGTGTGGGAGGAGAGTTCGACACTAACGGGTGGGGAGGAAGGTGTGGGAGGATAGTTCTACACTGTAACGGGAGGGGAGGGAGGTGTGGGAGGATAGTTCTACACTGGGAGGGGAGGGAGGTGTGGGAGGAGAGTGCTGCACTCTAACGGGAGAGGGAGGGAGGTGTGGGAGGAGAGTTCGACACTGTAAGGGGAGGGGAGGGAGGTGTGGGAGAGAGTTCTACACTGTAACGGGAGGGGAGGGAGGTGTGGGAGGAGAGTTCTACACTGTAACGGGAGGGGAGGGAGGTGTGGGAGGAGAGTTATACACTGTAACGGGAGGGGAGGGAGGTGTGGGAGGAGAGTTATACACTGTAATGGGACTGGAGGGTGGTGTGGGAGGAGAGTGCTGCACTGTAATGGGAGAGGGAGGGAGGTGTGGGATGAGAGTCTACACTGTAACGGGAGGGGAGGGAGGTGTGGGAGGAGAGTTCTACACTGCAACGGGAGGAGGGAGGTGTGGGAGGAGAGTCTACACTGTAACGGGAGAGGAGGGAGGAGAGTTCTACACTGCAAAGGGAGAGGAGGGTGGTGTGGGAGGAGAGTTCTACACTGCAACGGGAGGGGAGAGAGGTGTGGGAGGAGAGTGCTGCACTGTAACGGGAGAGGGAGGGAGGCAGGTGTGGGAGGAGAGTGCTGCACTGTAACGGGAGAGGGAGGGAGGTGTGGGTGGAGAGTGCTGCACTGTAACGGGAGAGGGAGGGAGGTGTGGGAGGAGAGTTCTACACTGTTACGGGAGGGGAGGGAGGGGTGGGAGGAGTGTTCTACACTGTAACGGGAGGGGAGGAGAGTTCTACACTGTAACGGGAGGGGAGGGTGGTGTGGGAGGAGAGTGCTGCACGGTAACGGGAGAGGGAGGGAGGTGTGGGAGGAGAGTGCTGCACTGTAACGTGAAAGGGAGGGAGGTGTGGGAGGAGAGTTCGACACTGTAACGGCAGGCGAGGGAGGTGTGGGAGGAGAGTTCTTCACTGTAACGGGAGGGGAGGGATGTGTGGGAGGAGAGTTCTACACTGCAACGGGAGGGGAGGGAGGTGTGGGAGGAGAGTGCTGCACTGTAACGGGAGAGGGGGGGAGGTGTGGGAGGGGAGTGCTGCACTATAACGGGAGAGGGAGGGAGGTGTGGGAGGAGAGTGCGACACTGTAACGGGTGGGGAGGGGGGTGTGGGAGGATAGTTCTACACTGGGAGGAGGGAGGTGTGGGAGGAGAGTTCTACACTGGGAGGGGAGGGAGGTGTGGGAGGAGAGTGCTGCACTGTAACGGGAGAGGGAGGGAGGTGTGGGAGGAGAGTTCGACACTGTAACGGGAGGGGAGGGAGGTGTGGGAGGAGAGTTCTACACTGTAACGGGAGGGGAGGGAGGTGTGGGAGGAGAGTTCTACACTGTAACGGGAGGGGAGGGAGGTGTGGGAGGAGAGTTCTACACTGTAACGGGAGGGAGGGAGGTGTGGGAGGAGAGTTCTACACTGTAACGGGAGGGAGGGAGGTGTGGGACGAGAGTTATACACTGTAACGGGAGCGGAGGCAGGTGTGGGAGGAGAGTTATACACTGTAACGGGACTGGAGCGTGGTGTGGGAGGAGAGTGCTGCACTGTAACGGGAGAGGGAGGGAGGTGTGGGAGTAGAGTTCTACACTGCAACGGGAGGGGAGGGAGGTGTGGGAGGAGAGTGCTGCACTGTAAAGGGAGAGGGAGGGAGGTGTGGGAGGAGAGTCTACACTGTAACGGGAGGGGAGGGAGGTGTGGGAGGAGAGTTCTACACTGCAACGGGAGGGGAGGGAGGTGTGGGAGGAGAGTTCTACACTGCAACGGGAGGGGAGGGAGGTGTGGGAAGAGAGTTCTACACTGCAACGGGAGGGGAGGGAGGTGTGGGAAGAGAGTTCTACACTGCAACGGGAGGGGAGGAAGGTGTGGGAGGAGAGTGCTGCACTGTAACGGGAGAGGGTGGGCGGCAGGTGTGGAAGGAGAGTGCTGCACGGTAACGGGAGAGGGAGGGTGGTGTGGGAGGAGAGTGGTGGACTGTACTGGGAGAGGGAGGTAGGTGTGGGAGGAGAGTCCTACACTGTAACGGGAGGGGAGGGAGGTCTGGGAGGAGAGTGCTGCACTGCAACGGGAGAGGGAGGGAGGTGTGGGAGGAGAGTTCTACACTGTTACGGGAGGGGAGGGAGGTGTGGGAGGAGAGTTCTACACTGTAACGGGAGGGGAGGAGAGTTCTACACTGTAACGGGAGGGGAGGAGAGTTCTACACTGTAACGGGAGGGGAGGGTGGTGTGGGAGAAGAGTGCTGCACTGTAACGGGAGAGGGAGGGGTGTGGGAGGAGAGTTCTACACTGTAACGGGAGGGGAGGGAGGTGTGGGAGGAGAGTTATACACTGTAACGGGACTGGAGGGTGGTGTGGGAGGAGAGTGCTGCACTGTAACGGGAGAGGGAGGGAGGTGTGGGAGGAGAGTTCTACACTGCAACGGGAGGGGAGGGAGGTGTGGGAAGAGAGTTCTACACTGCAACGGGAGGGGAGGGAGGTGTGGGAGGAGAGTGCTGCACTGTAACGGGAGAGGGAGGGAGGTGTGGGAGGAGAGTTCGACACTGTAACGGGAGGGGAGGGAGGTGTGGGAGGAGAGTTCTACACTGTAACGGGAGGGGAGGGAGGTGTGGGAGGAGAGTTCTACACTGTAACGGGAGGGAGGGAGGTGTGGGAGGAGAGTTCTACACTGTAACGGGAGGGGAGGGAGGTGTGGGAGGAGAGCTCTACACTGTAACGGGAGGGGAGGGAGGTGTGGGAGGAGAGTTATACACTGTAACGGGAGGGGAGGGAGGTGTGGGAGGAGAGTTATACACTGTAATGGGACTGGAGGGTGGTGTGGGAGGAGAGTGCTGCACTGTAACGGGAGAGGGAGGGAGGTGTGGGAGGAGAGTTCTACACTGCAACGGGAGGGGAGGGAGGTGTGGGAGGAGAGTGCTGCACTGTAAAGGGAGAGGGAGGGAGGTGTGGGAGGAGAGTCTGCACTGTAACGGGAGGGGAGGGAGGTGTGGGAGGAGAGTTCTACACTGCAACGGGAGGGGAGGGAGGTGTGGGAGGAGAGTTCTACACTGCAACGGGAGGGGAGGGAGGTGTGGGAAGAGAGTTCTACACTGCAACGGGACGGGAGGGAGGTGTGGGAAGAGAGTTCTACACTGCAACGGGAGGGGAGGAAGGTGTGGGAGGAGAGTGCTGCACTGTAACGGGAGAGGGAGGGAGGCAGGTGTGGGAGGAGAGTGCTGCACTGTAACGGGAGAGGGAGGGAGGTGTGGGTGGAGAGTGCTGCACTGTAATGGGAGAGGGAGGTAGGTGTGGGAGGAGAGTTCTACACTGTAACGGGAGGGGAGGGAGGTCTGGGAGGAGAGTGCTGCACTGCAACGGGAGAGGGAGGGAGGTGTGGGAGGAGAGTTCTACACTGTTACGGGAGGGGAGGGAGGTGTGGGAGGAGAGTTCTACACTGTAACGGGAGGGGAGGAGAGTTCTACACTGTAACGGGAGGGGAGGAGAGTTCTACACTGTAACGGGAAGGGAGGGTGGTGTGGGAGAAGAGTGCTGCACTGTAACGGGAAGGGAGGGTGGTGTGGGAGAAGAGTGCTGCACTGTAACGGGAGGGGAGGGAGGTGTGGGAGGAGAGTTATACACTGTAACGGGACTGGAGGGTGGTGTGGGAGGAGAGTGCTGCACTGTAACGGGAGAGGGAGGGAGGTGTGGGAGGAGAGTTCTACACTGCAGCGGGAGGGGAGGGAGGTGTGGGAGGAGAGTGCTGCACTGTAACGGGAGAGGCAGGGAGGTGTGGGAGGAGAGTCTACACTGTAACTGGAGGGGAGGGAGGTGTGGGAGGAGAGTTCTACACTGCAACGGGAGGGGAGGGAGGTGTGGGAAGAGAGTTCTACACTGCAACGGGAGGGGAGGGAGGTGTGGGAGGAGAGTGCTGCACTGTAACGGGAGAGGGAGGGAGGCAGGTGTGGGAGGAGAGTGCTGCACTGTAATGGGAGAGGGAGGGAGGTGTGGGTGGAGAGTGCTGCACTGTAACGGGAGAGGGAGGGAGGTGTGGGAGGAGAGTTCTACACTGTAACGGGAGGGAGGTGTGGGAGGAGAGTTCTACACTATAACGGGAGGGGAGGGAGGTCTGGGAGGAGAGTGCTGCACTGTAACGGGAGAGGGAGGGAGGTGTGGGAGGAGAGTTCTACACTGTTACGGGAGGGGAGGGAGGTGTGGGAGGAGAGTTCTACACTGTAACGGGAGGGGAGGAGAGTTCTACACTGTAACGGGAAGGGAGGGTGGTGTGGGAGGAGAGTGCTGCACTGCAACGGGAGAGGGAGGGAGGTGTGGGAGGAGAGTTCTTCACTGTAACGGGAGGGGAGGGATGTGTGGGAGGAGAGTTCTACACTGCAACAGGAGGGGAGGGAGGTGTGGGAGGAGAGTGCTGCACTGTAACGGGAGAGGGAGGGAGGTGTGGGAGGAGTGCTGCACTGTAACGGGAGAGGGAGGGAGGTGTGGGAGGAGAGTGCTGCACTGTAACGGGAGAGGGAGGGAGGTGTGGGAGGAGAGTTCTACACTGTAACGGGAGGGAGGGAGGTGTGGGAGGCGAGTGCTGCACTGTAACGGGAGAGGGAGGGAGGTGTGGGAGGAGAGTTTTGCACTGTAACGGGAGGGGAGGGAGGTGTGGGAGGAGAGTGCTGCACAGTAATTGGAGGTTGCAGAGCAAGGATGAGACAAAAAAAAGAGAGCGGGGTGGGGGTCGGGGGAGTTACCAGATCTAGTGGAGGTGTGCGCTCCACCAAGTGCCCTTCTGGTTCTTAATGTGATGGAAGTGGAGAACAGCTGTTCGCACGTGCAGCAAGATCCAAACATTGTTATGAGAGGAAAAGTGACATTGTTCACTGTGTTGTTCGTAAGTAAAAGTTCATTTCCAAGTTTCCACAATGAGGTTATCCTCCCGTCATCACGTGGTAACTTCTTCAGGTTTGTCCAGGTGTGTCGCTTTACCAATTCCCGACTTACACACAGGTGGACTCTGATTGAACGATATCTCAACAAAATAAACTCAATGAAACTCCACACTCAGGAATACAGCACAAGCCAGAGATACGGTTGGAGTACAGACATGGGCCGAATAAACAACAAGGTGTCCCTGCCTCGGGCCTGGTTTGAGGCTCTTCGAGCCCCTTGGAGTCGGACAAGACACAGAAACGGATCACCATCTGCAGGCTGCTTGGAATAAAGCAGCAAGTACAATGTTGTTGTTGTTCGGGTGGTGAAAATAAACTGAACTTGCGCCTGCTCCGGGGCCTAGGCCATCCTGCCAGTACACTGAGCCTGTACTCGTGATGAAAAGATAAAATCAATCAACGTTGTGGGAAAACCCGCGGGAAATACCTTTGTCGACTTTTACTGAACAATCGAAACATCTTGATGGATAAAATAAATCCCTGGTTAATCCTGAAGAGGATAAAGTTCGGAATTCTCAAACGCGCCATCTTCACGGTTTTCCGTTCACAGCGAACTCAGTCAGAACAGGTTGCCAAGACAACGCGTCATTGTGACATGACCGCGTCATTGTGACATCAAACGTGGAGTCACTCACATGCCCCCCGCCCTCTCAATGACAATGACAATGACGAGTTGAAGTGCAGTAACTATCGTTGATTCGAACTCGTGTCGGTGAGGAGAAAACACCAGAACGTTCGATCCGTGATTGTTTCCCTCGGGGCGAGCCACACGTGATCGTGATTAAACCCTCTTCATGAAATATTTTATTAAATGTAAAACTTCCATTATCAACGTCCTGATGATGACTCTGTGTGTCTGGTGTGTTCCCTTGGATGATCGAATCTCTCATTTATTTCAAAAAAATCTTCATATTTCACCGTTAAACCTGACGGTGTGTTCAGTGCAGCGTTGTTTTGTATGACGTCATGACGTAACGAGGGTCTGCGCAGAATTAACTGCTCCTTCACTGAAACATCGACATGAAGGGGAGGGAGAGGGAAAGGGGAAGGGGGAGGGGAAGGGGAGGGAGAGGGAGAGGGAAAGGGGAAGGGGAGGGAGAGGGAGAGGGAAAGGGGAGGGGAAGGGGAAGGGGAGGGAGAGGGAAAGGGGAGGGGAAGGGGAGGGAGAGGGAAAGGGGAGGGGAAGGGGAGAGAGAGGGAAAGGGGAGGGAAGGGGAGGGAGAGGGAAAGGGGAGGGGAAGGGGAGGGAGAGGGAAAGGGGAGGGGAAGGGGAGGGAGAGGGAAAGGGGAGGGAAGGGGAGGGAGAGGGAAAGGGGAGGGGAAGGGGAGGGAGAGGGAAAGGGGAGGGGAAGGGGAGGGAGAGGGAAAGGGGAGGGGAAGGGGAGGGGAAGGGGAGGGAAAGGGGAGGGGAAGGGGAGGGAAAGGGGAGGGGAAGGGGAGGGAAAGGGGAGGGGAAGGGGAGGGAAAGGGGAGGGGAAGGGGAGGGGAAGGGGAGGGAAAGGGGAGGGAAAGGGGAGGGAAGGGAAGGGGAGGGAAAGGGGAGGGGAAGGGAAGGGGAGGGAAAGGGGAGGGAGAGGGAAAGGGGAGGGAAGGGGAGGGAGAGGGAAAGGGGAGGGAAAGGGGAGGGAAAGGGGAGGGGAAGGGAAGGGGAGGGAAAGGGGAGGGAGAGGGAAAGGGGAGGGAAGGGGAGGGGAAGGGGAGGGAGAGGGAAAGGGGAGGGGAAGGGGAGGGAGAGGGAAAGGGGAGGGAAGGGGAGGGAAAGGGGAGGGGAAGGGGAGGGAAAGGGGAGGGGAAGGGGAGGGAAAGGGGAGGGGAAGGGGAGGGAGAGGGAAAGGGGAGGGGAAGGGGAGGGAGAGGGAAAGGGGAGGGGAAGGGGAGGGAGAGGGAAAGGGGAGGGGAGGGAGAGGGAAAGGGGAGGGGAAGGGAGGGAGAGGGAAAGGGGAGGGGAAGGGGAGGGAGAGGGAAAGGGGAGGGAGAGGGAAAGGGGAGGGAAGGGGAGGGAGAGGGAAAGGGGAGGGGAAGGGGAGGGAGAGGGAAAGGAGAGGGGAAGGGAGAGGGAGAGGGAAAGAGGAGGGGAAGGGGAGGGAGAGGGAAAGGGGAGGGGGAGAGGGAAAGGGGAGGGGAAGGGGAGGGAGAGGGAAAGGGGAGGGGAAGGGAGGGAGAGGGAAAGGGGAGGGAAGGGGAGGGAGAGGGAAAGGGAGGGAAGGGGAGGGAGAGGGAAAGGGGAGGGAAGGGGAGGGAGAGGGAAAGGGGAGGGGAAGGGGAGAGAGAGGGAAAGGGGAGGGGAAGGGGAGGGAGAGGGAAAGGGGAGGGGAAGGGGAGGGAGAGGGAAAGGGGAGGGGAAGGGGAGGGAAAGGGAGGGGAAGGGGAGGGAGAGGGAAAGGGGAGGGGAAGGGGAGGGAGAGGGAAAGGGGAGGGGAAGGGAGGGAGAGGGAAAGGGGAGGGGAAGGGGAGGGAAAGGGGAGGGGAAGGGGAGGGAGAGGGAAAGGGAGGGGAAGGGGAGGGAGAGGGAAAGGGGAGGGGAAGGGGAGGGAGAGGGAAAGGGGAGGGAAGGGGAGGGAGAGGGAAAGGGAGGGGAAGGGGAGGGAGAGGGAAAGGGGAGGGGAAGGGGAGGGAGAGGGAAAGGAGAGGGGAAGGGAGAGGGAGAGGGAAAGAGGAGGGGAAGGGGAGGGAGAGGGAAAGGGGAGGGGGAGAGGGAAAGGGGAGGGGAAGGGGAGGGAGAGGGAAAGGGGAGGGAAGGGGAGGGAGAGGGAAAGGGGAGGGAAGGGGAGGGAGAGGGAAAGGGGAGGGGAAGGGGAGGGAGAGGGAAAGGGGAGGGGAAGGGGAGGGAGAGGGAAAGGGGAGGGGAAGGGGAGAGAGAGGGAAAGGGGAGGGGAAGGGGAGGGAGAGGGAAAGGGGAGGGAAGGGGAGGGAGAGGGAAAGGGGAGGGGAAGGGAGGGAAAGGGGAGGGGAAGGGGAGGGAGAGGGAAAGGGAGGGGAAGGGGAGGGAGAGGGAAAGGGGAGGGAAGGGGAGGGAGAGGGAAAGGGGAGGGGAAGGGGAGGGAAAGGGGAGGGAAGGGGAGGGAGAGGGAAAGGGGAGGGGAAGGGGAGGGAGAGGGAAAGGGGAGGGGAAGGGGAGGGAGAGGGAAAGGGGAGGGAAGGGGAGGGAGAGGGAAAGGGGAGGGGAAGGGGAGGGAGAGGGAAAGGGGAGGGAAGGGAGGGAGAGGGAAAGGAGAGGGGAAGGGAGAGGGAGAGGGAAAGAGGAGGGAAGGGGAGGGAGAGGGAAAGGGGAGGGGGAGAGGGAAAGGGGAGGGGAAGGGAGGGAGAGGGAAAGGGGAGGGAAAGGGGAGGGGAAGGGGAGGGAGAGGGAAAGGGGAGGGGAAGGGAGGGAGAGGGAAAGGGGAGGGAAGGGGAGGGAGAGGGAAAGGGGAGGGAAGGGGAGGGAGAGGGAAAGGAGGGGAAGGGGAGGGAGAGGGAAAGGGGAGGGGAAGGAGAGGGAAAGGGGAGGGGAAGGGAGGGAGAGGGAAAGGGGAGGGGAAGGGGAGGGAGAGGGAAAGGGGAGGGGAAGGGGAGGGAGAGGGAAAGGGGAGGGGAAGGGGAGGGAGAGGGAAAGGGGAGGGGAAGGGAGGGAGAGGGAAAGGGGAGGGGAAGGGAGGGAGAGGGAAAAGGGGAGGGAGAGGGAAAGGGGAGGGGAAGGAGGGAGAGGGAAAGGGAGGGAGAGGGAAAGGGGAAGGGAAGGCGAGGGAGAGGGAAAGGGGAGGGGAAGGGGAGGGAGAGGGGAGGGTGGGAGGGGGAGGGAGAGGGGAGGGTGGGAGGGGAGGGAGAGGGGGAGAGGGGAGGGGAGGGGAGGGGAAGGGGAGGGGAGGGGAAGGGGAGGGAGAGGGGAAGGGGAGGGAGAGGGAAAGGGGAGGGGAAGGGGAGGGAGAGGGAAAGGGGAGGGAAGGGGAGGGAGAGGGAAAGGGGAGGGGAAGGGAGGGAGAGGGAAAGGGAGGGGAGGGAGAGGGGAGGGGAAGGGGAGGGAGAGGAGAGGGGAAGGGGAGGGAGAGGGGGAGGGAGAGGGGAGGGAGAGGGGGAGGGAGAGGGAGGGAGAGGGGAGGGAGAGGGGAGGGAGAGGGAGAGGGAGGGTGGGAGGGAGGGAGAGGGGAGGGTGGGAGGGGAGGGGGAGGGAGAGGGGAGGGTGGGAGGGGGAGGGGGAGGGAGGGGGGGAGGGAGAGGGGAGAGGGGAGGGAGGGAGGGGGAGGGAGAGGGGGAGGGGAGGGGGAGGGAGAGGGGAGAGGGGAGGGGAGGGAGAGGGGAGGGAGAGGGGAGGGTGGGAGGGGAGGGAGAGGGAAGGGGAGGGGGAGGGAGAGGGAGGAGGAGGGAGGGGGAGGGGGAGGGAGAGGGGAGAGGGGAGGGGGAGGGAGAGGGGAGGGAGAGGGGAGGGAGAGGGGAGGGGAAGGGGAGGGGGAGGGAGAGGGGAGGGAGAGGGGAGGAAGAGGGGAGGGGAGGGGGAGGGAGAGGGGAGGGGGGAGGTAGAGGGGAGGGGGGAGGGGAGGGAGAGGGGAGGGGAGGAGGGAGAGGGGAGGGGAGAGGGAAAGGGAAGGGAGGGGAGAGGGAAAGGGGAGGGGAGAGGGAAAGGGGAGGGGAGAGGGAAAGGGGAGGGGAGAGGGAAAGGGGAGGGGAAGGGGAGGGGGAGGGAGAGGGAAAGGGGAGGGAAGGGAGAGGGAAAGAGGAGGGAAAGGGAAGGGAGAGGGAAAGGGGAGGGGAGGGAGAGGGAAAGGGGAGGGGAGAGGGAAAGGGGAGGGGAGAGGGAAAGGGAGGGGAGAGGGAAAGGGGAGGGAAAGGGGAGGGGGAGGGAGAGGGAAAGGGGAGGGAAGGGAGAGGGAAAGAGGAGGGAAAGGGGAGGGAGAGGGAAAGGGGAGGGGGAGGGAGAGGGAAAGGGGAGGGGAGGGAGAGGGAAAGGGGAGGGGAGGGAGAGGGAAAGGGGAGGGGGAAGGGGAGGGGGAAGGGGAGGGGGAAGGGAGGGGGAGGGAGGGAGAGGGAAAGGGAGGAGAGGGAAAGGGGAGGGAGAGGGAAAGAGGGAGGGGAAGGGGAGGGAGAGGGAAAGGGGAGGGGAAGGGGAGGGAGACGGAAAGGGGAGGAAATGGGAGGGAGAGGGAAAGGGGAGGGAAATGGGAGGGAGAGGGAAAGGGGAGGGGGAGGGAGAGGGAAAGGGGAGGGAGGGAGAGGGAAAGGGGAGGGGGAAGGGGAGGGGGAAGGGGAGGGGGGAAGGAGGGGAGGGAGAGGGAAAGGGGAGGAGAGGGAAAGGGGAGGGGAGGGAGAGGTGAGGGGAAGGGGAGGGAGAGGGGAGGGGAAGGGGAGGGAGAGGGGAGGGAGAGGGGAGGGAGAGGGGAGGGTGGGAGGGTGGGAGGGGGGAGAGGGAGGGGAGGGAGAGGGGAGGGTGGGAGGGGAGGGGAGGGAGAGGGGAGGGTGGGAGGGGAGGGGAGGGAGGGGGAGGGAGAGGGGAGGGTGGGAGGGGAGGGGGAGGGGAGGGGGAGGGAGAGGGGAGAGGGGAGGGGAGGGGAGGGGAGGGAGAGGGGAGAGGGGAGGGGAGGGAGAGGGGAGGGAGAGGGGAGGGAGAGGGGAGGGTGGGAGGGGAGGGAGAGGGGAGGGAGAGGGAAGGGGAGGGGAGGGGAGGAGGGAGGGGAGGGAGGGGGAGGAGGGAGGAGGGAGGGGGGAGGGAGAGGGGAGGGGAGGGAGGGGGAGGGAGAGGGGAGGGGGAGGGAGGGGAGGGAGAGGGGAGGGGAGGGAGGGGAGGGAGAGGGGAGGGGAGGGAGAGGGGAGAGGGGAGGGGGAGGGAGAGGGGAGGGGGAGGGAGAGGGGAGAGGGGAGGGGAGGGAGAGGGGAGGGAGAGGGGAGGGGGAAGGGGAGGGGGGAGGGGAGGGAGAGGGGAGGAAGAGGGGAGGAAGAGGGAGGGGGAGGAGAGGGAAAGGGGAGGGAGAGGGAAAGGGGAGGGGAAGGGGAGGGAGAGGGAAAGGGGAGGGAAGGGGAGGGAGAGGGAAAGGGGAGGGAAATGGGAGGAAGGGGATGGAGTGTGAGGGGAGGGAGAGGGGAGGGAGAGGGGAGGGAGTGGGGAGGGAGTGAGAGGGGAGGGAGTGGGGAGGGAGTGGGGAGGGGGAGGTAGAGGGGAGGGGGAGGGGGAGGTAGAGGGGAGGGGAGGGGAGGGAGAGGGGAGGGGGAGGGAGAGGGGAGGGGGAGGGAGAGGGGAGGGGAGAGGGAAAGGGGAGGGGAAGGGGAGGGAGAGGGAAAGGGGAGGGGAAGGGGAGGGGGAGGGGAAGGGGAGGGAAAGGGGAAGGGGAGGGAGAGGGAAAGGGGAGGGAAAGGGAAAGGGGAGGGAAAGGGGAGGGGAAGGGAGAGGGAAAGGGGAGGGAGGGAGAGGGAAAGGGGAGGGGAGAGGGAAAGGGGAGGGGAGAGGGAAAGGAGGGGAGAGGGAAAAAGGGGAGGGGAAGGGGAGGGAGAGGGAAAGGGGAGGGAAAGGGGAGGGAAGGGGAGGGGGAGGGGAAGGGGAGGGAAAGGGGAAGGGGAGGGGAGGGAAAGGGGAAGGGGAGGGAGAGGGAAAGGGGAGGGAAAGGGGAGGGGAAGGGAGAGGGAAAGGGAGGGGAGGGAGAGGGAAAGGGGAGGGAGGGAGAGGAAAGGGGAGGGAGGGAGAGGGAAAGGGAGGGGAGGGAGAGGGAAAGGGGAGGGAGGGAGAGGGAAAGGGGAGGGAAGGGAGAGGGAAAGAGGAGGGAAAGGGGAGGGAGAGGGAAAGGGAGGGGAGGGAGAGGGAAAGGGGAGGGGAGGGAGAGGGGAGGGGGAGGGAGAGGGAAAGGGGAGGGGGAAGGGGAGGGGGAAGGAGGGGGAAGGGGAGGGGGAAGGGGAGGGGGAGGGAGGGAGAGGGAAAGGGGAGGAGAGGGAAAGGGGAGGGAGAGGGAAAGGGGAGGGGAAGGGGAGGGAGAGGGAAAGGGGAGGGAAGGGGAGGGAGAGGGAAAGGGGAGGGAAATGGGAGGGGAAGGGGATGGAGTGTGAGGGGAGGGAGAGGGGAGGGAGAGGGGAGGGAGTGGGGAGGGAGTGAGAGGGGAGGGAGTGGGGAGGGAGTGGGGAGGGAGTGGGGAGGGAGTGAGAGGGGAGGGAGTGGGGAGGGAGTGAGAGGGGAGGGAAAGGGGAGGGAGTGTGAGGGGATGAAAAGGGGAGGGAGTGTGAGGGGAAGGAAAGGGGAGGGAGTGTGAGGAGAGGCAAAGGGGAGGGCGTGTGAGGGGAGGGAAAAGGGAGGGAGTGTGAGGGGAAGGAAAAGGGAGGGAGTGTGAGGGGAGTGAAAAGGGAGGGAGTGTGAGGGGAGTGAAAAGGGAGGGAGTGTGAGTGGAGGGAAAGGGGAGGAATTTGTGAGTGTGAGGGGAGGGAACGGGAGACCGAATCCTCATTGTTTCCCTGAAAAAGAACAATACTCTTTAATCCACAACTCAGTGAGTCCAAATGTGCTGAACCAGATATCATACACAATCTCCATTTATACAAATATTCCCTTCAAATCACTTGCATGACAATTGATCCTTCACCCAACACCACATAAAACAACGAAATACAAGAGTGAAGTCGATGTGACACCATCGTAAATCCCAACACTTCCCACCTAAATGAAGGTTGAAATTTGGGAAAACGTTCCACCAAGATTGACCAAATACCAAATTCTGAGTTTACAAATTTTCCGTTTTGACCCCTGTGACCATAAGTCCTTCCTTCATACTTCATACTGTTGTGGTTCCGGGTATTGGTGGAGAGCACGACCGCTCGGCAGAGCAGTGGAGTCGGCTCCACCGAACACACCGGAATTTAGGTCATGATCCTCGGATAAGTCCGAAAGGCACGGCCCCTTACAGGACCATGAATCACCAATAATTCGACCGCGTGGGGTAGGGTTAATTAACAACTTCAATATACCTAAGTACCCACGTGGCAAAGCTTACCGGGGAATTCACACCCTCAGCTAGGCTCGGGTGGAACGAGCCGTGACCGTGCTCGAACCGTGTGTAACCCGGACGGATGGTTTCCGAGGCCTGTCGGTCCATTTGAACAATTTGCCGCTTCACTATTTCCCAACACGCACCATGCTAAGCCAATGAAAGAAACACAGAAACGAGCTGGTACATTCAACAAAAGGGATATTTATTTAAAATAATAATTGGGGAGGGGAACACAGAGCAGAGTTATTGTGAATACAGAAAGGTATCAAATATACAAGAAATTCCTCAAACAATTCTACTTAGAGACAGGGCCCACGGACACAAACACGCACACAAAAATACCCAGAAAGAGATGGACTTTGAGGTCTTTATTGCCCCTTCAGCTCGGAGGGAAGACGAGCTGAGGGAAGAGAACGTGCCGGTTACCTGGCCGCTTTCACACGGCTGGACGACCGCACCTTCCTGGAGCACCAGTCGCCAAAGAAACGGACCAGGGCAGCCGAACCCAGAGGAGGCGAGACGAGGTGATCTCCCATGATGAGATGGTCGACCGCTTGTTGTAATGCGCCAGACGAGACGCCTCGAATGCGCGGGATCCAGGCAGCCGCAGTTGCAGACAGAAGCGCCTCGAGCAGACGGGACGCACTCCTCAATTCTCTTTCGTCGTCCTTTTTGGGGCGCAGTCCGCTGCCCCCTCGCCTGCTCCCCTTGGGTGGACGTGTCGCAGCTCCGCCTTCTTGAGAAGGACCGCCCCGGCTTTGGTCCGTGCGTCGCCCATTGGGCAGAAAACGACGCATGCCCTTATTTGGAGCCAAACCAGAACGAAACGCTTCGTGACCATATTTGGTGCGAAATCCACACTGCTTGGGATATGGAATTCTGCCCACACACACGCCCACATGCCGGCAAACGCACGAAGAATGCCGCGAGCAGAGTTTTGTTGTTGTTGTTGTTGTTGGGGTAAACATCCTATCCATAAAATAACTGCGCAGTGCACGTACACTTAATCACCAATTAAACATAGGACGGGACCCTACCTTGAAACACATACTTACCGATATAACTGATCTATATGACCTGGCTGTTGTGCGAAGTAAGCTTCCAAATTCGCAACAATACGTCCTCCAATGTTGATCACAAGGACAAAATTTCATGAAGAAATGTTTAAAATGTTCCCGTAATTGAATGTTTTGGTGTTTGACCTTCTCACCTCATCAGGGTAGTGCTAAGAATGAGACTGCACTCACAGCTTCTTGCCAAGTGATGATCATAACTACCAAGTTTGGTGAATTTCTTTCTAACCGTTTAGGAGAAAGAGTGGCGGATGGACAGACACAGACACAGACACAGACAGACAAACAGAGCCAATTACGAAAAAGCGTGTGGATAATCAGTAAATAAATTGATTAATTTAATTAATGAGGCTCCCAGCGTTGGCCAATGATTCATCAGCATGACGTCCTTTGATTGGACGGCCCTTAAATTGATCTATCACCCCTTAGGTAAACCAACAGGGTCCAACATGACCATTTACATCACGGTCAAAATTCAAAGGTAACCCCCCAACCCCCCAACCAGGGTGAGGTTTAATCCTCCCACCAAGCGTTTCCACCCAACGTGAGCGGACGTTGTTTTCACCCCTGTTGTTGTCTGTGAACACAATATCTCAAAAATTTGTGGCCGGATTCAGACGAAACGACATGGATGAGTTGGGTGAGGGAGGAGAACACTCCGATTACATTTTGGTTCAGGTCTGAATCCAGATCCGATTTATCAGTGGATACAAAACGTGAACTGTTCAGCCTGGCAGAGGTCCGCGCTCCACCGAGTGCCGTCCAAGTTTTTTCTGTTCCCATCGATCTGTTTCGAGTTCAAGAGCGATGACCATCAGGTGAAGTCTACCTGTCCAGTCGGCGCAATGACGTCGAGTATTATAACACACAGTAAATCTCATTTCTACACAAATGACTCGACCAAGTCACGAGTTTGTGACCTCTGGACCGTCCAGTCGTCCGCCCACAACTACTTTTAACACCTCAACGCCAGTCTGGACTGGTTGTTGTGGTGATACGTACATATCGGAGGTGCTCTCGGGTGTCCGGGTGTGGAACCTCCATCTTGACCGAGTGCTGTTCGGTGTGTGCATTTAACCCGATTGGATGTGAGCCTGACTGCAGTATCTTCTGAACAAATATCAGTACTTGTTTGCTCATTGAATCCACATGTTTGCAACTGAAACCAATCAATTGCAACATTATATTCATTCATACTTCACCATCACGTGTGCAAATGGAAATTGATAAATCTTTCAATCATCTATCAGATCTCAATCATGAACAAAAAGGGGCCACAGGTGAACTCTCAGTTGTCTGAGAGAAATGGAGTGGGTATGAGAGGAACAGGAAGAACACTATCAAATGAGACATAAGCAACCATCGTTGATCAAGTCATGAAGAATGGACTGACCATGAGAGAGAAGCTGGGCAGTGGGTGAAACCCAATCTCAGTGTACACCTCTACACTGTCTGTTGTGTCTTGTACTGCAAGGTCAGGTAAGGGAGCATGTGCCGAAGCAGCGCTGCATCCACTTTCCGCCGGTACTCCAGGGACCTCCGTCTTGCCATCCCCCAGGCAGATGCCTGGCCAATCCCCATCTCCTTGAGATGCCGATCAACCTGCTGCAACCACGTGGTCGGCCCATTGGCCTCCTCCACTCACGAGGCTCCCTTGCTGAGAGAATCTGGTGAGCAGGATCAGCATCAGGAAAACGAGCCACATGACCATACAGCCGCAGCTGACTCTCACGGACGATACAGGTAACAAATCTCATTTGAGTCTTTCTCAGCAACCACTCGTTGGACACAAAGTCCGACCAGCGATCGCCTGGAAATGAGTCGAACATAGTGTCACTGCATCTCACAGCATTCTCAGTACCAGAGTATCGTTCAGACATCAGATTGATCAGTTTCGGTGGCACCCCACGAAGACCGAGAATCCTCCAGAGGGCTTCCGGATTCATTGAATCAAACGGTTTGCAGAGATCAACAAGCTGCAAGCATCTCCTGCAGAAACTCTCGTCTGTGTTTGCTGAGGACTATAAGCAATTGAGAAAATATATTTTTTTGGTGTCATTTAGTTTTCACTCAACTGCAGATTGTATTCCCATCTGTCAACATTCAATCTATTTTTGGAATTGAAAGAAACCCTCCTTCTAATGGCAGAAGACGACTCTTCACAGAACAACAGGTGACTGCAATCGGGGACGTGGTCATTGCAAACAATGCCATCCATCGAAAAGACATTCAGAGCAGGATCATTCAGGACAATGATATCCATTTCCTTGTATTATCCATGCCACTGTAGTTTGGTAATGACTGACCATGTCCTCGAGAGAAACCAATTTAAAAGCAAGTGCACAGGGACAGGAACACTGAAAGGGTAAAGAAGATCTGGTATCTACGATATTGGTTACACTAACAATGTGGAGTTTACTGTAATCTTTATATTGCATAATCTGTGATACTCGTTTTTTTCCAAACAACAATGGAGCTTGATGTCAGTCTTGCTCCACATGAATATGCATTTGTGGATGAGGCTGCTTTCAATTTGAGCAAAAAAAAACATGTGGACAAAATATTGGTAATCGAGCCACAGTTGATGTCCCGAGTCAGCGTGGAGGAAATGGAGGAGAATAATGTGTGCTGCCATTTGTAGAAACGGTGTGATCTCCCATAATGCCACCAGGGTCCCATAATAGCACAGCATGCTTGCTGGTGTTCCGAGATTCAATGTATGAAAGTCTTATCCCCTGAGAAGAGAGTGGTGGAAGAGCCAGAGCTAACAAACCTTTTCGTTGCGTGGGATAATGTCAGCTTCCACCACTCTCTGCTTGTCCGAGGGCAGTTCGAAGCTTGTGCACACTCCTCAATGGTGTTCCTCCCACCATACTCCCCTCCGGTTGTCATTTTTTATTTTCCCACCGAGCATATTGCAAAACGTATGACCGTAATCTCCATGAGCAGGCAACACTTCTCCAGGCCAGGGAGGAGGCACGTCAAGACATCACTGCAGATGCAAGTCAAGAGTGGCTTCGCCATGCAAGAAACTTTTTTTCCAGCATGTTTGACCACAGGAAACATTCTGTGCGATGTTGATGGGAACATATGGCCTTGCAGAAATCAAAGGCTGGATGCTCAATAAGCGTATGACCGTAATCCCCAAGAGCACGCAACACTTCTACAATCCCTCTTTTTCGTTCAAAAAGTTGTTTCAATTGTAATTATAGCAAAGTATGATTTTTATGGACAAGGTTTCAGTGATGTCTGTGTCATCTGGGGCTAAGTCGACTGAAAACAAAAGAAGATACACACTTTTGGTAACATGTATTGTCACGTGACACAATAATTCCCAATAGAGTAAGAAGAGTAAACAGGCAGAAATGGGATTAAGAAATAATTAATGAAAAAAGGGTAAACATTCTGATGTTCATATTTTGAATTTACTGCACCTTTGTGAAATGGTTGATAATGTGAGATTTTCGTTTGATGACAAATCGATGATTTTCATGAGAGTCGTTGATTTTCGCGTGTATTTTCAGATGTGACGACATCATTGCATTTTGCAAAGGATTGTTGAAGTTTTGCAAACGACAGGACCATTTTGATTCGTGTGTTAACCGTTTTGGTATCGTCGAGTATTTTCATGAAATGTGTTTGGGCGATTGAGAAAAACTAACACCAAAAAAATTTAAACGACTGCAAGACTTTAATCAAATGACGGAGCAAGAATTAGGAGAACGAGCACACGAACCGTGAGGTGGTTGAGTCACCACCCCTTACAGTGACGCACACACACACACGGATACTTTGAGACCGAGTAGGGTCTCAAACAAGGAGTTTCAGAAGGATGAGGAATGTCATGGCAGTGGGTGGAGTCATCAGCCAAGAGAGAAATGGGATTTTCCAGAGTCAGAGAGATCATTGATGAAGATCAGGAATAGGACTGGGCCCAGAACACTGCCTTGGGGCACTCCAGCCTTGACAACGAGAGGAGATGAAGGGATGCCGTCCAGTCGAGTCCCGATGAGAGCCACACGTTGGCTACGAGAGTATAGAAAGTCAGGAAGCCATGTGTGGAGTTGGTCTTGGATGTCGTAGGCAGAGAGTTTGGAGAGTAATGAGGGATGCCAGACTGTATCAAAAGCGCCAGATATGTCGACAGGGAATGCCCTGATCTCATGTCTGACATTGAAGGCCTCCATCCATTGTTGGGTGAGTAGAAGCAGCATGTCCAAGGTAGAGTGACCTGGTCTGAAACCGAATTGGTGATCTGAGATGAGGTTGTTAGAGTAAAGGAATGATTTCATGTCAAAATCGATCATAGATTCCATGTCCTTGCTGATGATTGGAAGTAAGCTAATTGGTCTGTAGTTAAGGGGATCAGTTTTTGTACCTTTTTATGTAATGCTGTGATGTTGGTGGATTTCTAAGCAGATGGAAGATTACCTTGGGAAAATGATTGGATGAAAGGGGAGAGAGAGGATGTACAAGAGCCGCAGAGCAGGTTTTTAAGACACGTGAGCTAATGCCGTCCAGTCGAGTCCCAGAATCGGAGTCGACGGTTGAAAGAACCTTCTCCACCTTCTAAAGTACAAAAGTAACAGAGACTCCTGGATAGGTGGGTGGCTCCGACGGTGATGGATTGGTGGAGGGGGGGCAAGAGGAGGCTCCGACGGTGCAAGCAGGAGGTTAAGATGGGATGTGGCAGGACGTGGGTGAAGATGGTGGGAGGGGTGGGAAGGGAGTAAAGTCGGAGGGGATGGGATTGGGGGCAGGGCTGGGCAAGGAGAGGGGGGCCGATGGGAGGGCCAGGACGAGAGGAAGATGGGAGGGGGTGGTGTGGTGGGGAAGCTAAGAGGGGAAGCTCAGAATGGTGGGACAAGGAGCAGGCTGAGGGTTGGGGGAGGGGCAGGACGAGCGGGGAATCCGATAGGTTCCAATAATTTAATTGCATTAACATGATGTACATATCAAATTGAAACCATTTGTAATATTTTAAGACTAAAACTAGATAAACGACTGTTTTTTAATCATTTTTTTGAAAAAACTAGCAAATACAACCCATCACTTCGCTGACAGGGATATTAAGGGTGGGGGAGAAAGAGGGAGGGAGAGAGAGGAGGGAGGAGAGAGAGGAGGGAGGAGAGAGACAGGACAGCGGAGCTCGAAAGAGGGGAGGTGGGGAGAGCGACGCCTCACCAAGCGTTGCTCTACACTGCAGGGATGGGTGTGAGGAAGGGTGTGTGTGTGAGAGAGAGAGAGAGAGAGAGAGATAGAGAGATAGAGAGATAGAGAGATAGAGAGATAGAGAGATAGAGATAGAGATAGAGATAGAGATAGAGATAGAGATAGAGATAGAGATAGAGATAGAGATAGAGATAGAGAGAGAGAGAGAGAGAGAGAGAGAGAGAGAGAGAGAGAGAGAGAGAGAAAATGAGAGAGAGAGAGAGAAAATGAGAGAGAGAGAGAGAGAGAGAGAGAGAGAGAGAGAGAGAGAGAGACTTTTGAATTTTATTACAAAAGTATAAAATAAATTTTACAAACCATTTGTGAAAAAAGAAACAAATGTTAAAGAAACATTTTTAGGAAACAGAACATAAGCAATTCATGGATACATCAGAAGGAAAAAACAAGTGTTTCATTTGTAACACAACAAAGAACATTTTTCACACACCATTTATAAATAAAATCTTGCCCTTTCCCACACCTGCGATAGTGTAGGTACTCCAGGTGGATTTGAGAAGAAATGAAAGTTCTATAAGTCAAAATTATATCACAAGCTGAAAGATCACCACTTTCCACCTTCTTTTTTCTGGTTTTATAAATTGACATTTTCGCCTCAGTGATCAAAAAATTAACCACAACCAGACTTCCATCTATCTCTTTGTAAGTCCAACAAATTATGAACTGAAAGGAAATCTGACCCAATAAAGTGCTGGACAAAGGTCCTGGAAGAAGGAATGGCTGCAAAGAGGGGTTGTAAAAAATTGGTTCCTTCAGAAACATTGAGGTGGTCAAAGAACTGGTCTCACGACGCAGTGACAAAGCTTGCGAGGCATTGATGACACTGCAAGTACAGAGGAAGCGATGACACATCAATCTTTGGGAGGTCGAGAAAAAAAGCTCACGACCATATCCCAGCCGACCTGCTTGCTTCAGCACAGGTCAGGTCAGGTATGGGAGCATGTGCCAGAACAGCGCGTCGCTGCGTCCACTTTCCGCCGGTACTCCAGGGGCCTCCGTCCGGCCATCCCCCAGGCAGATGCCAGGCCCATCCCCATCTCCTTGAGATGATGGTCAACCTGCTGCAACCATGAGGCACGTGGTCGGCCCACTGGCCTCCTCCACTCATGAGACTCCCTCGCTGAGAGAATCTGGTGAGCAGGATCAGCGTCAGGAAAACGAGCCACATGTCCATACAGCCGCAGCTGACGCTCACGGACTATGCAGGTAACAAATCTCATCCGAGTCTCTCTCAGCAACCGCTCGTTGGACACAAAATCCGACCAGCGATAGCCAAGGATTCTCCGAAGAGACCTGGTACCAAAGGAATTAAGTCTCCATCTCAGATCCTTGGTCAAAGTCCAAGTCTCGCACCCATAGAGCAAGACTGGAAGTACCAAGGACCTGAAGACTCGGACTTTCGTCCTCCCGCACAGGTACCGGCAGCGCCACACCCCATGATCCAGTGAATCCATGACTCGCCAGGCCCGACCCAGACGTCTATTGACCTCCGGCTCACAACCTGCGGAGACATGAATATCACTGCCGAGGTAAGTGAATCTATCCACGACCTCAACATCCTCACCACAAACAGACACAGACAGGACAGCAGCATCCAAGATGTCACCGAAAGCCTGGATCTTTGTTTTGACCCAAGAAATCCGTAATCCCAACGGCTCCGACTCCTCATTCAGCACCTCGAGGGCCCCCAAGAGGATGTCTAAAGTCTCCGCAAAGATGACTGCATCATCTGCAAAATCAAGGTCCGAGATCTTGACATTGCCAAACGATGCACCGCAACTTGATCTCTCCGACATCCTCCCAAAAATCCAGTCCATACAAGTGCTGAAAAGTGTGGGGGCAAGTACACATCCCTGACGAACTCCAGTAACAACTGGAAATAAGTCAGAGGCGGTACCACCACACTTCACAGCACTCTCAGTACCAGAGTAGAGTTCAGACATCAGATCGATCAGTTTCGGTGGCACCCCACGAAGACCAAGAATCCTCCAGAGGACATCCCGATTCACTGAATCGAACGCTTTACAGAGATCAACATAGGCTGCAAGCAGCCCCTGCCGAAACTCTCGTCTGCGTTCAGTGAGGACACGAAGAGCAAGGATACGGTCAATCGTTGACCTCTTTGGTGTAAAGCCTGACTGCTCTGGACGCTGGTGCTCAAGCAGATGGTGGCGAACCCTATCAAGAATTATCCGAGCAAAGACCTTGCCCGGCACTGAGAGCAGCGTCACCCCTCGGTAGTTGTTGCAGTCTTGGCGATCACCCTTCCCTTTCCAGAGAGGGACAACAAGGCCCCTCTTCCAGTCAGTTGGGATGATGCCTGTGTTCCAGGCAGAGCACAAAACTGCATGCAACGACGCGAGTGCAGCATTTCCACCAGCCTTGAGAAGTTCAGCATGGATGCCACAGATCCCTGGAGCTTTGCCCCGTTTCAACTGGTTCACCGCAGCCCGTGTTTCCACAAGCGATGGTGGACCACAGTTGATTCGAGGGTCAGCAACAGGGATTGTAACACCCTTGACGTCCAACTCGACAGTTGGGGGATCAGCCTGGTACAACCGCTCAAAGTAACCGGCCCAGCGGGCCTTCACTTCAGACTCCTCTGTCAAGAGCCTACCACTCTCTGCTCGAACTGCAGTGCTCCGAGGGATGGGCTTGGATGAACGTAATGCGCGAATTCCCCTGTAAGCGGGACGAGAATCACCTGTCCACAGGTGATGCTCTACCCCTCACAGATTCCTCGCACATAGGCCTCCTTGTCCACCCTCAGTGCACGTACAGTTTTACGCCTCAGCTCCCTGAACAGCTCAGCTCTGCCATTCAGCCTGGCCCTGCGACTCTGGTCAATGGTATCCAGTGTCCCTTGAGAGACAAAATTCTTCTTTGCCCTGCGGTGAACTCCAAGGAATCCACCGGCAACATCAAGGACGGTGGTCTTGAAGGTGCTCCACAACTCTTCAGGACCCCCAAAGCACCCAGACCCCCAAGTGTCCACTCAGCCTGTTCGCAAACTCCTCAGCTACTCTCTCATCCCTGAGCTTGGCAACATCCAGCCTAGGCTGGGATGGTACCATTCTCCAGGATTTAAGATGCAGCTTTAGAGTTGCTACAACAAGCCTGTGGTCAGTATTGAGGAACTGAGCACTCCGGTAGACCCTGCAGTTCTGGATCATCCTCCAACGACCGTCAATGAGGACATGGTCAATCTCCTTTGCCACACCGCCAGCGTTGGAATACCAAGTCCAGCGATGAGCTTGTGGGCGCTGAAACCATGAGCCAGCCACCCTAAGTCCATGACTTCTTGCAAAGTCAAGGAACTTAGTGCTATTCTGGTTCGTAGTTCCTGACCCATGGGGACCAACACACACCTCATAACCATCCCTATCAGTTCCAGTCGATGCATTGAAATCCCCCAAGACTAGAAGTGTATCTCGTCTGGGGCACTGATCAACCACAGACTCGAGTGTGGCGTAGAATGCATCCTTCACGGTAAGATCACTCGCCTCAGTCGGAGCATAAATAGAGACCAGGGAAATGACACCTAAGGAGTGACGAATCCTTAATCTCATAATACGCTCGTTGACCGGTGTTACCTCAATTATCATTGGGGTCAGCTTATTGGACACAGCTACAGCAACTCCTTGGGTATGGTAACCATCAGAGCGACCAGACCAATAGTAGGTGTAACCACCCACCATTATCTCGCCGCAATCCGGTCTCCGAACCTCAGAGAGAGCTGCAATCCCGATGTCCAAACGCTTGAGCTCAGATGATAACAGAGACAGGTGATCATCCTCTCTTAGGGATAGGACATTCCAGGCACCCACCCGAAGGGACCGCCTCAGGTTAACCCAAGGAGACCGCCGTCTGGTGGACGACACCTCAGCACCACTCCGACACACTCTCCCGCAATCTGACCCAGGGATGTTACCCCGTGGTTTCCCTCCTATCAAAGATTGGGGGTCCCGAAGGCTTTGCCCCAACCCCATCATCCGGTGAGCTGCCCTGCGAAGGGAAGCTGCACAGGAGGTACTCCCACGGAGTGGGTTTTCAGATTTTTTAGCGTTTTTGCGTTTTGCGGAATGAGGCGTTTTACGGTGGCTGGAGTGCAAATCCTGCCACCAACCTCCTAATAAGAAGTAACCCAACTGCAGGAGGACGTCCGCAGACACAGTTGGGCACTAGATATGGATGGCCGTTGGCTCACAAGGAGCTCCTCCGCCCTTTGACAGGTTTTGTTTTTAATCCTGCTGGGTGTCCATATCCAAACACCCTCCTCACCAGAAAACCTGGTGGGGGAGACGGTTTAGTCGCCGACAACCCGACCATGGAACAGGTTAGTACAGGTTTACATGGTACCTGTAGCAGGTCACAGATCGAACCTGACCTGACAATAAATGTGCTTCAGCACACACAGGATTAAACTCTCCCAAAGCATGTGACTGTAAAGAAGCTTCTTTACGAAGAGAAGACGGAAAGTCACGAGCCTGCTGGTGATGTCAACAAGCCCCTGGCCCCTCTCATGACAAGGAAGGTTGAGGACACCTGGTCGGAGCCTGTGTTTAACACCCCAAACAAAATCAATCAATTGTTTCTGGGTGTTTTTGATGATCCACTCAGATGGCTGTCGTACCACAAACCTGTGCCACAGAGGGGAAGTGATCAAATTGTTAGCCACCAATACTCTACCATGGTAAGAAAGTCTACAAAGCAGCCCTCTCCATTTTTGGAGTTTGGAAAACACTTTAGTGGTTAATCCATCCCAGTTTTTTTGGATACATCAGGAATCACCAAGATGCACGCCCAAATGGTACACTCCATCATTCTTCCAGGACACATTTCCAGGGAGTGATGGGAAAGAAAAACTTGATGGTAGTCCAAAAAAGGAGGCATAACTCTTCGACCAGTTCACCTTTGCTGAACAAGAAACACCAAAATTTTCAAGAGGTTGAAGTAACTCGCATACATCGTCTTGGGTCTGAATTACAGCACAGACATCATCTGCATATGCTATAACTTTTACAGGAGGCTCATTTGGGGAAGCAGAGAACCCTGACAGTTTCTCCCGCAGCCGAAGTAAAAGGGGCTCAATGGAAAGTAAATAAAGAAGACCAGACAAGGGACAACCCTGCCTTATACCCCTCGATACAGAAATTTGAGAAATCAAACCATTGTTTATTTTAACCAAACCATACATATATTGTGATACAATAACTGAATATACGATATAAAAGTTGTACCAAATCCAAAACCCCTCAAAACTGCAAATAGATATTTGTGATCTATACTATTGAAGGCATGTTCTTGATCTATAAAAAATAAACCTATGCTTTTATGCAAACTCACACACGTCAGCAATATCACAAACAGCACCGATGACAGACAAAGAGACAGAGACAGAGACAGAGACAGAGAGACAGACAGAGACCGAGAGACAAGCCGGTAGACGCGATGGGTCGCCGAGCATGGAAACTATAAGATATAGAGCAAAATGGATGTCATATAGTGGATAGGGAATCACCTTAAGATTATGCATATCAAATCTCATCCAGTTCCATCGACTGATAACGACTCGGTATCCATTTAAATGAAAAGTACCGAAAATGCGGTTTGAAATTGGAAATCCCCAAAGTTCGAGGGGGTGCTGTGGGTGAACAAAGATCGAAATCAAAAATCCGGCTCGATCGTTTGTGCACAATGTATTCCAGACGATTAGTGTGAATTTTCATGACCATCCGACCATAACCCAAGGAGGAGTAGCATTTGGCACGAAGGCACCTCCAGCTCTCGCATATTATCGATTTTTGCACTAATTGACCTTTGACCCCTGACCTAAGCGAAATCGATCAATATGTCCTGAGGCAAAGTTGTAGTACTCATTGAGTGGCATGAACCTGCAAAGTTTCATTCGTATCGATGCACTCACCTGGTCCCTCGGGGGGCCTTCAATTTTTGCCAATTTTCGCGCATACCCTAATTGTAGGTTGCGCTGCGGGTAAAGTATTCCATATATCACAAAAAACGGAATATATTTGATAGAGCATCACCTGTAGATCATTCGTCCCAAATTTCATAACACTACGTGGGATAATGGCTTTCGGAATTGATTTCGCGTGAACGGTACCGATTTTGAAGGTTTTTCAGTTGTTGCTGGGGAACCAAAGCGTCCCTAGCAACGATCACAATTTCCAAAGCACTAGGTCACAAGATGTACCTACCACCCGAGTTTAGTCAAAATCTGCCCACGTTTACTACCAATTATGCTGATGACAAATGAACAAACATCCAAGCAAACAGACAGAATTACTGACAATAAGGCTCACCTATTTCGGCGACCCAACAGAGACAGAGAGACAGAGACAGAGACTTTTGTATGCCGTTATTTATACAAGCTTAGAAAAAACAGTTACACATAAATATACAAAACAAGACAAAAAAACAAAGGTCAAGCACACAGCTAAAATGAAATGATAAGATCATTGTGGTCTACTTTACACAAAGCATTCCTGTGACACAGTTTCTGCTTCAACATTTCAAGATTATTAATATTTTGGTGAAAATAAAATTCTGCAGGTAATCTGGCCACGGCAAGGGACTTAAAAAGAGTAAAAACATTGTAATCAGCATCAGGGTTTGCAAGAAGTTTAGCTTTCCTTGTTTTTCGATTGCTAATTTCCCTTCAGCTATTATAAAATTGGCGAGAGCAAATTCAACATGACACTTGGAATTTAGCGGAAATCCAAAAATAAAAGTACGTAAAGAAAGTACAATGTTCATACAACAGCACAATTGTGATAAAAAGGTAAAAAGTGGGGTTAGTCTTGCACAGTCAACATTGGCATGATATAAACCTTTAGAGACCATACAAAAGGGATGCAAAACGGAATGTAAAACATTAAAATGATGAAATAAAACATCCGTAAGTAAATGAACATATTCATATAAATCATATGAACAATTCTCCAAGAGATATCACCAGTCGATTTTACAATCGGTGGGGCTTACATGGAAGCCCATTGTGGGCACAGGGGGGGGGGGCCCGGAGGCAACAACCCCTTCCATCGGGATCCAAAACTAACTTTGCACACATTAGGATGCCGTATGGTAACACAAAGGTGGTACAGGCACTTTTTAGCAAAACTAGGAAGTGGAGAGGAAGACAGGATCAAAGCTTCTGTGAATGCAAGTGATGTTATATGTAACTGCGAAAGAAGGCATGGATTTCAGGGACAGCGGTATTGCAATCAAAATTGAGTCCCACACTTCTGGAGGTACGCAAAGTCTCCTGGAGGAGCTGGGAGACAGTTCTGAGAGAGCGCATTCCAGCGGATGTCGCAATGTGCCCGACTGAGTGCCATGTTTTATTCTTGTTCCGCAGATCTCGTATGAGACGTATATCGGAGTTTATGAAGCATTGTATGTAAGCAAGTGATCGATGTAAGTGAGGAAAGAGTGCATTGTCGAAGATAGGCTCGTCGAGAAAGTTGTTGATGTTGTTGTGAGCCATATCTCGATGTACTACAAGAGGCTGCCAGGCTTGTAACAGGTCTTGGTAAAACAAAGGCAATGGAGAGATGTCCACATGTTGCAAGTCCATGAGAAAAAGTTCCTGATTGAAGTGGAGCATGCCAGCCATTTTCAGCAAATGGTGAGCAGTGGGGCGCCATATGGCAATGACGCAGAAAAAAGGAAGCGATGGACAGTGGCGACTTGAAACGCCATCAGTCGGCTGACAATGTCAAGAAGACAATGGCCACCATCTGCCAATGGCAGGTAAAGGACTTCAGGCTTGACCCAATGTTTACCACCCCAGGAAAAAATCAAGCAGATGTTTCTGTATTGTCAGCAGCAGTGCTTCAGGAGGGTGCAAGGCGATCATTTTGTGCCACAAGGAAGCCAACAGGTTATCACGAGGGCACAACCTCTGTACGACAAGGTAAGTAATATTCCTCTCCATTTCTCTTGTTTATTATCAATTTTGGTAACTGTATTCAACCAGTTCTAAGCCATCAAAGCCGGGGTGCCAATGTACACACCGATATCACGGATGCCTTCCTTCTCCCATTGCAAATTTCTGTTAAGATGAGGCAAACAAACAGCCGGTGTACGGCCAATCCATAGAGCTTTACATTTGTTCCAATTTATTTTCGTTGTGCAAGCCGAAGAGAACTTTTCCAAGTCATTTAATAACATGGTGATATCATCACTATTATGCACCACGACACACACATCATCAGCAGATGTTGAGATAACAATTGGCCTTTCAGTTGGCATCACAGGAAAACCTGGAAGACTGGCACAAAGGCGAATTTGGAGGGGTTCAATGTCGAGAAAGTAGAGAATTCCCGATAACGGACACCCTTGACGGACTCCCCTTCCAACCATTAATGGTGCACACAAGCTATTGTTAACTTTGATGATGCTAAAAACATGATTTTTCAACAATGAGACATGGGATATAGAAGTTGCCCCAAAACCAAACTGTTTTAAAGAATAAAATACATATTCATGGCTAATAGAATTGAAAGCTTTCTCTTGGTAAATTGAAAGTAAAAACAAGCCAGCATTCTGCTTTTGAAGAGTACAGACAGACATCCCACAAGTCCCAAATTAAAAAAAAATATTATCATGAATAGACCGGTTTGGAAGACAAAAAGATTGATCAAAAAAAAGCTAAGAAAAAGGCTTTATACGATTCATAAGGGCCTTGGAAAAGATTTTGTAATCCGCACAAAGCAGAGAAATAGGCCTCCAATTCTGTAAAGTCTGGAGATCTCCTTTCTTTGGGATCAGGCACACGACTGCACGGCGACAACTTCGAGGTGACAAACCATCTGGTAAATTAACTTTAAAACATCTAAAAGTGTTGGTCCAAGCAAATCCCAAAATGTTTCATAAAATTCAACAAGTAAACCATCAAAGCCAGGTGCTTTATGATCATGAAGGTCATTCAGAGCAATTAAAAGTTCATCTGCAGTAAAATCTAGTTCTAACGAGTGTTGTTGTGATTCTTCCAATTGTGGTAGATTTTGGGTAAAATCAGACATTGCTCGTTCATTACTTTTCCTTTGTGGTAAAAACATTCTTGTAAAAATCCCGAATAAAACACTTCAACTGAGCATAGTCTTCAATAATGTATCCATCACTTGAACATAAGCTTAACAGTGAACGATTAGACTTTGCAGTTTTTTCAAAGTTGAACAAGTCTTTGCAGCAAGTTTCTGAAGTCGACAGATCTTTCAGTTGAAGTCGGGTTCGCAGTCCGAGAGCATCTTCTCCAATTAAACAATTCAATAGGGCTTGTTTCACAAAAAGCCGCTGGTATCGTACATCCTTATCAATATTAATCGTGCTATCTTGTAAAATGAGGATTTCTTTCTTTAAAATACTTAACCGAGCTTGCTTTACACATTCATGAAGTTATTCCTATATTGCTGACAGAAGACTCGGATTTGTGCTTTTATATAATCCCACCATTGACAAAGATTGGTAAAATCGTTCCGTGATTCTAGAATTCAAAGCCAAAATTGTTTAAAAGACGATTTCAAAAAGGAATCATTTAAAAGAGAGGCGTTAAAAGACTAATGAGAAGAATTCCTCTGAGGACCAGGAAAAGAAAGACGCATTTTTATGAAAAAATGATCAGAAAAGCCAGAGGGAGTGATGTCAGTAAAACTTCCACGGTTTAAAAAGAGACTAATGTAAAATTTGTCAAGCCTTGCAAGCGACAAGTTGTTTAACAAGAAACGACACCAAGTAAATTGTTGAACGTTCCCGTGCTGTCGTCGCCAAACGTCACCAAGGTCATGTTGTAACAAAAGTGTGGACAAAGGCCTCGCACTAGCTGGATGAGGTTCAGGGCTGTTCCAATCTCTGACAGGGTCGAAGGTACAAATAAAATCACCACCTAATCACAATCGGGAATCAGGGGTGAGATGATTAAGGAAAGTGAAGGATTCAGTGAAGAAGGCTGTCCTGACTGTGATGTCACTTGGGGCATAAACATTGACAATTAATATCCGCTGGGGGTTATATATATATATATATATATATATATATATATATATATATATATATATATATATATATATATATATATATATATAAATAAAACTAATTTCAGCTACATATCCAGGAACAATTTCATTAAAAACAAGGGAGGAGATGGGAAGACGTGGAGAAATATAAAAAGCAATACCGGCACAGAGACGGAGAGAGAGAGAGAGACACAGAGAGACGGAGACAGAGACAGAGACAGAGACAGAGACAGAGACAGAGACAGAGACAGAGACAGAGACAGAGACAGAGAGAGAGAGAGAGAGAGAGAGAGAGAGAGAGAGAGAGAGAGAGAGAGAGAGAGAGAGAGAGAGAGAGAGAGAGAGAGAGAGAGAGAGAGAGAGAGAGAGAGAGACAGAGAGACAGAGAGAGAGAGAGAGAGAGAGAGAGAGAGAGAGAGAGAGAGAGAGAGAGAGAGAGAGAGAGAGAGAGAGAGAGAGAGAGACAGACAGGCCGTGTTACTGAAAAACCAAGTGCCTTTCAATTTCAGCCTCCAGTCTGCCTTGCAACTCGCAGTTGCCCGAGTTTCTTGTAAAAGAAGAAGATCCATCTTTACATTATTTATTAGCTGCATTGTTTGGACTTTCCTAAAGGATTACATCCTCTTTTTACATTTAAACTTGCTGAAATCACAATCAAAAAGTTTTTATGCGATCAAGTGCTTCCTTGCTTTTATCTGGGACGGGGAGTTGTTGGGATGAGGAGCCTACATCAACAGTTTGATTCGGCATGTCTTTGGGGCACGATCTTTTAACATGTCCGAATTCACCACAACTATAACACACGAGGGTTTCTGTGTTCGCATATCCCATATAAGTCCCTCGATTTTAAAGGGAAGGATTGCCTGAAACCCTGAAACACCTGGTGGTAAAATCATATAAACAATCCGACGAAATAACATAATGTGTTTAGAATTATCATTCCGACTACGGAACGGAATCTTTGTTAATGGGGATACAACCGTACCGTATCGTTTTAACTGGGATACAATCTCATCACATTTAACGAAAGGTGGTAAATTTGAAATCACAACTTTTTTTGCGGGAGTATCCAAAGGGGGAAAAAGGAACATAAATATTGGGATCAAAGAAAAGTCCGCGCTCGACGACTTGAGCAACCATCGGCACTTGGGAAACGAAAAAAGCAATCTTTTTGTTCATACGGGAAACCGCCTTAACATTCTCAATCCCGATAATCTCACCGACACCAACAATTAACTTATCCATGTCGATCTCCGACGGAGGAATACAAACAAAGCCATGTTTCCTGGTTAGCGCTTCAAAGGAAGCATATCGCGAACTTTCACCCGCCATGACTCTTCAATGGCCAGATGGATAAAAATTAATCGGTGAACACCGTTCAAACTTCGACGGGTCACGAGAAAACAAGAATAATTTAAACGAGAGGAAAACGAAAATGAATACAAAATAAGTAAATAAATAAATAAACACGATAAACGAATAATGCACAGCAGTAGATCGGCACGGCCACCACCCAAAGCACAAAGAACTTACCGAATACAGAAGCAAATGCTCTTCTCTCCCTCTCTCAAAACTCAGGAAATGGGGGGAAAAAAGAGGAGGGGTGGGGAAGAAAATGCTGCACAGCAGGGTAAGGCAGACAAAGGAGCACAAGGGCCAACACAGAGTTAACAGACGCACCAACATGCTGCTATGACACTTACACACAGAGCGACTGGCCACCAGGGGGAGGGAGAGAGACAGAGACAGAGAGAGGTGGGGAGGAAGAGGGAAAGGTAAGGGGAGGAGGGTGGGGTGAGCAAAGAGAAACCATCCCTGGGAATATTACCACAAATGGACCACACGTGGAAGCTGCCGGGGCTCAGTGACGATCCTGAAGAGAGCCCTCGGCACAAAACTTTGAGAACAGAAAACTTTACAGCTTGGTCCATGCATCATGACCCCTGACCAAAATGAAGGTGGATACTTTCAGCCCACCCTGGGAGGACTAAGTTCCACATTCTGAAACCCGCATATGTAGATACCAATCAATGACACACAGGTGCACGCACGCATGTACACTTATTTGCATGGATATTTTCCCAGTTTTCCTTGGAGTCCTCTAAACCCCAGGTTACTTATTTAGGGTTAACCCCTGGGGATCTTTGCCTGGTCGAGGGTTAACTGCATGACCACCACCGCCGCGCCTCAGAACAATGTGCCATTTCCTGTGTGTTTTATATATCACGGCGATGGCCCCACTTCACACAGGAGGCACAAAGACTTCATCGGCTTGACCCAAGACCAGAACAGAATGGGAGGAAGGCCAACAGAACTACAACACAATGACTGTAAAATCTCAGGTACAAGAGGGTGGGAAAATCTGAAACACTGAACCCAAAGTGTTTACCAAACTAAATGTGAGGGTGGTGGTTGACAGGAAACTTGAAGACATGGAGGGAGAGCACAGGACAACAGACTGGAAGAGAAAAATTGGAGGAAGATGGAAGGTGAACCTTGGGAGGGTGAAGTCAATGGTGGGGTGGGGGAAAGGGGAGGTGTGGAGGGGTCACATTGAAGAGATTTTTTTTCAGACAGCTCCCTGCCTGCATCAGGGAGGCTCTCAAAAATATCTCGAAAGGAGGAGCAGAGGATCAGTTTTTGATGATTGGAGTTCCGGGTCAGCTGTGGTGGAGAAATTTGTTGGAGTCACCTCAAGAGTAGGGCAAGATTGTCAGACATTTGTGAGGGGAAAGGGGAGGTCACAGTGAGGAGATACTTGTCTGAAGGCTGCCAGCTTGCATCATGGTGCCCTGCAAATAACTATCTGGAAAAGAACAGACAGGAAAGTAAGATGTTTTGATGATTAGAGTTCTGGGTCAGCAGCTGTGGAGAAATTTGTTGGAGTCACCTCGAGAGTAGGGCAAGAGTGTCAGACATTTGGGATGGGAAAGGAGAGGTCACAGTGAGGAGTTATTTGTCTGAAAGCTGCCAGCTTGCATCATGGAAGCCCACAAATAACTATCTGGAAAAGAACAGACAGGAGAGGAAGAAGTTTTGATGATTACAGTTCAGCATCAGCAGATTCGAGTCAATTATTGGAACTACCTGGAAAATAAGAAAAGATTGTGAGACATTTCTCCACCTGAAAAGAAAACCACACACACTGGAGGAAGTTTTACATGAAGAAGGGGACTGTTGTGGGGCAGTTATGGAACGAGGTTTGGGTTCAGGTTTGGGTTATGGGAAAGAACAAGGTTTGGGTTCAGGTGCCCAAATGTACCTATGAATTGCAGGAACCATGATGTTGACTTGCTGATTGTTTCTTGTGAACCAACAAGACATCAAATTAAGGATTGTTGAAAACTTTTAAAGAGGCACATTCTCTCTGGTCTTTGATCTGGTCCCCGATGATCGATCTGAAAACATCCTGCGTCATTGTGGATAAAACATCACCACTCAACAGCATGACCATCTGATTCTGCTGAGCTGGTGATTGTGATGTCTGATGCTGTTGCGATTCGATGATCGACACAAGAGCATCCACTTCCGGGATCCCACCATCCCGTCTCCCGGTGCTTCTGTTCTTCGTGGAGTTTTTGGCCGTGCAGTCTGTGAAGGAGTAAACAAAATCATTTTCAGATGGAGTTACAACTCCTTAAGTTAACTGAAATTAATTTTATTATTTGTCTACTTCCGTGTAATGTACCCGATCTTAACCGGAAGCTTTCACTGACAGCAAATGTTGCATTGTTGTTGACTGCAGCCATTTATGGTCCGTAACACAAAGAGCAGCAAACATGACACATAAAGAGAGAACCTCGTTTCAGGATATCTTTATTCACTTCAAAACTGACATTTCTCAAGGTTGACTTAGCAAAAGCATAACCCCGTGGTGTACTCCTCCACCAAGAATCAATGAATCCTTGAGTAAATGGCCTCCTGCTGTGATGCATCACTTGTTCAATCCGAGATAGAACTCTGTTCGGGACTGTATTTTATCACTTGGACATTTTCAACCAAAATAAACTCTGGAATGGTTCTCCAA